>NW_022589714.1:16697448-17269671 GCF_004348235.1 Phoca vitulina
TAGCAGGAGGGGAAGAATGAAGGGGGGGAAATCGGAGGGGGAGACGAACCATGAGAGACGATGGACTCTGAAAAACAAACTGAGGGTTCTAGAGGGGAGGGGGTGGGGGGATGGGTTAGCCTGGTGATGGGTATTAAAGAGGGCACGTTCTGCATGGAGCACTGGGTGTTATAGCAAACAATGAATCATGGAACACTACATCAAAAACTAATGATGTAATCATCCCAACACAGACTATTGAGATATCCATAGTGCACTATTTTTAAGCCAAACAGAAATATGCAGGCCCAGTTGAGGATGCAAATTTTGGTATTTTAAAAGTAAACATTATACCTTCTCATTCACTTAATCTTCAAATTCGCATAAAGTATTCTTAGTAGCAGGAAGAGAAGTGCTATCATGACTATTTATGATATGTGAATTTATCTTCTCCCCCCTTACTACCCACGAAGACAACTGGTTTGTGTGTATACTTAAGTCTGTGAGTGAGTGTGCCTGACAGTGAGCACAGCAACCTCTCACCTGCTACCTCAAGTCCAGATCTGTAGTTCTGAGGAGCAAGGCATTCATGTAGCTCACAGCATAGGTTAGTTAGACTGGGTGGCAGTACAGTTTACCAATTCCACCACAGAAATACCCCAGAGTTGCTAATGAGAGTATCCCAACAGCCTAGTTCCCCACCTTCAACATCATATATATTTTTTTAATTTTGGTCACATTAGATACATTAGAATTTCAATTCCACTTCAATTATTTTATTTTATTTTATTTTATTTTATTTTTTTAAAGATTTTATTTATTTATTTGACAGAGACATAGCGAGAGAGGGAACACAAGCAGGGGGAGTAGGAGAGGGAGAAGCAGGCTTCCCCGCGGAGCAGGGAGCCCGATGTGGGGCTCGATCCCAGGGTCCTGGGATCATGACCTGAGCCGAAGGCAGACGCTTAACGACTGAGCCACTCAGGCGCCCCTCCACTTCAATTATTTTAAAATTATATATATATATATATATATCTATTTACGGGCATACACATACACACACACATGCATGCACACAAACATGCAGACACACACACACACCCCAATACAAATTTCAATTCCACTTCAATTATTTTAAAATTCTACATATATATTTTAAATTCTCTCTATATATTTATAGGCATACACATACACACACACAATGCATGCACACAAACATGCAGATGCATACACACCCCTAAGACAAATATACTGGCAATACAGAACTGTGTTTTATATGAAAAGAGATAGTTAAGAAATATAGCTAATTCCCAAGGCTCCCAAATGTGTTTCACTTCCATTTCCCTGCTACTATGTATCTAATAATAAGAAAAAGAAATCTATCAGCCAGACATATCAGTCTATTCCAATATGATTTTGATTTTAACTTTAATCAGATTCAGTACAGGCTATCTAAACGTCTTTCCTCTAATTTTCTCTCTTTGATTTTATTTTAACATGCTTCTTAGGGAAATTTCTTTTCTTTTTGCAGGAATTCTCATACTATAAGTATTTTCTTCACATATTAAAAACACATTTTTAATCCTGTTACATTTTTGTATTCTTGTTGGCCATTTAAAAAAAGACTAGTTTTGGGGGAAGGCCGAAAAGAAGCATAAGAACAACGCTGATTTTTATGAATTTTCAATCTGCTTTTTTCTATACGCTTAACATAGCATTTTTGCTTTAAGGGGTAAGTAAGAAGAAAGGAAACTCTGTATTTTTCCTAATGGGCTGCTTAATAAGTACTTTTTTCCAGCAAAGGAAAAAGCAGCTTTAGTATTGCAGTGGTGGATCAAGGTGTTTAAATTACCTTCCTCAGGAGGCCCTTGCAAGCGTTTGCCAGCGCTGGTGGGATGCCTCCCTACCTAGCAGGTGGCACGTTGCTAGTCTTAGAGCGGCCATGTTCCTTCTCCTTTCCTTCACCAGATATTTCTAGGTGAGATCATTAAGTAAACAGGATTCACTGATTGGGTGTTGGGTCTGACCACTTTCCAAATGCTAATTTGGATGACAGGCTGTGCTGAGCACAGTGGCATTTTCAGTGTGGGTCACTTTTGTCCCCTAAGTCTCGAGCTGACTTGAGAAATGTTGTGCTTACGTGGAGTGCTGACACATGAGGGATGGAGAGAAATGCCAGCAAATCCTTTGACTTTCTCCCTCAGGAGCATGAGTCATGGTGGTTGAAAGGAGGAGAGATTTCACAGCCTGTATCCTCATTGTCTTCTTGGTGCACTCCTGCAGTGCTCTTGGTCTGAACCAGCAGCTTCCAAAGACCCAGAGCTGAAGAGCTCTTCACCATTCTTGGCTTGGCTCCCACAAACCAATTTGAAGGCACAATCAAGACTGATGTTAGAACTAGTAAAATACAATGAATAAAGATAGGCAAGATAAATAAGATTTCCCCAATGCCTTGTTATGTGTTAGTACATGTGCTTGTAAGTAGAGCCATGCATATAAGCAGAGGGATTCCCAGAGGATTTGATCTATGATTGTAATTTGGATTTAGACAGAAGAATACACAGAAAAAATTTTGTTAGAGGGGACAGTTTATGCATAAAAGATGGGAGAAGAACATGTTGGTTTCAAGGTCAAAATGGGAGAGAAAATTGTGGGAGACAAATCATCTTGTTAACAGCAAGATAGGGTAAATACTTGGTTGGAAGGATACAGAAACACTCTTGGGAGATGCAGTGAAGTGTGAATTAAATTCTGAAAGTTATAATTCATAGAGAAAGAGAAGATCTTCTCTATACCTCCCCAAATGTTTTATCCAGAGTGACACTACTAAGTAATAAAAGATTGCTGATGAGTGACATTAGGGACCAATGTTAACCACTGCCTTGCCACCTCTGCTGGACATTGGTTTAGACAACTCTGGTGGCTCTTTTGGAGATTCAGGTTTCATGTTTATTTGTAAATCCACAGGGTTATTGCTGTGTTGTGAAAGTCCCACACACTAATAACTAGTTTCACAAATGAGTTTCATGCTTCTGACAGAATCCAGAATTTTCATTTCATCATGTTACCACAGATTCATATTTGATAGAGAAAGATGTTATCAACGAGCCTAGCAAGGACACGTTGCCTGAAGAGTATTATTGTTTTCATGAGAAAGCTTTTGAGGCTTGATGGACTATTCTAGGCAAAAAGGGAGAGGAAAAATAATATGTGTAATTTAGATAAACTCAACTGCAAGTAGAAACCTAAACCTTTTATCTTATTTGTGAAGAAGGAGCATGTGACAGAAATTGATTTCATGGTTTTCCATGGGGTTCAAAGTAGAAAAATAAACATATGCAAATTCATTAGGATAATTATCTGGGGATATTGGTAATGACGTTTATTTAGCAGATGAAAATAGTTTCAGACCTGCAGATATAAGAGTTAGAATTCCAGAACATTAGAGTTAAAAGAGAATTTCAGGACAATTTAACCACAGTGAAGCCTGGGGAAGCCAACTGGCACTGAAGGTCACGCATCGAGTAGAAAAATGGCTGGACTCATTGAAGATGTGATTAGAGCCAACAGTTCAAGAGTAGGGTGTGCCTGGGCGCCTGGGTGGCTCAGTTGGTTAAGCTACTGCCTTCGGCTCAGGTCATGATCCTGGAGTCCCTGGATCGAGTCCCACATCGGGCTCCCTGCTCAGCAGGGAGTCTGCTTCTCCCTCTGACCCTAACCCCTCTCATGTGCTCTCTCTCATTCTCTCTCTCTCAAATAAATAAATAAAATCTTTAAAAAAAAAAAAAAAAAAAAAAAAAGAGTAGGGTGTGCATATTATGAATTGCCAAGCCCTTTTCCTCCTCTTCTTTTCTGCTGATTTCATCCCACTTAAAGGGAGTGATATGGAAACACTGAGAAAATAAGTGAAGGGGAGAGCTGTGTATCTTTCTAGATCTATTAGTGGCACCTATGAATGGCTTGGCATGTAAAAAGGTTGAAACTGGTATCTAAACTGAAATCTTTAATTCTCTGTTCATTTGCAAAGAGTTAATATTTAATTATATAACTATTTATGGAAGATTGTATTTTCTAAAGATGGCAGTAACAATATCTCTCATTCCACTTGTTCTTGCTACTCTCCTCATCCAGAGGTGGGTTGATTTCCCCACCTGATCTACTCCTCACCCTCAACTCCCTCCCCTCCTTGCTCTACTTACACCTGGGTGTTCTTTTGTGACTGTTCGGTGAAATGATGCTAGGTAACTTCAGAAGCTAGGCCATATATGGCAGGACAGCCTCTACATCTATGTTGAGATACTTGCCTTGGGATCAAGCAGCCATGCTGTGAGGGAAGCCCAAGCCACCTAGAGAGGCCACTTACACGTGTTCTGACGAGAAGCCCCAGCTGAGGTTCCAGCCAACAGCCACGTGTGTGAGAAAGCCTTTAAGATGACTCCTGTGGCCAACACCATCTGATTGCAGCTACATAAAGGACCACCGACAAAAACTGCCCAGCTGAACCCAATTTCCCTGCCAAACAATGACAAATAAAAACAAATGACTGCTGTTATTTTAAATTATTAAGGTTTTGAGATGATTTGTTGTAACAGGGAAAATGCTACTCCTTAAAACAGGAGGGAAAAGGTAAAAAAAAAAAAAGTTACTGTATCAGTCAGACTCACATTCTACCACAAAGATACAAACTGATTTTGAAGAAAAATGTAAATAGCAAAGCTCATACAGTTTTAGCAGAATCCATAGATAAGAGAGTATTTAATGGGGGTGGGGGGAGTCAACAATATTTTCTAAGCTTAAAATGCTAAGTTATATAGATTCAAACATTATTGTGCACACATCTTTGTATTTGCAAAAAAAAAAAAAAATAGGCAAGGTGACTTTATGCATCATTTCCACCTCTAACTTCTGTCATTCTCTCTTCATCGTGTGGGTGTTCAGTTTGCTGAAAAAGCCAGATTTCAGAACAGCTTTCTTTCGGAAATGATGTTTTTAAAGTTAAGAAAAAAAGCTTGCCACATTGTAGAAGTGGCAGCTATAAAAATAGATATAAAAATAAATTGAAAATTCATAACAATTGTGCTGCAAAAGATGAATTGAGAACTGAATTACAAAGTAAAATTAACAAAGTGGGCTTCTGATTAAATGAGTAAGCCAAATCACTTACAGTATGATAATATGTTGGAAATGGCTAGAAATGTTGCAAAATAAATGAAGAAAACATTATGGGTACAGTTCTAGGATTGAGCTGGCATAAAATAAGAATTTCAGAAAGTATGATCTTATAGTATAAGGCAGGGGTCAGGGAACTGGGTTAATTTCTAGCTCTAACAGAAAGAACACTCAAAATTGTGTTTAGAAAATGCAGAGAAATGGAAACCATGATATGTCAAAAAAGTTTCATACTTTTTTGTAAAAAAGACACAAGGTAAAAACCAAGGGATTTGCAGGGGGTTGTATAAGATGAAAGTAGTTCCTTCCCTCTCCTTGCATCCCACCCCCGCTGTCCTCAGACACACGTCAACACCATACTTTTGAAAGAGCAAAAGTAACTCCATGTTCCTCACTTACATCTGCACAGATGGCAACAATAATTCATTAGTTTCCTAACAACTCATCATCACTTTCTAAGCAAAGGTTGCAGACCTTTTTTGGATTGAAGTTCTAATAAGGCAAAGGATTTCATTGGAGTTCCTCTGTTAACAAGTGGATTTTACTCATTTGGCATCTACTCAGCAGGATGTTAAGCACTTTAGAAGGATGCAGAGGTCTAAAGCCTATGAGCAACTAGTTCTTACCTAATTGAAGGGACAGAATTAAATTAATAAAGAATAATGAGTCCTGGAAAAGTCCAAGCAATGTTTTTGGTTTTTTTTTAAAGATTTATTTATTTTAGAGAGAGAGGGAGAGTGTGTGAATGGGGGGAAAGGGCAAAGGAAGAGGAAGACAGAAAATCCCAAGCAGATTCTACACTGAGTACAGAGTCCAAAAGTGGGCTCAATTCCAGAACCCCAACATCGTTACCTGAGCCAAAACCAAGGGTCAGGTGCTTAACTGACTGAGCCACCCAGGTGCCCCCAAAGACTGTTTATGAGAAGAATGGAGTAAACAGGGTTTGAAATATAGGTGAGAAATACTGTCAGAGGAAGTCAGCCTTGATAAGTGCCTTGCTCTATACCTGGTACACAGTAGGTGTTCAAGCAATATTTATGGAAAAAACTCAACAAGCAACGCAAACATCTGAAAAAGTGGCCTAAAACTTTGTTAAGCAGTGTTCTAGCTCAACTAAAGATGCAAGGGCAAGGCTGGATATCAGGGCATGACTCGGTCAAGGAGGCTTGGGAAGGAAGGTGATATATTTATTTTCTACGGTAGGAAAATGGAAATCAATAAAGCTGCCTGCCTGATACTCAAGAGAGATTACTCTGACAGCAGAATGTGAGTGGAACAGAAAGAGAAACTCAAGTGAGGTAGCATCAATTTCAATTCTTCCTTGACTTGGCAGGCTTCTTTGTACTTTGTGCTCAACTGAAGTCAAACAACCTCAAGCAAAATATGTGTATTGTGGTGAGGGGAGGTTATTGCAAGAATATTATGGAACACAGATGGAACTAGCTTTGTGGAGATTCTAAGTGTGTGGATGCAGAATGCTGAGATGTGGGCAAGTCAGTTTGAACCAAGATTTCCAGGAAAAAAAAAAAAAGCTTATAAGAAAGTATGCAAAATAAAGCCTCAGAACTCAAAAGATGGACCACCGTGAAGTTACTGTAGAATGACTGTAAGAAGTACACCCTCTGTATGTCATAATGTTTGCAAAGAACCAGGTTTTCTTGTCACAAGAGAAAAGTAATCATACACTTAGCTTTAGCTAAGACCTGAGGGATATACCTTATTTAAAACAAACAAGCAAACTTTGACAGAGTCATTTCAACACCATGCTGATCCACTAAATGTTTGGTATTGGGGATGAGAACTAACATGTCTTTTCACTGGAAAAGCAGCAAGGTTGTTCCTGGGCTCTAGAAACAGGTCGTTTGGGTTTGAATATATCAACTTACTAGTCCTGTGACTTTAGGCAAGTTATTTATAACATTTATGTGCCTCCATTTCCTCATCTGAAAATGGGGATAATTCTAAAAGCTTCTATATAGGGTTATAAGAGGATTAAGACATTATTAATTAATTAAGTGCCTGGAAGAGTACTTGCCTTATAGGTAGTGATCAATAAATATCAGCTACTATTATTACTGTATTAACTTTGTCTTTTTTGTCTCTTTTTGCTTAAAGAAGAACCAAGTTATTACTGACCATTTTTCTATGGTAGGATGTCAGAGAGAAACCTGGTGGCTTACCCTAAGTAACACAATGAATTATTTGACAACATTCAGAAAGCACCCCCTTTTCAAATCCTTCTGGTAAAGAGAACCATGTTTTTATTTTTTTGGAACAAAGCTCAAACAAACAAACAAAAATACACTTACTGAGTTGAACAAAACAGAAGCATAAATAAATTAGTTGCACTTTGTTTTTCCTGTCTGAGAAAACCTGAAAAATCATTTTCCTTTCTATCTGAAAGGACATCTAAAAGGAACCAGACCACACAATGACAACGAGATGGCTGTACCTGAAGTAAAATAAATCACAGTGGAAAAGGATGATGTCTGACAGGAGGCTTTGGATATTGTTTTCATTACCTAGTTATTTTCTATGTAAAAGCCACTTGTGTCTTGGAGTGGACTTTGTCATCTGAAAAGCACTTCATCTTGTTGTATTTCCAAAGATTTAAATGGAAATTGTTGCTTTTGGGAAATAGCCAAAAGGAGCGACTTGGCTGCCTTTAAAAGCCTCAATCCATTTGCCTCCTAATACCAGTAACTCCCTCCCTCCTGTTACAGGTTCTGCTTCTTCCAGAAGCTAATACTAATTTAATAATCATAGAAGTAATCAAATCTTCACAGCACTGTACACACTCAACATGTGTGTATACTGTGCGGTCACATATAGGACTACTCATATGTAATTCTAAACAGCAACCTTATAATGTTCACAAGATTGTTCTAATTTCATAGATGAGAAAACCAAGGCTACCAGGGTTAAGTCCCTTGTTCAAGGTCCCACAACCACCAAGGGATGGAATAGGAAGTAATTTCCACCCAGCTTCTTTGTTTCCACCTCTCAGTTATTATCACCATCCTCAGTGGATATTGCTCAAGCCCTTTCATTCAAAGTAATAGAAAACTTAATAAAAAATGGAGCCACAGCCTTCTGGGATTCCTACCTGAACTTGGATAACTTAAAACAAGATTCAAAAGAAGACATGTTCTATCACTATATTTTGTGCTATCTGGACATCGATCACTGTCATGTGAACTGGTCTTATCCATTTCTAATTACATAATTTCACTGGAAATTTAGTATTTGGGGGGGTTGGTATCCCATTTTCTTGGCTTTTCTTTGATATGCCCCCCACCCACTGTTTTGACATCACAGTTTTCTAGGTACGTTATTGATACAAAATGAAATGACTTTTCCTGTAAAAGATTCTTTAGAATGTTAGACAGGTTAGACAGGTGAAAACTAAAATTGACTCTGTCTGCAATAGTGTTAAGATAAAAATGAATGCCCAGTTTAAAAAATAATGATTTCAAATATTACCCGTTGAGATTCCTTCTAAGGAACAGCATTGAATTTATAGTTATTCATTATAGATTAGTGGGCATGTGTTACTAACAACAAATTTTTCTTTCCCAGATGCATTAATTATTTACTGACATTTTCTAAAAATATGTTGTCTCTTGACTTAGGAGAAAGAAATAAAACAAAAATTGGACATAACCAATGTTATGTTGTGAATCCCCCAGATGAACAAAACTAAAAAACCCATATGAAGATACAACTGGCCCTTCCTTTTCTATCTCACCAACAGCTGCTTTAAAAGATCCTAGGAACATATACAGCATAGGAAGAGCAAGAGAGATTTCTAATCCTGTTTGGATAACTCTTTTTTTTTTTTTCTTTCATAGTATTACATAACACCAGGATATATTCGTTCTTTCATTTTTTTTAATTCATACAACTAACTGCAGAATTCACAGCCTTTTCAAGCACAAACTGTTATTTTTAAAAATTGACCATATATTCGTCATAAAACATGGCTCAACACATTTAAAGGATTAAAATATTATAGGCTATGCTTTTTGATCATAAGACAATTATGTTAAAAATGAAAAACAACTGTAAGACTAGGAAATATCCACATATTCAGAAATTTAAAAAATAATCATATAAATAACTTCTGGGTTCAAAGAAAAGACAGTATTTCCAATTGAATAATGAAAATGTAAGATTTCATAACTGCTGCTAAATCATTACCTGAAGGATATTTTTATTTAAAACACATTCATTAGAAAAGAAGAAATGCTGAGGCGCTTGGGTGACACAGTCAGTTAAACAACTGACTCTTGGTTTCAGCTCAGGCCATGAACTCAGGGTCCTGATATCAAGCCCCATGTCAGGCTCTGGGCTCAGAATGGAGTCTGCTTAAGATTCTTTCTCCCTCTCCTTTTGCCTCTCCCCCCCATAAATAAATAAAATCTTAAGGAAAAAAAAAAAAAAAGAAATGTTGAAAATAGGTGAAGTAAGCAACCATATCAAGAAGTTATAGAAAGAAGAGAAAATTAACCAAAGGAAAGTAAAAAGAAGGAAAAAATAAAGGTAAGAGCAGAAATAAAACCAAAAGAGCCCAAAGTTGGTCCTGTTAAATGAAAATAAAATTGATATAACTTGCCAAAACTCACACAAGAAGCCAAAAGAAAAAAAGAAAGACAAGCCCTCAAGAATTCATCTACAACTATTAAAAAAACAGTACCAAAAATCTTACCAAAAAGAAACTCCAAGCCCAAATGGCTCTAATATTACCAAAACTCTTTCAAGTAGTAGAATGAAAGGGTAGACTCCCCAAGTCATTTTATGAGGATAATATAATATTGATACTAAAACTAAAGAAGTAAAATTATATAAACCATTATCATAATGAACATACATGCAAAAATTCTTTGAAAATTAATAAACAAATATAGCAATTTATAAAGGAGTAATATGTAGGACTAAACTGAGTTAATCCCAAAAACTCAAGATTGGTTTGACATTCAAAAATCAATCATTATTAAGACATTGGAGGAAGAAAATTATAGTATCATTTTAAACACATTTGACAAAATTCATTATTCATTAATCATTAAAAACTTTAAAAATAAGAAAAAGAAAAGTTCCTCAAGTTGAAAAGAGGACAGTTAACCCTTGACTAACACAGGGTTTAGGGGCACTGACTCCCCGTGCAATTGAAAATCTGCGTATAACTTTTGACTCCCTCAAAACTTAGCTACTAATAGCTTACTGCTGAACAGAAGCCTTAATGATAACATCAACAGTCAATTAACATGTATTTTGTATGTTCTATGTATTATATACCATATTCTTACAGTAAAGTAAGCTATAGAAAAGAAAATGTTAATTAAGAAAATCATAAGAAAGAGAGAATTAGGAGGTACCACAGTGACTCAGTTGGTTAAGCGTCTGCCTTTGCCTCAGGTCATGATCCCAGGGTCCTGGGATCCTGCTCAGCGGGGAGTCTGCTTCTACCTCTCCCTCTGCCCCTCCCCACTGCTCCTGCTCTCTCTTTCTCTCAAGTAAATAAATCTTTAAAAAAAAGAAAAGAAGAGAAAATACATTTACAGTACCGTATTGTACTTACTGAAAAAAATCCACATGTAAGTGGACAGATAGGGTTCAAACTCATGTTGCTCAAGGATCAACTGTAATTTACAAAAAAATCTACAGGAAACATTGTACTTACCGGTATATTTTGACACAGAAACTAGGGATGCCACTATTACCACTTCCATTCATCTGTATACTAATGGTTTTAGCAACTGCAGCAAAGCAAGGAAAAAGAAACATAAAAATTGGTAAGGAAAGGTCATGTTTCACAAATTTTAAAAGAAAATATTCAAATGAGGCCACAGATAAAATTTTTGTCTTAGGAGAATTTAGTAAAGTCATTAAACAGACATCCTGGTATATATCTCTATACCAGCCATAAACATTAGGAAATTAAATTTATAAAATAACATAGTTTATACTAACAAAAATATTAAGAACTATTAATAAAATTAAAAAGAGATGCATAAGACCTCTGTAGGAATTCATACACATTTAATAAGATAAATTTTAAATAACTAAAATAAATGGAGATATACTTTATACATAAGTCAGAGAACTTAATATTGTAAAGATGTCAGTTCTTCCAAAATTGATTTATAAATTCAATGCAATCTCTGTCCAAATCCCTACACAGATCTCTGTGGAACAAGACAAGATGAATTTAAATTATATAGAAATGGAGAGACCAAGAGTAACACAGACGTTCTGAAGAACAGCAGAACAGTCTCAGGACTAAAGTTTTATTAGACAGTAATAAATGATCCCAACAATAGTTAGCCCCCTCAAGGTCCTGGAAACCTTGTTTCCAAAAATACCTTGGAGGTTTGTTCTGTCCCTAACCCCCTCCCAACTTGAAAGTATATAATCACCACTGGCCCTCACAATCGCAATGCAGCTCTTTGGGCCCACAGGTCCGGTTCCCAAAGACATCTCAAGAATTCTTTCTTGGCCTTCGGCTCTGAACCCCAACACTGCAAACCACATCAATTCCATTTACAAAAAGTTCAAAAACAGGCAAAACTTGAGACCTTTCAGTGCACAAAAGGTGTTTTTATTAAAGCACAGGGACAGGACTTGTGGGCAGAAGGAGTTGCCCTGGGGTTGTGAGGAGCGAATTATACTCTTTGGAGTTGTGGGTGGTAAAGACAAGAAGTTTCCAAAAGGATTTTCATATGTTAAAGAAGACCTGCAGGGTCCTGGAGGCCTATTGTCAAGCTAAAGTTGTTTTTTCCTCTAGCAAGGCATTAAATTGGGAGTTCCTGGAAGAATGTTACATTCCGCCTGCCTCAAGTATTTTGTCAAGGGGCTGCAAATTATAAGGAAATTTAATTAAATCTACATATATATACGTATATATATATTTTTTACCTGAGTGGAATTTTCTGAGATTTTTATCTTTCAGTAAGTTGCTAATTTATGTTTTATGTACCCTTAGGTATGTTTATTCACTATAAAATTACTTTTTTAAATATAATGCATGGTGAGTAAAGTTTTATAAAATTAAACTTCAACCCCCCAAAATACCAATTAAGGTGTTAAAAAATTTCTGCCGAGTAAATTTGAAAATCTAATTGGTTTTATTAAGTAATTCATGAATTGGGCAGCATCCCATCTAGCAAGTAAAAAGGAGGTAGGTCCAAAAATTGTACAAAATGAAAAGATCCTATAGGGAGAAATGGGGCCAAACAAGGAGGTTATCAACATAAAATAAGATTATTTCAAGTGTTACCTTCTCTTAGCGGAAGGCAGGAGATTTTATCTGGTAGATAATCTCACTAGTGTCGACCAGGAAATTCCAGACTGATTTGTTTAAAATCCCACTCCAGAGGGAGGCAGAAACCTTAGTTACGTTAGGTACTAGGTCTTGGAGGTACTTAACTAAGTGACACCATTTTAGGCTTGTTTCTTTTTAACAAAGATAAAGATGTTCTTTATGCTTGACAAAATGAGAATCAGAGGTCCTAATGATGTGGAAATGTTGGAACTCACAGCCAATGGCCAAGAAAGAATTCTTGAGACGTCTTTGGTGCAAAAAGGTGGTTTTATTAAAGCACGGGGACAGGACCTGTGGGCAGAAGGCGCTGTACTGGGGTCAAGAGGAGTGGCTGATTATATACTTTCAAGATGGGAGAGGGTTGGGGATAGAGTAAGTCTCTAAGGAATTTAGGAAGCAAGGTTTCCAGGACTTTGTGGGGGCTAGCTATTGTTAGGAAAAGGTCATTTATTACTGTTTAGTAAAACTTCAGTTATGAGACCCTTCAGATGTATATCAACGGGCTATATGCTTAGAGGATGACTGCTAACATATATCTGGGGGGGGGGGGGGGGAGATAAAGGAAGTTTCTAAAGGAATTTTTATATGTTGAAGTGGACTTACAGGATCCTTGGGGGTGGGTGGGTTTCAGGATAATGTTAAGCTCAGATTGCCTTTTGCCCTTAGCAAAGTGTCAACATTGAGGCAGCTGAGCTCCTAAAGAAAGGTCACTGTTAAAAAAAAAAAAAAAAAAAAAAAAAGAAAGGTCACTGTTTCAAGGACTTGTCAATGGGCTGTACGCAGTAAGGAAATCTAATTTTTTCTTTTGCCTTTGTTTCCCACATCACTATCTTACTAATTTTTAATAGAACTTTGCATGTTGTTTAGTGTCCTATGGAAAAAAAATTCATTGAACACTCACAGCCTAGCTTTGCTGAATGTCTTCTTTTTGGTGATGGATTATCTCTATCCCTGATAAACACTTGAGTGGAATAAAATATTTCCTTTAGATGAACTTATATTTATATGAACTTATATTTTGATAGTAAGGATTCAGATCTCTTAATCAGTGTCTAGAGAAATAATTAGGAAAAAAGCAACCAAAGTCAAAGAACTATCAAACACTTAAGATTTTGTTTAAGAAGATATTTTACATAATAAAAATAACTTTTAAGTGTTTATTAAAATTTACTTAATAACTCAGGGTGCCATAAAAACTGAATCACTTCAGCTAGCATTCTATTCTAGACACATAATAAAGTGGAAAAGGGACAATTCTCTAGTGGAATTTGTCAAAAATATATTTATTCATTTATTCAAAAAGTGTTTACTGAGTGACTTTTATGTACCCTGAACTATACTAAGTGCTTGGGTTATAACAAAGGACAAAATAGTAAAAAATCCATGCTCTCCTATAATATGCATTCTCATTTAGAAGACAGGTAATAAACAAATAGTTAAAATCATGTCAGACAGTGGTTAAGTGCTCTGAAGACAAAGCAGGATGAAGGGACAGAGAGTAAGGATACAAACTCAGGTAAGATGGAATGCTGAATATTGGTCTTTGTATACTCAGTTTGCTGGTTTGTGATGTGGATGGGGAAAATTCCTCAGAAAGCAGATGTACTTCCCAACACTGGGAATGTCTCCAGGACTACAGATGACTGGGTATTCTTCAGGTGTGGGAAAGCTGCAAAATCTGCATATGGGGAAAATTTCTATGAGATTCTTAAACACACCTCAAAATAACCTGGTGGTTCATCTGTCTTTCAAATTCAGGCTTTCCATAAACTAGTTTCAAATCAGAGATGTGGGTCTCATTTCTATATTCACAGAGTATCATGAGATTTGTATTTTCTAGGAAAAGTAGCTTGGAAGTAATATGTAGCTAAGGAATCAGCTAAAATTTTTTTGTCTTCTTACTACTGAGATTCTAAATCATGCACTTTTCTTATTCCTGAATGAAAAAGAATGATTAAATTGCGACAATTAAATGGTTTGTGGATGTTCAAGACCCTCATATACTATAACATCATTGTTTTCAACAGCATTCAATGATCTTTATCTTTTGATGTGATAGGAAGTAAACTCAATGTGTACTAGCCCCAGAACCTCCTCTGAGAAGTGTCAATATGATCTCTTTGATAGTTGTCCCTTTCTTCTAAAACTGAAACATAGCAAATAGAAACAAACAAACAAAAGTGGTTTTTTTTGAAAACAATGATTGAACAAACATTATAAATTTAGCCCTTGATGTGGGACTTGGAGGTAATGCACATAACAGTTAAAAATTTTTTAAATCTCTTCGCTTTTTAAGGAATCATCTGACTGATATCCCTACATCTTTCTTGGAGAGTTTTTCATGACTCTAAATTCCACTAGATGAAACCAAAACCTGTTTCTACTGTTTTAGTACTTAATGAATAAGACTTATTTTACACAACTATTTAAAAAATAATATCTGAAACGAAATACATTCTTGAGTTTATTTAAGCTAATGCATACATTTTCTTGTTTCTCAGAATTCACTATCACTTTTTTTTTTCTGTCGCCTTGGCTGCTGAGTTCAAACTGGATACAAAAAAGCGATAGTTCAAAAAGAAGCTGTAACTATTTTCAGTGAATATTATCTGTTGTGTGATTTTTCTTTTTCTTTCTTTCTTTCTTTCTTTCTTTGTTTTTTGAGACAGCGAGAGCAGGCATGCAAGGTGGGGGGTGCAGGGAGGGGCAGAGGGAGAGAGAATCTTTGTTTTGTTTTTTTTTTTAAGATTTTATTTATTTATTTGACAGAGAGAGACACAGCGAGAGAGGGAACACAAGCAGGGGGAGTGGGAGAGGGAGAAGCTGGCTTCCCGCGGAGCAGGGAGCCCGATGCGGGGCTCTATCCCAGGACCCTGGGATCATGACCTGAGCCAAAGGCAGATGTTTAACGACTGAGCCACCCAGGTGCCCTGGGAGAGAGAATCTTAAGCAGACTCCATGCTGAGCATGGAGACTGACATGGACTCCATCTCACGACCCTGAGACACCACCCTGAGATCAGGACCTGAGCAGAAACCAAGAGTCAGGCACTTAACCACCTGGGCCAACCAGGCGCCCCTATTGTGTGATTTCTGAAAGACATGTTTCCTTACTTAGAAATGTATTTCTGAACATTTATTAGAGTCTGAATAGTGCTGAATTGATCAAAGCTACAAGTGATAACCAACAACAGTTCTCCTGAGCCAGATTATAAGAAACATTCCATAAGGCAGCTATTTACAGTTGTACAGGCTGTGCACTGCACATCATTAGCACACCATTAACCTTGTACATGACTGCTTTGACTTGATGAGAAAATATCATAATCCTGGACCTTGAGATAGAAAGGAACTAAGGGGCTGCAGTCATCAGCATAAAAAAAGATGAACTTAGGCTGCACTGGCGATGTCCACTGGGGAATAAAAGATTGGAAATAATGTAGGCTTAGGGAACCTACAGCATCTACCTATGCAAAGCAGTTCCATTACAGAACGGCTGAGCAGGTGATTCTTGCATAAACTACTATGATCTCTGTACAGCTTGTCCACTTGGGCCCCCATGGATGCCTCTATGGGACATCTTCTCCCACTCCAATCCCTCAAAACAGTTCCTTAATCCTTGGACAGAGGTGCCTACAGAGAACAAATTTTTACTCATGGCTTCTGCCAAATGATTGGGAGGTGAGTGGATTAATTTGTAACCAAGAACTTGAAAATGCATCAGCATGGAACTGGAGATTGTACTGTGAATTGAATTTAAGTCTTGCATTCTGCTCACACCTATAAATTGAAATTCTCCAAGTAAGGCATTTGAGGATAATAGAGAACAAAATCCATTTGAAATGAAATAGATGCCTTCCTCAGCCACAGTGTTTGGCATATTACAACATTTGGACAATGTTTTTGGCTCTAAATTTTCTTATAGCCAGGAAATGCACTAAGGTTCTGGAGTTTTTGGTTTCTGACAACAGAAAACTATGAATTTATCTGTAGTGGAAAAAAAAATCCTAAATAGAAAAGACAGCAAGAATCTATCACATGTGTAACACCATGGGTCTTAAAGGGGTCTAAAAAACATCTAATTCTACCTATGTGAAAACTGGTGCTTAGAGAAATTAATTGATAATCACAATATTAGCACATATTCTTGATTAGTTTTCCATAAGGCAATTCTAGAGATGTTTGTAAGGAGGGAAAATTGCTGATTTATTAACAAGGTGACAAGATTTTTGGAGTTAGAAGAGGCACTATGAATTATGTAAATCAAATATCCTCGATTTCCAAGATGAAGAAACTGAGACTCAGAGAAATTAAAACAACACAAAATAAACAAAATAGCATGAGTTATTAGAAGTGGTAAGAAGAGTAACAGGATTGTGAAAAGGAATTTCCCGTTTGGCACGATGCTGGGACAGTGAACTTCGAACCCACATCTCTCTTGATATACGTCCCCACATCCTCTAAGACCTCACAATCAAAAATAGGAGGAATGCACATCCTTTGTGAACAGAGAAACTTCCTTGGGGTTCTTGAAGCAGCAGCTGCTGCGGCTGCTTACCTTCAGGGCGCCAGGGCAGCTTTCACGCGAGCCGCGGACGCAGGCAGGCGTTAGACTCAGTCTGTGTTTCGCCAGGATTGAGTGGCTGACGTTGCTGCTGACCCTGTGTGCTTGCTTGGCTGTGCTTGTCACAGCCTGACGCCAGGAAACCCCCCAGGCCGATGGCACAACCCGACCGGAGACACACTAGGGAAAGTTTGCCCGGCTACTCCACGCGCCCTGCTGCCCGGGGTTGGTAAGCGACAGCGAGCCAAGCGCAGTGAAGGACCACACCATGGTGTCCGGTGAGTCACCGCCAGGGCATGCATCCCCTGTTGGCACAGAAGGGGGGGATAGGAACCGGCCTCTTGCAGGGCACCTGGGAGAGGTCCGGCAGATACCGGAAGCTGCCAGCGGGCGAGGATAAAGGGCGGACCGACCGGAAGCGGCTCCGCTGGGCCCCAACCACGTAGCTCGGACCATCTCCACCAGAGCGACTCCAGAGTGGTGGGTGTGGCGCATTGGAGCTTCTGAAGGGACCGTGGTGACCTCCTAGGACTCTGGCTCAAGGGAAAGATATGAAAAAAAAAAGGTTAGGATTTCTTTAAAAATATGTATGTAAGAAAACAATTATTAAGCATATAACCACCACATTTAAGTGGTCATTAAGAGCTCTGCTGTAAGTCTAGATAAAACAGGCCATTGTACAGAGCAATAAAATATAAAGGACTAGAGATCCGGGAAGATCACCTTTTGTAGGATGAGAAAGTTAGAAATCCAGAATCAATGTCACTTATGATGAGATTGAGAGCAAACGACAGTCTCCAATTCAAGTTTTTGTTAGAATAAACAAATTTGATTTGAACATACTATCTCATGTCTGCAGGTATAAGAGAGAGGGGGGCATCACAAAAGACTGAAAAGGAAGAGAAAATTGCAATAATTGGTTTAAGTAAGAGTAGGTAGAGGAAAGAGAGAGAAGAAACAGACAGAGGGAGAGCAAGAGATGGGAATGAGATGGGAACCATAGAAACAGGCTACATTTTATGGCTTTATATAAAGAGAAAAAAAAATCTCTTCCTCTGTGGTTGATAAGTATTCCTGCTATTGAAGAAAAAGAAAAAGAACAGTGAAAAACCATGATCTTGTTACACCATGAAAATCAGTGAGCTAGTGGCTAAAGTAGACCAATTTCTCTGGGTCTTGCCTTACCCAGAAGCCTCTGATTTCCTCTATTTTTTAACAAAAACTAAAATTCTCTTGGGAAAAGACATTAAACACTATGGTTTTCATGAATGATAGATAAATGGGAAAGTCTGGGAGGGATTAGTATGAACTGAGCACATTTTTAAAATAATGCTGATTAAAAACTCCTTTTTTTGATAAATCTTTTCCCAAATTCACACATTCACACCTTAATCTCAGGCTAGAAATCAGCAGAGAGGCCAAGCAAACCTCCTCATGGGTTCTTTCCTCAGACTTAGCTGAGGATCTGACTTCAGCCTGTCCCCACAGCTCACAGCTTCCTTCTCAAGCTCTCTTAGACCACAGGAAGGCCTGCTGGAAATTCAGAGTAGGAAAGGAATAAGGTGCTCAGCTGAGTGAAGTATGGAGGAAATATTTTTTACTGTAGTATAGACAAACTACAAAGTCATGAGACTGATGTTGCTCATGATCTTGGATGCATCTTTGGAATAAGTATAAATGTATTTCCTGTGAAACCACTTAGACAGTACTCATCGGGATAAACAAGTAGATAAAGAAAAATATTCTCAGTACTTTAAAATTGCATAAAAAAATTGATCCTTGACAATGACTGAATTGAATTATTGCTGTTCACACAATTGTGTTCTTTTGTAAATGTGGGCCCAAGAAGGAAAGATGTCTGGTGTTATGGTTTCAGGATTTAAATCAGCATTTTGGGTTTGGCTATCATTCAAGCAAAAGCTTTGAGGACTTTTTATTATGAATCCACAATTGGTGAAGAGCCACAAGATTAAAAAAAAAAAAAAAAGCCAGTGCACATTAGACAAGCTCATGCATTTTAAAGTCCAGTATATCTTGCATAAAGTCAGGTGCAAAGTACAAGGTGAGGCTACTAGTGCTATATGAGATGGAAAATAAGAAAGTAAATAATCTATTCTTAAAAATAAATTAGCAGTTGTTTTGTGCCTCGAACCTATTCTTGCAAGAGGTGTCTGCATGAGCAAAACATGGGAGGGGACCCATCTGTATTTATTGCTCAAAAAAAAAGATTTAGTGGCTGTTTTGTTTGGGGAGGCAAATTAATGCTCAGAGACTGAGTTCATCTTTTTTATTTAAATTCAATTAATAAACATATAATGTATTATTGGTTTCAGAGGTAGAGGTCAGTGATTCATCAGTCTTATATAATGTCCAGTGCTCATTACATCACTTGCCCTCCTTAATGCCCATCACCCAGTTACCCTATCCCCCGCACCCAGAACCCCTCTAGCAACCCTCAGTTTGTTTCCCAGAGTCAAGAGTCTCTCATGGTTTGTCTCCCTCTCTGATTTTGTCTTGTTTTATTTTTTCCTCTCTTCCCCTATGATCCTCTGTTTTGTTTCTTAAATTCCACATCTGAGTGAGATCATATGATAATTGTGTTTCTCTGATTGACTTATTTTGCTTAGCATAATACCCTCTAGTTCTGTCCACGTCATTGCAAATGGCAAGATTTCATTTTTTGATGGCTGCATAATATTCCATTGTATGTATATATATATATACCACATCTTCTTTATCTATTCATCTGTCGATGGACATCTGGGCTCTTTCCATAGTTTGGCTATTGTGGACATTGCTGCTATAAACATTGGGGTGCACGTGCCCCTTCGGATCACTATATTTGTATCTTTGGGGTAAATGCCCAATAGTGCAATTGCTGGGTGGAAGCTCTATTTTCAGCTTTTTGAGGAACCTTCATACTGTTTTCCAGAGTGGCTGAACCACCTTGCATTCCTACCAAAAGTGTAAGAGGGTTTGAGACTGAGTTCATCTTTGCCAGTAATTTATTTGACACTGGTTCACTGCGGGAATTATAATAATTTCAGAAGCCACTATTGTACAGGATAGTGTCTCTTTTTTTAAGATTTTTAATATTTTATTCATTTGACAGAGAGAGAGAGCACAAGCAAGGGGAGCGGCACGCAGAGGGAGAGGGAGAAGCAGTCTCCTGCTGAGCAGGGAGCCCAGTGCGAGGTTATATCCTAACGCACGGCTGGATCCCAAGACCCTCGGATCATGACCTGAGCCGAAGGCAGACACTTAACCGACTGAGCCACCCCGGTACCCCAGGATAATGTCTCTTAATAAGCCTGTAAAGAAAGAACATATTCTAAACCAGTGATAGATTAATTACATTCTTGTTCCAAGCAAAGGGAGATGAAGGGAGGAAAGTACAAGTTTAGTTGAGGTGTACCTTTATAAGTGTCGGTGCTTGGGAAAGATGGGTTAGCCAATTCAGAGCTGATGTCCAGCTGCCAGTGCAAAAGTAAAAATCTCCTGTTGCTAGAGCACAATGCTAGGGAATGATGGTGTGGGTGTTGACAGACATAAGGATTTCCTTTGTGGGGCCACTGCATGATTTCCACCACTGCCTCACTGTGGCAGGAGCTAAGTGCCCCAAGGTCTTCAGAAAGCTGTTTAAATCAGCAAAGAGTCGCCTTGCCCAGACTGAATACTCTCAGTCCTCACAAACTCGGTATTTATAGTCTGAATGTGCCCTTGCCATAGATGCTTCTTCATGCGTTCTTATTGATAAGCCCCAGCGGGGCCCCTTAGCAGCTGGGCTACTGAGTTCTTACCAGTGACAACAGATGAGATGATGACATCCTGTCACAGCTGACTTCACTCATATCAAAACAACTTCACTCTTAAAAAGCGATTTCATTTTTGCCATAAACAAGTGAATTTGAAATTATATCAAGCCAATATACAACAGTGCACAGGCCCTAGGTCAGATCTACTTTAAATAGCTGTAGACATCTGAGTTCTGTGGGCCTAAGGAAGATTTCCCTTCACGCCCTAATATATGGAAGCAAGAAATTTGGAAGGAATGCCTGATAAACAGTTGTCCTAAGGCTGTTTTCAAATAACAGGAATCTAGGCAAAGTTAACTTTGAAATAAAAACAAAAGGGCAGTTAATCATAAAGATAGATGGAGTACAAAGAAACCTCAGAGGGATTGAAACCAAGAACAGAAAAGCCATCAGAATGCAGCCATTACTTTCTCGGTGACTCTCACTCTCGGGGGCCACATGTTTCTCGTCTCCACTTCTCTCTGTGATACCTTTCTTCTCTTGGGCCAACATAGCTCCCCCAGCCCACCCCTACATCATTTCCTGGTTAAGAGCCTGGGAGACACTAACTAGTTCTTGTATTCCTGATTGGCCCAGGTTGTTCAGGTTCACACCAGGCAATCGGCAAAAGTTTGGGTTATGGAATTTCAGCATCATTTCCAGGATTCATCCCCTTGGGTAGGTGAGCTATTTGCAGAGGAGTCTGGGGAGGCAACCAAAAAATATGTCTACCACAAGTAGGTTAGGTTACTGTAGCATATTAAATCACCAGCTAGTTAGCAGGTTACCCTCTCTTCTCAAGCTGAATATACTTTAGAAAGTGTTTTAATATTGATTGCCATTCACAGTTTGCTAAGGAAAGCATTTCACTTACATATATGAAAAGATATATTCAAAGTTAATGGTCAGAATTATACCTCCCTATTATATCAATGCATATTTGGTAAAAAGCATATTTGATTTCTGTTTGATTTGTATTTTAGTGCTGGAAAAGATAATATAGATTGCTGTGACAGAGATAGACAAAAGATTCACTCTCTCCTTCCATAGTGTCAAATTGTTGTTAGAAAAGAGATGTCCACTGTGAGACTGTGTGTCCCGGGTGCCTTTGCATCTAGGGGGAACTGTATCCTTGTTCTTGCCACGTTGACACACAGTGCTATGATTAAAGCCACATGTGAAAGATGACAGAGCTTCTGTCAGCCTGGGTCCCTGAGTGCCTGTGTGGACCAGGGGCATTAAGGGAGGAATTTTGCCCCCAAAAAATACCTTAACCATATGGTTGGGACATATAAGTATGCTTGGGAGAGGTGAGAATTTCTCCTAAAGTCATATTAAAATATGAATCTGTGTTATACAATGTGTGGTCTGAAAACCACATACGAACTGTGGCCAACCAGTGAGGGATGAGAAGTTTGCCTTGGAATGTAAGTCAGCTGCATCACTAAGTACACTGTTCAGTTCAGCTGACATTATTTTATTCTAGGTAGACTGTTTTGCTGAAGAAGCAGTGTTGATTTACATTCTCACATAAGCACCTGAGTTTGTCATAGACCAGTACTTTGAGTAAACCTGGTGTAAATGATCCGTATTAGATTTGTTCCTGAAAGCAAGTTTATTTTATTCTTTAAACCAAAGTAACATATGGACATACTGAAAACAAACAAACAAAACAAAACAAACAAATAAAAACTCACAGTGCAGAAAGGAGATATAGAATGAAAAGGAAAAAAGCTTCCTTTCTCTTTGAGCCCACTCAAATCCTTCTCCCCAAATTAATCACTTTCTTGTGTATCCAATCAGAAAACATTATGAGCATATGTGCACATATAAGTATAGAGTTGAAAAATATACACAAATGGGATTAGAGTATGCACACTCTCTGGTACCTTGCCTTTTTATTCAATATTTCTTAGAAATACTTGTATATCAGCAAATATAGATCTATCCCATTCCATTTGAGGGCTGTATAGTAAGAGTATTACATGGTATAAATGTATCATAATATAACTAAATTAGTAATTCATTTGTGGACATGTACCACATTTCTAATTTTTGTTTTTTTTCCTAATACAAATAATATCACAATGGATAGAATTATACATACAGAAATTTTGTGTACTATTAAAAATATGTAAGAGGGAATCTCTGAGTCTAAAGGAATGCATATATGAAATATTTACAAGCTTTTGCCAAATTGTTCTTCAAAAAGTTGGTTCCCATTCATATTCCTTTCCAAATGAATATAAGAGTATTTTTCTCTTATATTTTCTCTACCTTTTCTTTTACTTTTTCTCTATCTCCTAACCAAAGCCATTACTGAACAGTAACATTTTGGCCAGTCTGATAAGTGAATAATGTTTAGATTTGAACTGTTTAATTTGAGTGTGGGTGAGCTTTTTTTTCCCCTTAGGAGTGATGTCATACAGGATCAGCTCAGGAAAACCAATTGTACCAAGAACATCCAAGGAAAGAGACTGAGAACTGGAAAGCCATTGGGAAAAATAGATTTTCTCTCTCATGAGTATAAGGATTCTCATTTCTGTTTCTTTCTACATTTTCTCTCTCTCTCTTTCTCTCTCTCTCAGTTTTCTCTGCTGATTTAGGCACTGGCAAAGATGATGATGCACCACAGCACCAGAGTTCAGGCAAAAGAGAGTGACCAGTATTCTGATTTTAGATCCCAGGAGTGAAAAACTAATAAGTCCAATTAGTCAGGAGTGCCACAAAATATAGTCAATATGAACACAGGGTCCTCCATCCTATCCACTGTGGTTTCAGGGGTCAGAGGAGGGGGCAAGTCTAATAACAAAATAGCATAAAGAGAAATTAAGAAAATAATTTCATTTATAATTGTACCAAAAAAATGAAATACCTAGGATTAAACTTAAACAAGGACATGAAAGACCTATACTCCGAAAATTATAAAACATTGTTGAAAGAAATTGAAGGTCACACAAACAAATGGAAAAGATATTCCATGCTCATGGATTGGAAGCATTAATATTATTAAAATATCCAGACTACCCAAAGCAATCTACAGATTCAGTGCCCTCTCTGTCAACGGCATTTTTCACAGGACTAGAGCAAGTAATACTAAAATTTTTATGGAACCACGAAAGATCCTGAATAACCA
This sequence comes from Phoca vitulina, assembly GCF_004348235.1. Lineage (NCBI taxonomy): Eukaryota > Metazoa > Chordata > Mammalia > Carnivora > Phocidae > Phoca > Phoca vitulina. The sequence continues at coordinate 16,721,414 of NW_022589714.1, forward strand.
AAGCAGTCTTGAGAAAGATGAACAAAGCTGGAGATATCTCAATCCCAGGTTTCAAGATATACTACAAAGCTATAATAATCAAAGCAGTATGGTAGTAGCACAAACATAAATGTATCAATAGAAAAGGTAGAGAACTCAGAAATAAACCCATGCTTATATGGCCAATTAATCTACGACAAAGGAGACAAGAATATACAATGGCAGCAAGAGTCTCTTCAATAAATGGGGCTGGGAAAACCTAACACCTACGTGCAAAAGAATGAAACTGGACCACTTTCTTATACCATACATGAAAATAGACTCAAAATGAATTAAAGACCTGAATGTGAGACCTGAAACCATAAAAATCCTAGAAGAAAACATAGGCAGTAGTCACTTTGATATCAGCCTTAGCAAGATTTTTCTAGATATGTCTGTTCAGGCAAGGCAAACAAAAGCAAATGTAGACATTGGGACTACACCGAAATAAAATGCTTTTGCACAGCAAAGGCAACCATCAACAAAATGAAAAGGCAACCTACAGAATGGGAGATGTTTGCAAATGACATATCTAATAAGGGGTTAATATCCCCAATATATAAATAACTTATACAACTCAACATCAAAAAAACAAATAATCCAATTTAAAAATGGGCAGAGGACCTGAATAGACATACAGATGGCCAATAGACACATGGAAAGATGCTCAACATCACTAATCATCAGGAGAATGCAAATCAAAATCACAATGAGATAAAACCTTTCACCAGTCAGAATGACTAGTATCAAAATCACAAGAGGGGCGCTTGGGTGGCTCAGTTGGTTAAGCGTCTGACTTCAGCTCAGGTCATGATCTCAGGGTCCTGGAATCAAGCCCCGCATCAGGCTCCCTGCTCAGCGGGGAGCCTGCTTCTCCCTCTCACTCTGCCCACTTCTCCTCCTGCTTGTGTGCGCTCTCTCTCTCTCTCTCTTAAATCTTAAAAAAAAAAAACAAAAAAACACACACACACACAGACAAGAAATAACAAGCATTGGTGAGGATATGGAGAAAAAAGAACCTTTGAGCACTATTGGTGGGAATGTGAATTGATGTAGCCACTGTGGAAAACAGTATGGAGGCTCCTCAAAAAATTAAAAATGCAAATACTGTATGATCCAGTAATTCCATTATTGGGTACTTAAAGAAAACAAAAACATTAATTTGTAAAGATGTATATGTAACCCTGTGTTTGTGCATCATTATTTACAGTAGCCACGACATGGAAGCAACCTAAGGGTCCATCAAGTAGGTGAACAGAGAAAGGAGAAGTGGTATATGTATATATACTATGGGGTATTACTCTATTATAAAAAAGAATGAGATTTTGTCATTTGCAACAACATGAATGGACCTAGAAGATGTTATGCTAAGTGAAATAAGTCAGAGAAAGACAAATACCATCTGATTTCACTTATATGTAGAATCTGAAAAACAAAATGAACAAACAAAAAAAGCAGAAACATACCCATAAATACAGAGAACAAGCTAGTGGTTGCCAGAGGGAAGAGGGTAGGAGGATCGGCAAAATGGGTGAAGGGAAGTGGGAGGTACAGGCTTCCAGTTATGGAATGAATAAGTCACAGGCATGAAAGGTACAGCATAGGGAATATAGTCAATGGTATTGTGTGGTGACAGACGGTAGCTACACTTGTGGTGAGCACAGCATAACTTACAGAGTTGTGGAATCACTGTGTTGTGTATCTGAACTAATTACCATGTGTAACGTTATGTGTCAACAATATTTCAATTAAAAAAGAAAAAGAAGGGGGTGAGTAGTGGATGAGGAAGATAATGGAAAAGGTATCTATGACACAGATCCTACATGGGTCATACACAGTATTGACTCCTCACCTAGAATTGTTCTGTTTCTTAAATGTTATTCTTCAGTATTCTATCTTTATCACAACCTAGCTCCCTATTTTTTTTTAACTTCTTCATTACCGCCACAAACATGCTCCTCAAATTCATTAAGGCCTTATATATTTGACCCTCCCCCTTCCTCCCTGTCCATCACCTTCTATCACATCTCTTGTTTAAACCTGAAAATTCTCACTTCCCGATCTAGAAAAATTACACATGCAACTGTGAATTAATTCAACCATCATCTTTCTCTGCTATGTAACTGGACTTCTGAGCACTGCCAGAAAAAAGCCCCAAAGCAAATGGATTGTTCAAAGCATTAAAGTTTTTGAAACTGCAGCAAGATGTTCAGTACTGCTTGATAATCCTGTGCCCTCTCCTTGCTTATGCTTCCCATGCCAAACTTCTAGCCTCTGCTCGTCTCTCACTCTAGAAAACCTCTTACTTGCTACAGGGAAATCTCTTAGTCATACAGTATCTCATGTCATTCCCCTTGCTTTTAAGCATCTGAGGACTCATCTTCACATTGATCTACAGAATCAAAATTCCTCAGCATTTTGTATAAGATCTTTCATGGCGTGGCTCCTGGTTACTTGCCATTACATCCCACATCCCTTATATACCCCATATTCCAGCCAAACCAGTGACAGAGATCTCAGGATGCTCCAGACTCTCTCACACCACTCTGTCTCTGTACTTCTCATTTTCCTCCTTAGCATGCCATCCTTTCCTTGCTCAGCTTGGTGAGCTCCTCTTTACCCTCTCTATTCAGTTCAGGGGTAACTTGCTCTGAGAAGCCTTGCCTGGTGCCCCTCTCCCTCCATACCACATCCTACTCTATTAGAGTTTGTGTCTTTCTCTTCAAACCCAGAGACCCTTTGCTTGTTTCTTTGCTCCCACCTCAGTCCCAGCCTTAGAATTCTGCACCGAAGACCAGAGATTTTGTGTCTCAAAAACTAAAAATTACAGCTGCCTCATAATAACCAATAAATGTTTCTAGAATGAATAGACAGATGGGTCTTTAATGTGAAGAACAGAACATCACATTTAGTAATTGGGTGACTGGGAGAAAAGTATGTAAGATTCTGCTCTCCTGTTTAATAATATCACTAATATCAATAACCTAAAACCAATACCAGAATGTCTCAATCTGCTTAAAAGAGAGGAATGTCTTTTTCTCGAGTTAATTACCTTTGACAATATTTTATGGAAAACATTGTTTTTCGTACTTGTAGATGTCATATGGGATTGAAACTTGTATCCCTACTTTCTGCTCTCCATCCCAGTAAGGAAATAAGGGAGATAGATATGCTGACACTTTGACTGAATGGCAATCAACACCCATATGTTCAGCGTCACCTACAGAGATGAAGTTTTCTAGGCTGACAGGCTTTACTGCAACCTCTGAAGGTGTTACCAGGCCAAGAGGAAGACTGTTAACCCGGGCAGCAAGTGTCAGAACCCTATGGAAGCAGAGGCGAAAAGGCAGATACAAAGGCAACCACAGTCCAGTGTTTCATAAGCACCTGGGACACTTGTTGAAAATGCTGGTGACCAGGGACGCCTAGGTGGCTTGGTCGGTTAAGCGTCTGACTCTTGATTTCGCTTCAGGTAGTGATCTCAGGGTCCTGAGATTGAGCCCCATGTCAGACTCTGTGCTGGGCATGGAGCCTGCTTAAGATTCTCTCTCTCCCTCTCCCTCTGCCTCTCCCTTCTCCCTGCCAAATTCCCCCTCAACCCCCCAGCTCGCATGCACACATGTGTGTGCTCTCTAAAAAAAAAAAAAAAAAAAAATGCTGGTGACCAGACCCCATCTCAGTACTACTAAATAAGAATCTCTGGGAGAAGAGCCCATGAATCTGAATTTTAAAAGTTTTTCTGATGTTTCTTTGGCCCATTAACCTGTGGGAGCACTAATTCCGACATGACTCTCCCCAGAGCTGACCCTGGGGCAGAGGGAAGGGTCCCAAGATGCAGATGGGTATTTCAGGCTAAGCAAACTCAGATGCCCTTTAAACTGTCAGATCACAAGTATACTTACCCTGTTTTGATTCCATGCTTACTGAGCATCCTCCAACAATTCAGTTTCCATATAGTTAACTGACTTGAGGAAACTATGTAGTATAGCCAGTGTGTATTTCAGTTCTGCTTCACAGTGATGTTTCTCACTGCAAATTAATAAATAGTTGTGGTTATTCTATTTAATAATCTCTTGTAAGCTCTGTTCCTGTGAATCGAGGCCCTGAATCTGATCAATTCTTTAATAATTCTTTCAAGTGTATTGAACATCTGCACATGTAAGGCTGGAGAAAGACCCTAGATTACCTCCTTGTGCAAAGGATTTCTTAAGGAATAACTCTGGCCTCCTCCTCCCAGTCCCTTCTCCTTTACCCCAACTGTCTTATCTTTCTAAAATATTTGTAATGAGTTTGTAGTGGTTTTGTCTGAAGAGATTAAATACTTATAAAATATCTAGCCAAGTTCTTCTGTTTCAGTTAAACAGGGTTCAGAAATGATGCTTCTTAAGAAACTTGACAGAATCTGGTTTCTGTTCTTCCTGTAGGGGTAAGGCCAAACTCTGAAACAGTAGTTTTTAACCAAGGATGAATTTGCCCACCAGGAGACATTTGGCAATGTCTAGTGACATTTTTGTTTGTCACTATTGGGGAGTGCTACTGGCATCTAGAGTTTAGAGGCCAGGGATGCTAGCTAAACATTTTACAATGCACACAACAGCTTCCTATAAAAAAGAAAATTACGGCAGGCAAGGGGTAATATGGGAACTGTCTGTACTTTCTGCTCAGTTTTGCTGTGAACCTAAAACTACTCTAAAAAATAAATTCTATTTTTAAGAAAAGAGAATTATCTAGCCTAAAATGCTAATAGTACCAAATTTGAGAAGCTCTGCCCTGAAGGAAGCCAAAAAAGTTCTTTCCTACTTCTGAATCTTCATTCAACTTTTATGACAATGCTAGCTAGCTTTTGTAAAGGATAGTAATTTTGCACATAAATGCTTTCAAAGTGAGTTCAGATGTACATCTCTCTTTTTTTGTTCAAATCAGAAAATGATGTTATAATTGAGTAACATATGCTCTACAACATCACCCTTGAGATGAAGCCATTTAGCTATACCACAAATACGAACCATGCTGAGATGAGAATTGAATTCACTTTTAAAAGACACAGTTCTGTCAACAGAGGTAAACTAAATTAGAAGTATGAGATGTTAATGCGACAGAAATTTGGTCTTGGAATCTGGTTTTGAGGGATGACCTACTTTGTGGGGGGTTTTCATTTTTGATTTCCAGAATCTGTGTGTTTCCCTCAGCACACAAGCCTTCCATACCCACACATCTTGTGGGCCATATGGTGCTCTTTTGGAATGACTTTCATTTGATTTTCTTCCTTCTTTAGAAATATTTCTTTTATTTTCACTTTGTCAGGAAATGCTGAGATCCTTGAAGAAGGGTCTTTCGTCTTAATGTTCTCCTTGCTAGTAATGACCTTTAATTCCAATAGGACTCTTACCAGAACATTATGTATTATGAAAAAAGCAGAAGTGTAACCCTGTTGGTGAAGTTCAGAAAAGCATTTCTATATAACTTATTTGGATGTAGAGAAAAGCATGAATCCACTCTTCATTTGGACCCAGGACGTCATAATTACATGAAAAATTCACAGATTTCTTTTGTGTGGTGGGGGAAATGGTCAAGAAGAGAGGTAAGCTAAGGGTTAGGGATGTAGAATATAAATGTCACTTCCTGGGGAGTTACTGAACCGCCTACTCAAGGCCATGGAAGATGGGCATTTGACAGGGTCAACTGTGATTTGAGTATTTCAGTAGTAAAGATGAGAGAAAATGGCTAACTGCTTTCTACAAGAACAAAGCCAAATGAATGGTGGAAATTAACTGTTAGTATTAAAAGATGCCAACAGGACAGCAGGGGAGAATCAAGATTAATTAAATACAATTAAAAAGTGGAACTCACACAAAAAAAAGTGGAACACACTGTACCAAAACAGAACCTGGTTGCTTCCCAGAAAGCCTGCACCTCCCTCTGTTTTCCCTCCGTCAGTCTTCTCCTTCACATGTTGTTGTTCAGCTTCAGTGTAACACTCAGTTGCCATCAGGCTGGGCAGAAGCACTCTGCTCTCTTTCCTTCTGGTAGGTTGCCTGTACCTTATATTTGCTTAGGACATTTCCACCATTGTATCTGCCCCCAAAATCCACACTTGGGAAAACTCCTGGTTGGGAAATTGCTTATCAGCAGAAGTGTAGACATAGTCATTATCTGTAGGATGACACCTTCTCTGGTGTTTAGTATTTCAGATTAGTGGAAAACCTTTCCCAGTTGATGGTTTCATATCACCTGCACAAAGCCAGGCAGCCTTTTTGAGTAAGTTTAAACATACTGTTTCAGCCAAAGAAACACAAATCTGAAACCCAGAATAACTGAAAAGAAATTTAAATCTCTATTGCAGTGGCTCAACCCAGTGTCAGAAAAGGGGTTTATATTCATATCACACAGAAAGTAACTTCAAAGCCTCTTTCCCCCTCTCTCTTCAATTATCTCACCAGGAATACAAACTGTTGGGGAATGTCCCTTCTCTAAATCTCCTAGTCCAGTCTCCAAATTCAGTTTATGTTAGGTTGAGTACCTTCTACCGTCTTTTGTTCTCTTAAGCTGCCCATCAAGGGTTCTTCAGTTATAATCTAGATTAATCTAGACTTTCAAAGTGTTTTTCAGTTCTCCTTTCTGTGCATTACATGGGTCAGCAAAACCAAATGCTGAGCACCTGTCAAGCAATGACGGCTTGCTACTTTTGAAAGTGATTTTGAAGACAAAAGTTAAACAAATCCACAGTTTTCCTTTACAAAATATACACACATGCACACAACAGCAAGGCACTCTTCTTCTTGAAGGAAAAGACTATCAACTCATTCTTATGTCAAATTGTTCAAAGTATGTCTATATAGGATTCCTATTTTGGTGGCCCAGGGGAGGGAAAATAATTTCAGCATAACCCCTAGAAAGAATAATTCCATTTTATAAATAGGCTACTCTCTGAGAAAGTTCTTGAAATGTTCTGATTGGTGTTAACTGTCAAAGCTGCAGAATTTTCTCTTTCTTAATGTGTTAATGGCACTAATCTCTGGGCAGAAAGAGTGGCATGTCTTCAGGCTTCTCTCAAAAAGGATCCTCTTCTCAATTCTTCAGTGAGTTAACCCTGCCAATGGTTGGTTCCTCTGGGCAAGGTGTAGTAGGCCTTTGCAAGACCCAGACTGAAGGCCCTTTTCAACTCAGAGAGTCTTAAACTGGTTAGGGTTCTAAAGATAATGGGCCTTTTTACTGCAGGCCCATCTCTTGTGTATGTTTGTAAAAGGAAGTATGGTTTTCTTAACACATTATCTTTAAAATCACAAAATTCTTAAGTGCTACATTAAGTGTTACATCCAAAATGTAGGACTTCAGGTAGCTAGGAGATGAGAGCAAATTGAGTCAGTCCTGGAGAGAGAAGGAATGATGAGTGGGGCCCTGAATAATGCGTTAGGGGAGAACTAAAGACCTAACCATGAGCTCTTTTTTATATATTCCTACTTTTTTCAATTTGAAGAAAAATCCAAGTATTAAAATTTTTGCTTTCCTGAATTTTTCCAAATTTTCTACCTATCAACCCAGAAAAAATTTTCTACATGTATATTTTGCCTTTTATTTTAATTATTTACTTTAGGATTACAAAAGGAACATTATACATTTAGCATCCGAGGTTGTCAGTAATCAAAAGAAGTGAAGGAATGGCTTCTGGAAACTATTTATAGATGTTCATTATAGAGGTTTTGGAAGCTACAGAAAGGAGCTCCTGTAATCCCACCACTTAGAGATAATCTCTGTTAACACTTTGGTGTTAGTTTGTGTTTTAAAATTTTGTTCCTGAAGAGTGACTCCCAAAAATTTTGATAATTTATCAAGTAGTTCTATAATACTTTGAACATTTTATTACGAAACATAACCATCCATAAATATAATCATTAGTTAATTGTTCTCTGACTGGAAACATATTCCAGAAAAGTTCTCTTTTTTTGAGTTGTGGGCACTCAGTTGTGGTTCTGAATAGCCTCGTGTTTTATTCTTTCCTACAGCCCCTGTTGCATCTCCTAAAGACATCAAAGGGACTATAACAAGTGAAATGGTTAACTTGCTGGAAATAAAAAGCCACCTGCTCTTATGAATAGTTTCTGGAAGTCATTCCATGACTTTTTTTTTTAACAACCTCTTACCCCAGGTCATTTGGAAATGTACACTATTCTTAAGTGGCAATCCTTCTGGAGTTTTGAGGATATTTTTCTACTGCTAACATAAAATGTTAACAATAAATGAACAGATGCCTTTTCTGTTGACAAATGGATGACTCCCTGTTTTAGCACCAAATAGGTCTGTTTCCTCACAAGATAGTAAGCCTCCCATTAGTCTCATATTTAAATTTAAGTACTAATTTTATTTACTTATTTTATTTTTCACATGTCAAACATACCTTAAAAAATGAAACATCAGAGTTATAAAAACTAGCATATTTGAAAGTATATTATGTATTTTTTAAAGATTTTATTTATTTATTTGAGAGAGAGTACAGGTGTGCACATGATCTGGAGGAGGGGGCTTGGGGAGGAGTAAAGAGAGGGAGACAAGCAGACTCCATGCTGAGCTCAGAGTCTGACGCAGGGCTTGATCTCACAACCCTGAGATCATGATCTGAGCCAAAATCAAAAGTCAGACTCTCAACCAACTGAGCCACCCAGGCACCCCAAAAGTATATTATATTTATTAATAGAGTATTTTGATTTAACAGCATTCTTCTTGCCCCACTCCTAAGTAATTAAAGGCATTTTGAAGACGTTTATACTATTCTCCATTGCCACTTTGGAATTTTTGCTTTCTCACATTTCTCTAAAAAACAAAGAATTGTTTTTAGATTCATAGTGTGCAGCTCTACCACCCTCTGGTCATAAACAATGTAATCATGAACTATTCTTCATGTCACTGATATACATACTTTCAGGATTTTAATATTTGTCTCAATCATCATATTTCCTCCAGTTCCTTCCATAACCTTGGAAGAATTCAGTTTCCAAAGGAAACAGTCCATCACATAGATGAAGCTTAGGTTCATAGTCATTTTAAATCAAATTACTTTTGTCTTATTAACCAATATTCTTTCTCTGAATTGTTAAGTAAAAAACAATAACTTTGATATTCCCCTCCACAACCACACCTTTCTTTTCTCTCTTTTCTCTCTTCCACTCTCATTTACTTTCACTAAATTTGTTCTTTAATTAACTGTGACCAGTAAGTCTTTGATTGCTCTCTTTAATTAAAGGAACCAGGGGCAGAGACCATTATATATATTTTCTATTAATCTCACATATGTGAAGCCACATTTCTCCATTATTCATCCATTTACCTTTTCTCCTCCTATCTGATGACTTGGGAAACCTGCTAAAGAAAAAGAATCTCATAAACTTTTCAGATTGGAGTTTGTTTAAATGTATGATTTCCAACATCAGCTGAGCCTTTTATGCAGCTTTGAATTCCTTGTTCTTGGAACGATCACATTCCCACTTCCCACCACTATCTTCAGTTCAGTACCTCACTTTAACTCAAGTCCCCTACCCCATCTTTCTTGGCAGATGGCCTTATCTTCTACTTCCTAGTGAGAAGAAACTAACAAGTCTCTCAGCTTCCTTCTTGTTTACTTCCCATTTCACAGAATGTTTTCTTTCTTTCTAAAACAAATCCCTCACAATGACTACTGCTTTCTCCAAAGATTTGTCATCAATTATTTAGTTTCTCAGCTTTTTATAAACATCTCTTCCTCACTAGTAAAATGCTCATGTCCATTTCTTCTGAACTGTTACTAAAGTCTCTAATACATGCTTTCTATGCTTTTCTGTATTTTCCAAACTTTTTAATGTATTATGTCACTAGATACAAAAACAACTCAGTGTAATACAATCCATTCTATCTCTTGCCTTGGACAAATTTCTTGAAAGAATAATACTGTTCTAAACTCAATATTTATACTTTCTCACCTCTAATTTGTTATTCGGTCCCATGTCACCATGTCTCCACTATACTGCATCATCCCTTTGTTCACAAAAGTTACCAACGATTTTCTAAATAAATACATTAACACTTCTTTTTCTTACTTGACTTCTCTATGTCACGAGTTGTTGTTCAACTCCTTCTCTTACTTAACGTGGTCTCCCTGGGTGATAGCATCCATATCCATGGCTTCCAGGGATGCAGTCACACTAAGGATAACCAGGGTTTGTCTTCCTTGAGCTCCCCAATCAGATCTCAACTCTCCATTGATGATCTCCTTGTGGGCATGGCACACAGGCATCTCAAATTGGAAAGGTCTGAATGGAACCAATCATCTCTCCATTGAAATCTCTTCCTTGTTTTCTATATTGATGACTAGTAATGCCATTAGCCCATCTTCCACGCCAGAAAAGCCATTCTAGTTTACTTCATTTCCCATATTCAATTATTTACCAAATTTATGTTGTTTCTGACAAACAAATATATATAGAATATGCTATGTAATTTTCCTTTTAATCTCAACCGTCCCCATCTTAGTATACAACAATTGCTTTCTAACTCTCTTTGGTAGATGACTACTCAATTTATAGTGAGTCACCAGCTTCAGTAGATGGGTCTCTTAATGGCCATGCTTCCGTTAGTTAGCCCCATCTCCTGAATATGAATGATGATCCAAGTTGGGCCAATCAGATTCTTTCCTCTAGAAATCTGAAATATCTGTTTTTGAATAGAGGGACAAGGTGACCAAAAGTTGGTGGAACTGACATACTTTAATGGTACCAGTTTAGGTAGACTGCCCATAACTCCTTGGTATTAAATAGCCCCCCTGGTTCTGTCCATAGCCTTAGTTGTTAATAATTTCCTCAAAGAAATGAGACAATGCTTTATCCTTTTTTATTAATTTTGGCCCATTTGTTCATGCTGCTTAAAACCAAAACATCCTTGAAGTATGCCCTGAGGTTTCTATCACTGCTATTGGAGTTCTATTTCTGAAATGAGAGGTAGGTCTTACTTCTCTTCTTAAATTTTTTCAAAGATATGCCATGGCCTAGTGTGTAAAACGCAAATTCCATAGCTAAGCATGAAAGAACCTTCAAAATCTGGGTTCTTCTTCTATCCTTGTGTTATCACCCAGTACTCCCTGTGTACAGTAGTAATTCCAGCCCTACCCCTGGTGAGTCTGGGATCTTCTATGTTGGGCAGGCTGCTGAGCCCTGGCCATGCGTTCCTTTCTGCTTAGTAGTATGTGCCTCCTCTGCCCTTTGACGAATCTCCTCATGAACCTCTTCTGACACTCTTGGGTGCAGTCAGTGCCTTCTTCCCCGCTGCTCCCATAGCACATTCTTACTTCCATAAGTGCTTACAGTGTCAAAGGGTAAGTACTGGTTTACTGCTTTTTGTCCTATTAGACTCTGGAAACTCCTTGATGGCAGAGACATCTGGCTAAGGAGTCCATGTGCTTGTGGAGGCATCATCGTGGGAAGGAGGATGACAGATCAGAGACCCTTCGAAAGGTTGGAGAATTATGGTGGCTTCGTAAGCCTCTCAGGCAGCTTCTAGGGCAAGTTACACCCTGACAGAAAAGTGTATCATGATATCAAAAAACGAAATAAAAGGAAGAAGTTACTACAGTAGTGGTGTTAGCAACCAAAAGTAGTGCTTCTCGAGTTTGGAGCTACAGGATTAACAACACAGTTGAAAAAAACCTGTATGTGAGTGTGGTGATAGGAGGAATGAAAGAATCTGTGGCATGAGCTTGGGGGATATGAGGAGGATCGGGATGACAGTTTAGGGACATATGTAGGACATTCTAGTGATGGCTGAACAAAAATTTAGCTTCTGGACACTAGGAGATCTTTACCATTACTGGGCCCATGTCTCTCCTCCCTCTTTTTGTAACCATTGCTGAGGTGACTGAAGATCCAAATATTCCACAAATGATTTCTAAAAACAATGAGAACAGCTATTTGTACTCGGGACCTCTGTTTAAGTGTTGTGAGAGATTGGTCAAGGATTTTGAGCAGATGAGTTGAGTGAGTCAGTCTGAACACAAATGAGTGTGAGTATGTGACTAAGAAGCCAAGGAATACAATATGTTGAACAGAGGTTAATTAAAATATAAATTTGGCAAGCACTAAAATTTTGGACTGCCTTAAAACTTCTTAAATGTTGCTACTTTAACAGGCCTTTAGATTTCTACTTCTTTCCTTAATTACCATCTGTTAAGTGAACAGTGATGAAGTAAAATAAAGTTTTCCCAGAGTTTTTGGTATTAAATCTGCTTTAAAAACTCACTCATCTGTGAAAGTTTACTTTATTTTAATTTTATTTTTAATTTTTTGGCTATTGCCTGTTCTGTCCAGGCCAACTACTCTTGGGTTTTCACTTAAACCAGTATTCTCAGTTTTATGATGGTCACTATAACCACCATTTTAATATTCCCCATGATGTTGCAAATGGAAACCCCAAGTCATTCTTATCTTGTGAAAATCATGTGCTAGATTTGATGATGAAAAGGAAAAGTGCTTTTAAGAGCCCAGTATGAATGTACTCATGTATTTTAGCATTTTAATATCTACCAACTGTGAATTTAGTTTTGGCAGAACACACTGTCACCTTTATGGATATTTCAGTAGTGGCTGTTAGTCACATGATTTGACATTATTTTTTCTAGTATTACATTTATTAAAACTACATTAAAATGAAGCAATCATAATGTTTACCACCACTCTGTGATATAAAAGGTGAAAGGAGATTTCTGATTATTTGTTTTTCTACAACCTGGGTAGTAAACAGAGCGTTATGGGTGCATTTTGATATAGCAAATTGGCTAGAACAGATTTCCAGTTTGTCCTTTGTCTACTGAAAACCTGCACCTGGGAGAAATAAAAATGAATTGAATCCAATATAACAAGATTATATTAAGTGCATAGAAGTTATAAGAGAAACCAACACTCTGGGGTTCCATTGCAAAGTAAGAGAGATAAGGCAGCTACTGAGGAAATGAGATATGAACCCCATGAAGACATAGAGCTATTTTTTAGTCTACACCTGCCCTAAGGATTAGATTTAGATCAAATAGCTTGTTCTTAATGCCTTCTGCCAATCTTGCTAGTCTTCTCATTGACAGGTACTTTGTCTGCCCCAATTCCCAAGTCCTCCATTTTCCCTGACTATCCAAATACTACCTGTTTCTGATAGTCCCAGTTCAATCCTATTTCAGCTGGCCTTGAGTCTCGATGATTTCCCTCCCATCTGAATTATTTCATTAATTGGTGAACTGTATAAAACTAACATTTAAGTATACACAATACAGTATTGCTCAGTATTGTGGCATGGGTCCATATCTTTATTCCCTATGTAGATTGTAAACTTTAGAGGGTGGGTACCATGTTTCATACTATTGCAGTGTCCCCCCCAGGAAAACCCTGAGCATATGTCCAGCATATACTTATTATGGGAGGTATGGTTTCCCACAGGCCTGCTAAAAAGAAGGGAAGAACACTCTAAGAAGATGACCTGGACTAACTAAATGAAATCTCCCTGCAGGATGGATTATTAACTACTCATACAATTCATTTGCTGACACTTGAATTTGTACCAATTTTCAAGGAATGGAGAGGAAACAGGAAGTAGAGGTGGTAGGGAATCAACAGGGAAGAATTCTGTATAGACCCCCATTAATTCTGACTATGTTTCCTTATGAAAGTTCTTTCTGTCCTAAATATGATTTATAAGCTGCTGTATACTCATTGTTATGTGAAAGCACAGCTTCTTCTGACAGCTGACTACCAGTTCATTAAATTTGCAATTTATTTCTATTTTTCCTTCTTTTTAGACAAAAGCAAATAGTAGTTATTGTCTCTATTTCCTGTAACAGTTATTGCTACCATTAATCTCTTCAATAAGTTTTACAGAGAGGCATAAATCTGCCCCCAATACCAGATAAGACAGATGCTCAAAGAAATATATAGATACTTAAATTAAAAGTGACACAATTTTAAGCTGGATTGTATTCTTTTAAAAAAAATTGTATTTCAACTTACTTGACCATCTATGACTCCATTCACACACTCCTGTATATTCATTTAAGAAATAACAAATAATATACTCTATAAGGTAAGTGAATGAAATTTAGGACATTCCATTTAATCTAGCATTTCCATTTTAAAGATAGGGGCTACCAAAATTTGAGAGCAACCAAGATGTCCTTCAACAGGTAAATGGGTGAATGAACTGGTATATACAATGGAATATCATTTAACTATTTTTTTTAAGTGGGCAATTGACCCACAAGAAAACATAGAGGAACCTTAAATGCATATTGCTAAATGAAAGAAGCTTGTCTGAGAAAGCTCCATACCCTATAATCCCAACTATATGATGTACTGGAAAAGGCAAAACTATGGAGAGAATAAAATAAAAAGATCAGTGATTGCCAGGAGTTCACAGGGAAGGAGGAAAGGAGGGGTGAACAGGTAGGGCACAGGACATTTTTAGGGCAGTGAAACAATTTCGTATGATACTATAATGGTAGACACATGGCATCATACATTGGTCAAAACCCATAGGATGTACAACACAAAAAGTGAACTCTAATATAAACTATAGACTTTACTTAATAATAATATATCAATATTGGCTCATCAGTTGTAACAAACGTACCACAGTAATGCAAGTTGCTGTTAAATAGATGAGACTGGGAGAAGGAGGAGGGGCAAGGAGACACATGAGAACTCTCTGTACTTCCTGCCCAATTTTTCTATAAACCTAAAACTGCTCAAAAAATAAAGTCTACTTAAAAAAAAAGATGGGAACATGTTTTTATATTCTCATATTACATACAATGAGTTGTATTTAGTTAAATCTTTTTTTAATCTCTAAGATCACTGAAAATCATAAGGGCTAAAGTTGTTAATGGCTTGTTCAGATAAACTTTAAAATCTGAATATAAAGATTAATGTTACAGTGAGTATGTTCAAAGGTTATGTTGTCAAAATATATAAAGCAGTAGGCACAGAAGGATGGTTGATAAATATTATATGAGAATATGCTGTAGCACACCCAGAATCTGCAAGCTGTCATGCACGTGTGGGTGCCTCAGCTCTTGTCTGCCATCCCTAATCTAGTCTCCCCTTCTCCTCCAGCTTGTCGGAGCAGTGAACGGACTTTTGTCTGAGGGGAAATAAATGTCTCTGGTTTCATCTGAGAGGAACTACTCAAATTTTCAAAAATGGATCCTGACTTGTCACATTTTGAGAGACTGGTGTGTATATGGAAAGGATTAAGAAAACGAACGCATTAATTATGATGGTAATTCTAGGCTATTGAAATTTATTTCATATTACTTAACATTTATTAAGTGCTTGGTTAATGACAGGCACTGACAGGACGCATCTGTAAGCAGTCATACAACACTTACGTAACAAATGTCTCATAGGTCGCCACTATATGCCAGGCATTTTCTTATTTATTTCCCATTATAACTCCATGAAGTGAGAGCTCTTCTTATTTATATTTCCTGATGAGGTAACTGATACTGTCAAGCTTAATGAAAATTTCCCATGGTCCGAGAGTCAGAAAGTTGGAAGAGCCAGAATTCTGACTTCAAGGGCCCACGCTCTTAAATCAGATGCCATACTGCCTCATACAATACATCAAACCTGGAATTATGAAGCTATATTGCAATGCATCGCTTTGTTCTCATATATGGAACAAGCAAGGAGATAAGTCGAGTGAGAGATAAGGAAAGAGAGATGAGAATCAAGTCATTTCATTTTAAAAGT
Source organism: Phoca vitulina (assembly GCF_004348235.1). NCBI lineage: Eukaryota > Metazoa > Chordata > Mammalia > Carnivora > Phocidae > Phoca > Phoca vitulina. Next base: position 16,737,181 of record NW_022589714.1, read on the forward strand.
TACGCATTTTTGCCACACTTTGGTAAAATCTTTGAAGTTTCATTAATTTCTCCTTCTCCCAGTTCTACCTTGACTGGCAGTATGCTGGTAAATGTTTAACAACTGGATCTCTGACACAAAAAGCCCGGGTTTATGGATTTATAGCATTTACCAACTTCTGTGGTATAAATACTCCCACCGTGGCTGGTACCAGGGTGACCTAGCTGAACACAGAGTTGGGAAGAGACATGCACCACTGGCTCGTGTAACCTGACTTCAGTATACCACAGTTCTGACCCTGTCAAAATGGGCACTTAGTAGTTGAGAAGTGATACATTCCAGAAGGAAACTCTTTCGGAGATTGAAGATTGAGGTTCTATGATATTTTTGGTACATTGGGCTTTGTTCCTGAAAAACAGTCTAGAGAGAGGAAACAGTTTTCCGCAGGAGATTTTATGGTATTCCATTCAAAACTTAGGAGGACCTTGAGTAGTTTCTCAGGTGATGAGCTGATCTCAGAGTTCTGGAATTAAAAACAGTGAGTGTGTCCAGCTACATAAGCCAGAGGTAGATTTTTGACATTGTTGCCAGATGATTTGCTGAATTAAATCTGTGGGTTAGTCATGGCCTCTAGCATCAATTGGTAGGGAGGAACAAGTAATGGAAATAGGGAATAAAAATATTCCTATAAAGAGCTATAATTTACAATGTACATTCAGCATTCCCAGTGAGAGCTGATACTGGGAAAAGTGCCACACCGTGCTGGCCTCTGCATTCTGGCACAACAGTGCTCTGCTGGAAGGAACGGCTCTCTGCAGCGCCTTCCATCCCTGTTTATATACTGCCTCAGGACTCACAGCCAGGAGGGCTGTGAGAGCAGGAAGCGTGGACATCCTGAGCTGATGCCTTGGGGGTGTGTATGGGGAGGGGTGTTCTGCAAGCTCCAGGAAACGTACCCAGGCCCCGCCTCCTAACTACAATAAATGCCAAAACCACTTGTTCCTCACTTGGCTCAACCATTCCAGAACAGCTTGGATGCTTGCCATGCTGTCCCCAGAAAGTCTCATTATATGAGTTATAAACCTCTTCATATCCTCTGGGTTCACGTGTGTCACCATCAGTCTTTATACCCAAACCAATATCTAGTGTGGGATTGATTTCTCCCTTCCCAGGACAACCACAAAACACTAAAACTAAGTCTATTTATTAATACCTAAAAGACCAGGAGATCTATGCAATCTGTATAGTCACACATTTACGTGCTTTGTGCCACGGGAGGGAACACACCAGGCTTTCTTATTGGCATCTGAACGGGGTAAAATGGGGGGGAGGGAGGTGTGGGGCCTGAAAGCTGTCAATGGCCAAATAGTGGAGTCTTTGCATTTAGATATTAAAATAGTCAAATATAGTTTTGCTTGAACTTCATGTGCAGAAGGGTGTTGGTAGGGTATATCTAGATAATAGCCATTTGCACTGGGTGATGAGTATGTAGAAGTTTACCATACTCTTCTATTTTGGTATGATTGAAATTTTCCACAAGTTTTTAAGAAGTGTAGTCCAGTCTAATATCAAAACTTCAACCTGTCATCCAACTTAAGCTTCTCACTTTTTGCCAACGTGGGCCTGATTCAGGCTTAGAAATCTAGAGAACAGAGTAAAGCATAATCAGTTTGTTTTCCATTTCCACCCATTTCTCAGCTTCCTCTCTGTGGTCCTTCTGGCTGCTGTATTGAGAGCTGGGAAGACAAAGAGGGACCGGCAAGGTTGTGATCTAGCCCTGGTGCTCTCCAGAGGGTGGGAGGTGCCCAAATCCTGAGTCCTGGGTCATTCATTTTTATGGATTCATGCAGACTTTGTGAATCTCTTCCCTTGAGCCCTCTTGCAGCCCTAATTCCGGGGTGAGAATGCAAGCTCTGCTTGGCCATTTACAACGCCCACACCCACCTCCATCCCCTCCAGCCATCTGTCTTTGGTCTCTTTCTGCCAGGGATTCCTACACCTAGAAGGAAGCCCTCCAGAGCAGGGTCTTTATCAGAATGATTCAAGACCAATTTTTTTTGTATGTGCCCACCGGGCTCAAGAGAGACCCAAGATAGGAGTACTGTTTACACTGTAAGCGCTCTCTGTTTGTCTTACTTTGAGGGAATCTACAGACTGCATTCATCGCTCAGACTTCCCCAGGTAGGAGTTCAGTGCAAGTCCTTAAGGCCCTACCCTCCAGCTACCAGGAGAGTATCTTTCAGAACCAGGAGGCTGTGGAGCCGGCAGATTTCTGCCACTGAACAAATATCCCCCAGGAGTGGGGGTCAGCCTCCCCTGCCTTGGCAGGTGCCCGCATCGCCCATGAGTGGCTCCCTGGAAGCTCTCCTCACACAGTTTGTTGAAGAGCAAAGCCAGTCGTCCTTCCTTACCCCAGAGGGTGATACACTGCCTTCTGGCAACTGTCCCCAGAGAAAGCTTCACTCCTAACCTTCCCGCAGTCCCTTTTTTATTTTTAATTTTTTTATTTTTAAAGATTTTATTTATTTATTTGAGAGGGAGAGAGTGAGAGCGCATGAGAAGGGGGAGGGTCAGAGGGAGAAGCAGACTGCCTGCTGAGCAGGGAGCCCCACGCAGGACCCAATCCTGGGACTCCGGGGTCATGACCTGAGCTGAAGGCAGTTGCTTAACCAACTGAGCCACCCAGGCGCCCGTCCGCAGTCCCTTTTTTAAAATAAATACCCTAGAAGTGGAGTGTGGAGTTAAAGGTGGCCAAACTGTGTTTTGGATTACCACTTAGCAAATTTTGCCTAAATGCTTTGGCATTTCCTTTTAGAATGTGCAGACAATTAACACTCTTCCTTATCAGCTTTGGAGCCTCAGCCAAAATTCTAAAACAACAGGGAATTCACACTTAGCGTCCTCCCTCTTGCATTTGCGATCATTTTAAGGCAAGGTTGCTCATGACATTTCAGGGGGAAAAATGTATTATAAAGTGTGGTTGGTGGTGATTTTGTAAAACCTCTTACGAATTTGTAAGAATCGTATTTAGGGTGATAAACACTTACAGGTACATGACACTGACAGAGAGACATGGGCATTCAGAAAGAGGCTCACAGTTTGCATCTGCAAATTACTGGACTCAAGTGATTTTAAAGACTGGGAGCTGAAGGAATCAATGGGAGTTGGGGAAAGCCTACCTATTACTACTCCACTGAATACTACTTAGAAAAATCTTTGTTGCATTAAATCATGATCTAGAACCTCATTCTTTTCACACGAGGTACAGAAAAAGAAGCAAAAACAAAAGGACTGGAGGGGAAGATGTCACTGCCCAGTGCCTAGCAATATTCTCGTCCAAACAAAAATGGCAGGACCAAGTAACAGTCCAGATACTCCTAATGATGAGAGATGAAACAGAAATGTACCTGTTTGCTATCACTCTTATTTAAAAAGGGACTTTCATGTCAATTTACATATAGCTCTACCTTGTATTCACTAAGAGAAATAGATTTAATCAAATGGTGTTTAGCAACAAGAATCTTCTTAAGTTCTACCTTTCAGCCATGAGTCTTTAAACCATTCAGTCGTGGTGTGTGTGTGTGTGTGTGCGTGTGTGTGTGTGTGTGTGTGTGCGTGTGTGTAGGAGGGCAGCAATTCTTCTCTTCGGTGCCGTCTGACTAGCACTGTTCACTTTGACTCTGGGGATCAGAGTATGAGATGAACCATCTGGATTCTCTCCCCCTCCCGGTGATGTGTTAGGAGGTACCTGGCACAGAGGACAGATTTACATGGAAGCAAAAGTAATAAGAAATGAGAGAGCCTGAGAGACCAGCCCTTTGCTTTCAGGCTCTGCTGCATGGAGCAGGTGGGGGCTGCTCCAAGGCCCCGGGCAGGGAGGGCCCGCATGCAAGTGTGATCACTCCCCCAACCACCAAAGCCAGTCCAATAAAGAGATCTCTTTTACAGATTAGGCTTTTGCTTTCCTCTAAAGAAAACCTGCTACTGCTGCAAATGGTAATAATAATAACAGTAACAGTAGTAATAACAACAATAGTAATAAGTTTAAAAACCACTGATATGGTTCAGCTCTCCTATGTCCCAGAAGAGGGGGTTCAGAAGGAGTCAATGATTTGCCCAAGCTCGTGGCAGGACGGAGCAGGAATCCAAACCTCCTGACAACCCTCAGTGCACGCGTATGCCGTTGTGCTGGCCTGGCTGCCTCCTCAGGGATCCCCACCACAGCCCTGCCTCCTCTCCCCCCTCCCCCCTACTGCGCAGGGACCTATAGGAACAGCACTTTCCAAGGCAAGCAGGGCTCTGGGTTAGTCATTTTTCCTCCATTCCGTCTTAATCCCTCTGAATGTCAGCAAAAGCCAGGAGTGAACACCAGACTCTTCCAAAACAAATCTCTCTCCTGTCTTTTTTGTCTTGTTTCCTTTGTGTGTCTGTCACTGAATAATTCTTCCTGAGTCTGCTCAGATCACTCAAATCCCTGAGCCTGTATTGAGGAAAAACAAGAGAGCAAATCTGCCTCTGTGCACACAGATATGTGACTTCTGGCATTTTGACGCTGCTGGAATGAATCCAAATTGAGATCTTTCCAGTTGAGGAGTAAACTCCAGAGGCAGAGGAGGGGGAATTGAAAATCAGTCCAGGAAGCTTCTGTCTTCACTTAATAGATTTTTATATAGAAGTCAATACAACATGTGTGCCAATCAAATGAGATAAGGTCTGCAAACAGTTTGGATCATTTATTAATTCAGATGCACAAACAAAAACAAGAGACCCAGAGACATCAGTGGGGCTGGTCCTGGGCTTCATGATAATCTGGTTCTAGTCCTGGTTCTGCCCCCCGCCCTGGAGTGTGAGAAGGTCACTTTACCTTTCCAGGCCTAGTTACTTCCTCTATAAAATAAGTGGTTCCTGCCAGTTCTAGCAATTTAGGATTCAATCACATTTAGGGAGCGAAACCAGATTTCTAGCACTGCTGTTTTGTAAAGCTGATTTTGACCTAAGCATATGCAATGCTAAATATAATGTTTTAACTGCATTTCTGTCTCTGTTTATGGCTACTTTTACTAAGCCAAGATGAGCCTGTTTGGTTCAAGGCTAGAGAGCCTGGGTGTGTTGAGCACGTTCAGACGGTACTGCTGTAACCGCAGTCTTTCTGGAATTGTCTGTGGAAAAGCAGCAGGAATCTCAAGCAAGGCTATGCTCATAATAACTAGATAAACTGCAAAAACAAAGGTTCTTATTAACTGAGTGATCAACTGAACAGTAGGAAGTCTGTCTCCTATCCCTCGACAAGGCTACATAGGGGCTGAATAGCCCTCTTTAGGGTCCTCCGTACGTTCAGAAGGGATTACCACCCGCAGATGCCAGGGGGGCCTACAAACATACTCTCTTCAACAAGCTCACTAGTTTCCTTCTAGCCCTCTGACTGTGCAGATGCTCAGTGGTATGCCACCACCAAGGATTGCATGTGTCCTTCTTCCACGAACCAGGCAGCTCCCCACCAACAGCCTGAGCTGGGAGCCAGAGGCTGCCCACTGCTCTCAGCACGGATGACTGAACTGCACAGGGAAGGGATCTTGGCAGAGCCAGGGTATAAGGAGAGATCTCCCATTTTTGGTGGTTTTATTTTTCGTTGCAGATCAAACACCTGCCCTTCTATGACTTGTGCCCGGAAAATTTTTCAGGAGTGCCTGAACCCAAGACAATGAAGAAATGATAGAAATTTCTTTGGAGAGTCAGATGGGGAGGGGGACTGCCTTTGATAGGGGCAATGTAGGGGATTATAGTAATAGTGGAGGGTTGAAATGTAGAGTTTTTAGAAAGTGGACAATTCCTATTCCTACATTTCTTTGTAAAGAAAACCGTAATGTCTTTAAATCACTCTTCCGTAAATAGATTACCTTTTCGCAGTGTTAACAAAACAAAGCAAAACAAAACACTTGGGAGCAAAGCAAACCCAGTTGCACAAACACTGTGGGATACAAGTCAGCAAGCTCTGCAACTTGGCTGTCAGGGAGCTCTCAGGAGGCTGCCGCTGGTCTGGAGAAGGTAAATCGTGTTCTGTGGATGTTACCAATATGTCCAGTTACAATGAACATCGACGGTGGCATCCACAGAGCCCAGGTCTTATGACAGCTGGAAGAACCCTAGAAATGGAGAACTATCTATCAGTCATGTACACTTGTGAAGCACTAAGGACCAAGGCAGCTCATCTGAGGAGGAGGTGGAGCCTTGGCAGCAAATACTGCTGATGGGCAGCTCGTGGTTGCAGAGTCGCTAGAGAAGCATGAATCCAGGCTATCAAATCTCTTGTAGTTGGTTTCTACCAGGCAAAGTCTCCTAAGTGTGGATTGGGGGTGTGGGGCTGGGGGAAATGTGACAATGAATTTATGGAAATAGAAAAGCCGCCCAAAAATATAAAGAGAAGACAGTGTCCTTTAAAAGAGCTGTTACTGAGTTTTTTGGAAAGAAAAGCTTTTTTTCTCTTCTCCTGGCCCCTAACAAGCTAGTGGGGGCAGTGAAAAGGTGAGGAGACCCAAAGGTTTTCCAACCTGTTCTCATTAAATAGGGAAGAAAAATGAAAATGTTTCTATGAATTTTAGTTGGTGAACAGGGAATAAGATAAGAGTCTCTGTGTGGTACTTCTTAGCTTTCAAAGCACTTCCACAAAGTATTCTTTGCTCTTACTACCTCCTTTCACAGGATGTAGAAAAGATGTCAAATGACTTATGCAGCTCCCACAATGACATGCTGAGAGGTTGTGATGAGAAAGCCAACTGACCAGACAGAATGCTTCCTCTTCTCTTGGGTGGCACCTTTTCGGCTTCTCTAAGCTTTGAAAGGAGGGGTGATTTTGAAGTGATAGTCAAATGATCCTCAGCTTTAAAAAAGAAAAAGCCTTTTTTATAATAGAAACAGTATCAATAATTAATATGAAATACCGATAATATAGATGATCATTATAACTTGTTGAGCACTTACTGTGTGTTGGGAATTGTAGTAAGCACTTTGCATACCTCGTCTAATGTCGTTCTCACAGTAACCCTTTTAGGAAAGTAATATTGTTTACTCTCATTTGAAGATGACTGATGGGAAGCACAGTGTCAAAGTTACTTGCAAAAGACTATGGAACCAGGGAGATTGCGCCGTGGATTTGACCCCCACTGTGCCCTGTCTGTAACTGTACTGACGTTATTAATCATGTGGCCCTTGCTCCAGGTGAATGCCTGGTGCCCTGTCACCCAGGATGGTTTCACCACTACAAGAGGTCTGCATTCTTTACTCCAGACCCATAGAATATTCTGGCCTAAGGGTTAAGAACATGGCTTTGCCTCAGAGAGACCTGGAGACAAACGCTGTCTCAGCAATTCACGAGTTGTGACACAGGTCTCAGTTACTGACTTAACCTTTCTGAGGATCAGTTTCCTTTTCTATAAGTTTGGGCAACACTATCTAACTTACAGGGTCGGTGGAACATGAAAATTAAGAATGGTAAGACTTCTGTGCCAGGCTAAGACAGTGATTCCCCACAGAGCACACGAGCCCAGGATTATTAAGGTCTGTACATCCTGTTTTTTGCTCCTAAGAAGGCTACTTCCCTCACCGTTAAGAGTTTCTATTCAGATGAGCTCTAATGGAGAAGATGGGCATGATCCTTTTCACTGGTCATCATGGGCTTTTGCCCAGGTAACTCAAAACACATGTTCTTCATGTGAAATCTGCTCTCAGCTCCACCAATCAACCAAAAACCTGGGCTACCCCAGCCTCTCCTGCAGCCGTTTCCTTGGCAACCAGGGCCCAGCCGGGGAGCTCACCAAACCCCAGTGGGACCAAGTGAAACCCTGCAGGAGTGTCAGCACCCTCTCTGCTTTTAAAAAGCAAGAGACCACCCCAGAGACTCTCTCTCTTGCAAAAATGCCAACCCAGCTGCCATCACTTTGTGTTTGTAGAGCACCTGTCATCTGGGCACCTCAAAGCAGATATGCTTTTGTATCATGGGTCTTTCCCTATTGAGATGAACGTCATCATTATTCACATTGTTCCTGTAAGGAATCACCAGTGAGAAAACAAAGGATTCTCCAATGGGCTCTTTTGTTCTCCTTATCCTTTTTTTTTTTTTTAACTATGTGCATGGCACTCCCTCGCTGTTACTATTTCAGCTGCTTGTAGGAAAATGCCACACTACAGTGCTAAAATGTTGGGGTGAAAATCACAGGATATTGTACGGTTCCCCAGTCAGTATAGCCCCATTGATCTTCCACGGTAATCAAAACTGAGCTCACCTGATGTCCAAGCCAGGCGTTGTGATTATGGTTTATAATCGGGCTGGCTGGGGATCGTCTGTGAAGAGGATCCACATAGCAGAATGAGAGTGACTTTTCTCTCTCTGCCAACCACTGCTCGTACCAGGGGGGGTTCCTAAGGAGCACCTAAAAATGGGGAAACTATGGAGGATCGCCATTTGAGTATATGAACCTTTCCAAACAGGGATCGTTTAGGGCAGGGCTTCTCCAACCCTAGTGTCTTATGTGAACCACCTGGGGAGCTTGTTAAGCACCTGGTTCTGATTCAGTCGGAGGTGGGACCTGAGCATCTGCATTTCGGACAAGTTCCCAGATGATGATTCTGCTGCTGGTCCGAGGACTGGATTTTCAGTAGCCAGAGCTCAGGCTCTGTGTCTGTATTCCTGTGATGACGCGTGTGCCTGTCCTTGCTCCGGAAGTGGGCGAGAAAGAAAAACACACCTCGCATTCTTATAGGGTTTTCAGTATTTTAAAACGCTTTAATATATATTCCTCTTAGGCAAGCAGGGTAGGTGATCTTGTCCCCCCTCCTTTTTCCCCAGTGACACATAACTAATGAGATCCCAGATCCACTTTTTCATACCCGTTCATCACAAAAGACTAATCCAAATAGAATGTTTTTGTCATTATTATAGTGTTTTTGTCATTATTATAGTATGTATATGAATTAGACTATTATTAAACACACACACATAATATTGAAATGCTCTCAACCTAAGTGGGCTTAGGTTACAAGGAAATCATGTCCTAGATCACAGAAAAGTTCATAGAGACATCTCTGAGGAACGGGGTTTCTTTAGCAATGATGTTTCTTCAGAAACTCCCATATTCATAGTCAAGTGAAATTTGCTACTTTGGCTCAATATTTACAGGCTACTGTTCAGATTGATTGAGATTCCATAATTCTGGTGAGAATAATTAGATGTCAGGGAATAACCTACCTCCAAGCTGTAGGAGGTTGAATGGTGTGCTTGCTCCCCAAGGTAAAAGTCCACCTGGAACCTTAATGTGACCCGGTTTGGAAGAAGAGAGTAGATGTAATTAAGGTAAGGATCTCGAGATGAGATCAGTCCTGATTTAGGGTGGACCCTAAATCCCATGATGACAGTCCTTGTAAGAGACAGAGAAGACGACACAGGGGACACTGGGAGGAAAGGCATGTGAAGATGGAGGCAGAGAATGGAGTAATTAATGCTGCCACAATCCAAGGAACGCCAGGAGGCACCAGAAGCTGGGAGAAGCAAGTAAAGATTTTTCACTAGAGACTTGGGAGGGAGCTTGGCCCTGCTGACACTAATTTCAGATTTCTGGCCTCCAGAACTGCAAAACAATACATTTTTTTTAAGCCTTCAAGTTTGTGGTCATTTGTCATGGCCACCCTAGAGAACAAACAACCTCTTCCAAATCTTCCAAGGGTTAAAAATGGTCCTGCCTTGGAAAGCTGCTCTCAGTGCTGTTGATGTTCTGTTCCTAGCGTTTCAGGCACTTGGCCTTGGCATGGCAGCTCTATGTGGCCCCTACATGGGAGTGTGGTGGCATGAGCCCAGGAGATAGGGCAGTTTACCATTAGATAAACGAAATATTATTTTCTGAGCAGACATATTTGTGGACTGAAATGAACTCACTGTACCTTAAGGAAGGTGAGTCACAACTCTGAATTCATTCAACAAAGTAAGACCTTTTGACTACTTCTTGATGGAAAAAAATATAAGGAAAATTTTGGGTATGTTTATAGTCATGAAATATTTATACTCTTAGATTTTTTTTTTTATGCCTTGAAAAAGGCTCTTTCCCCATACGTTTTGTCCTTGACCTTAAGCTTTAGTCAGTCACAGTCTAAGTCTTCCCCACTTAAGACTTCCACGGTGGTGCGGCCGGCCCCCTCAGAAGGTACTTCTGCCTTTGGCGGCTTCCTCCAGCTGCATGAAGCCCTGCTGCCCTCTAGTGGCTGAGATGTGCCACCACGCCCATTTGTTAGGTTTCAGCTCTCACCAACAGAGGGCAGGGATGGAGGCCCTGGACTGGAGACTGAAACCCTTGTTTATAATTTTGAGCTTTTGGCATTTAGCTGTTATGGCAGGGTGAGATTTGAAACTGCATATTAAGAAGAACCATATAATACAACTTCTGTTTGCCTGTTATTAAAGCAGTGGAAATTCGCAAATATTGTACAGCCTCCCTGGGGGGAAAACATACCACATAGATACACCATTTTGAATTTCCAATTCTTTTCTTAATCCCCACCCACCCTGTGCTGTAGTGGTAGTTAACAGGCAGGCATCTGGGGCGGGAGGATGATGAGGGTCAGATTTCAGGAGGCTGGCGGACACCCTGTCTGCTACTGGGCTTCCTGTTAATTTGGAACCGAGAGGCCACCTAACCCTACACTGTTGGAACTTTTGTTAGATTGCTTGTTTATTTAACTCTCTAAACTACTGGGGTTTTGATGGCCTAATTTCCTAAGAAATAGGATTTACACAGCTCAGAGTCATATTTGGTGTGTGGCTTCAATTAGATTGGAAGAATCATTCTCTGTGTGTCTCCATCAACAGTGGAACTTTCCTGACTGACCTACACCAACACTCTCCTTCCCCAACCTTTAGTGAAATTGCCAAGCAGGTTCAAGCTCAGAGCTCTGGTTAGAGCAAGAGTGAGGATTCTGGGATCTTCTACCTTTTTCTACCAATACCTAGAGACAAGCTCAAAAAACTGTCCCTTGGTTCTCTAGAATATCATTTGGAAAGACTTCATCAAGAGAAACAGTGTTCCAAAAGAGGGAGAGGAGAATTCCCAGAACATCGCTTCAGAAATATCAACTTGCCAATTTTAATCAAATGAATCTGAAATCTAAATGGTTGGAAAATCATTACCAGTTTTATCTGGGCACTATTCCTAGTAGAGAGAAAGCTGCTGAAAAGGATGGCTAACCACAAAGTTTTGCTTTCTAGTTTGGGGCCCTTACACTTTTCTACTCAAAGTAAGATCCACCAACTCCTGCATCACCTGAGAACAGGGGCCGGCTTTATAGGTGTACATAAACTTGTGCAGTCACGTGGGGCTTTGCACTTGGAAGGGCCCAGCACTTGGCTTAATGCTTGTTGCCACCATCTTGAAATTCTTAATAATTTTTAACGAGGGACCCCTGTGTTTTTATTTTGCACTGAGCCTTTCAAATTATTTAGTACGTCCTACCTGGAAGTTTTTTAGAAACATGTAATCTGAGGTCCCACCTCAAACTTCTAAAATTGAATCTGAATTATAACAAGATCTTGAGTGAATTATTGCAACATTGAAGTTTAAGAAGCACTGATCTCGGCTACCTCTGAGGTAGGTAGGGCCCAGATAGGATAGAAGGGCTCAGATGAGTGAGTAACAAGTAGGTCCTTGGTGGAGAACACAGGAGAAAATCTGCATCCTTCTCATTAGAGCAGAAGAATCAAAAGACATTTAGACGGGAGGAGTTATGGGTGTGGCACACTTGGGAGAGAATTGGAGGATAGAGAAGGAGAATATGGGAAATTATCTTATTATATAGGGAATAGCATCTTCAAAACCAATTCTTTTAAATCATAGTGACCTGTTACAGATTTTTGAAAAATTCAATTCTAACATTACAGTACAAAAGGGAAGTCAAACAATGACTGGCCACTGGTTTTTGACTTTGGGGTATAGTCAGATCAGCTATTGCTGATTGAGCTATTGCTGTGTCATGGAATGGGGCAGGAATACACATCCATTATTTGGGTCAAGTTGCTCTTCATCTCCTCACTGTTTCTAGGAATTTTCCCCTCTCTTCCTCTTTTAGCTGACAAAGTTCCTCTTCCTCCACCCCTTTCTCTGGACGTGTGCGCTTGCTTTATATCATCAGAAAATTTACACATTTACAAAAGAACAGCTTGGAAGAGATTTTGACCTTAGGCTTTAGTTGCTCTCAGAAAAACAAGAAATCCTCGAGGAAAAGGCTTCAGTAGGCCAACTGTTAGCAAGAGTGGTGGTGGATTTATAGAGTTTAATTTAAAATTATACTGTTGTGTGGCACCTGGGTGGCTCAGTAGGTTAAGCATCCAGCTCTTGGTTTCAGCTCAGGTCATGATCTTGTGATCCTGGGTTGGAGCTCTGCGTAGGGCTCTGTGCTCAGCACTGACTCTGCTTCAGATTCTCTCTCCCTCTCCCTTCCCCTCTCCCCCCCCCCCGCTCTTGTGTGCATGTGCACGTGCTCTCTCACATAAATAAATAAATATCATTTTTAAAAAGACAATAGTTTTATTTTTATTTTTTTATTTTTTAAGATTTTATTTATTTATTTGAGAGAGAGAATGAGATAGAGAGAACATGAGAGGGGGGAGGGTCAGAGGGAGAAGCAGACTCCCTGCTGAGCAGGGAGCCCGATGCGGGACTCGATCCCAGGACTCCAGGATCATGACCTGAGCCAAAGGCAGTCGCCCAACCAACTGAGCCACCCAGGCGCCCCAAGACAATAGTTTTAAAAAACAAAATAAAATTATACTGTTGTGATAATTAAGAAAAAAATTAAATAGGAATATTTTGGATCTTGTTATCACAGAATACTTTATATTGGTTATATTAGAGGTGAAATTTTTATGTTTATCCAAAGGAGATTGAGTTTTAATAGATTGAAAACAGTGATCTGGGAGAAAATGGAGTTCTCGATCTTCCTGTCATTCGTTTGTTCTACAGTGTTGTTTTTTGTACACTTTCTACGTACCAGGCCCTGAAGTTTAGTTTATGTCATTGTTTTTACCTTGAATAATTTCAAAAGGATTTACGAAGAGTTTCACCAAGCCACTTCATTATGACAATATTGGAATAAAGCATAAAAGAAAGAAAAAAATAAATACAGTAGTCACGAGCTCTACTATAGCAGATATGAGAGTGTAATTGTTCAGCAGGATACACGGAGCCAGGGCAAATTGTAAGGTAATTGTAGCCAGGGTAAACTGAGACCATGCAATGGGCTATATTACCCCTACAGTGGTCTCAGGAAGCAGTCCAGTAGGCCTGTGAACTTGGATGAGAAAAACAATGACAGCAATAAAACTATACCTTTCTTTTCTTTCATTTTTCTTACCTCTAATTGAAATTGAGCATTTCTTTCAATTGTTATTGTAGGCAACAAGCCAGAGCCATAGCATAGCAGCACTTATGACCTGTTGTCAATAAAATCACAGATCTTTTTATATCACATTACAGTTGTCGCAGATATTTTGAACTATCATTTATGCTCATCACCACTTCAAAAATAGTCATTAGATAGGTCATCAGAAAGTGTTTTTAAAATGTTTTTAATTTTTCCAATATAGTTTCCTTTGAATCCTATGTACTTTTTAAATGAGTTTAATACTATTCTAAGGAGGAGCCCATAGATTTCACCAGGTCCCGCAGGGGTCCAAAGCATACTGAATCCTGTGGTAGAAGAAAGCACAGGTCCATAGAAGAAAATTATTTTCTCAGACACTAAATAATAAAGTGTAGAACACACAAACAACATCATGTGCATCTATTTGCAAAAAAAAAAAAAAAGTAACGAGTGATATCTTGAAAAATAAATTCAAAGAGAATGAAAGAGCTAAATGTTAGACAGGAAACCATCAGACTCCTAGAAGAGAACACAGGCAGCAACCCATTTTGACCTTGGCCGCAGCAACTTCTTATTAGACAGGTCTCCGGAGGCAAGGGAAACAAAAGCAAAAATGAACTATTGGGACTTGATCAAGATAAAAAGCTTCTGTACAGCAAAGGAAACAGTCAACAAAACTAAAAGGCAACTTACAGAATGGGAGAAGATATTTGCAAATGACATATCTGATAAAGGGCTAGTATCCAAAATCTATAAAGAACTTATCAAACTCAACACCCAAAAAGCAAATAATCCAGTTAAGAAATGGGCAGAAAACACGAATAGACATTTTTCCAAGGAAGACATACAAATGGTGAACAGACACATGAAAAGATGCTCAACATCACTCATCATCAGGGAAATACAAATCAAAAGCATGATGAGATACCACCTCACACCTGTCAGAATGGCTAAAATTAACAACATGGGGAATGGCTGAGATGTTGGCAAAGATGCAAAGAAAGGGGACCCCTCTTACACTGTTGGTGTGAAAGCAAACTGGTGCAGCCACTCTGGAAAACAGTATGGAGGTTCCTCAAAAAGTTAAAAATAGAACTGTCCTATGATCCAGCAATTGCACTACTAGGTATTTACCCAAAGGATACAAAAATATTGATTCGAAGGGCATCTGCACCCTGATGTTTATAGCTTTATTATCAACAATAGCCAAATTATGGAAAGGGCCCAAGTGTCCACTGACTAATGAATGGATAAGATGTGGTATATATACAATGGAATATTACTCAGCCATAAAAAAGAATGAAATCTTGCCATTTGCAAGGACATGGTTGGAGTTAGAGTGTATTATGCTAAGTGAAATAAGTCAAAGAAAGGTAAATACCATATGATTTCACTCCTATGTGGTTTAAGAAATGAAACAGATGAACGTAAGGGGAAAACAAGAGAGAGAGAGGCAAACCATAAAACAGACTCTTTACAGAGAACAGACTGAGGGTTGATGGAGGGAGGTGGGTGGGGGATGAGTTAAATGGGTGATGGGTATTAAGGAGAGTACTTGCTGTGATGAGCACTGAGTGTTATATGTAAGAGATGCATCACTAAATTCTACTCCTGAAACTAATATTACACTCTGTGTTAACTAATTGGAATTAAAATAAAAACTCGGAAAAAAAGGGAAAATATCTTTGGCAAAAATGCATAGCCAATGTAAGAATTTTTAATTAACACTTAATAAAAACCGAAAGCAAAACATTACAGAAAAACTTGGTGAATGTATGGTGGAGTAAAAATGATGGCAAGAACAAATTAGTGTGATCTGCTTGTGTAGTTTCTGGTGATTTTACATTATGTATTGATAGAACTTGGAAGATCTAGAGGAATGAAGAGATAACAAAATACATGCTAATCAGGAAAGCCACGGTCATGTCTTGTGGATTGTATGGATTGTACAACAGGGAAAGGAGTACTAGAATGAAATGCCTATGGAAGAAGATGAAAGAGGTTCTAGCATCTAAAAGAAGAGGGCTATCCAGGGCCTACACAGTGAGAGAAAGAACAAGATGGTGATTTCAGTGAAAGGAAGTAAGTTCCTCTCCACCTGGGAAAATTGGGGAGGATTTGGAGATGTAGGAGCAGACTTGCGGGTACGGTATAGGCTGGTAACCTCACATAGCGGGAGGCAGGCAGAGAACATTGAGAGGTTGAGAATTCCCGGGACAGAAAAATGGCAAGAACTGTTAACTACATTATCTAGGAAATGGCACCAAAAACGCTGGTGAGAGTGGTTCTGCTGGGCTGGGTCACAGGGAGTTCTCTGCTTGCTTTCCAGGAAGTGGTCCTGACTAAAAGCCAGGCTTGGCTTAGAAAAGGAGTGAGGAACAGCCCCACTGAGGTGCCAGGAGTGGGCTGAAGAAAGCAGATGTGGTATGGGCCATGGCAGCTGGCACTTCTGTAGCCCGAGTGGAGCCAAATCTTCCTCTCGTCTTATCTGAGGGTACAGGGAAGGAACATTCCAGCAGTGGTGGTGGCTTGAATAAATAAGCAGGCACTAAAGACTTGATCTGCGCAAGAGTTCTATGTTCATGTACAGTTTTCATACATTTAACTTCGATGAATATTAGTATTTGATGCAGAAATTATGATAGCTAACATTTATGGGCTGTTTACTATGAATTCAGATTTTAGCCTAAGAATTCAGTATTTACTACTTACCTTAATCTTCAAAATAATGCTACAAAGAGGGTAGTATTATTATTCCATTTAACAGATATGTTCTATAGTATGGTTTTATTAATTCAGCTCTTAATATAACTTTTAAATATTTAATTAACCTCTAATTAATCTAATTAACCTTTTAATTGTTTATTGTCCACAGACCTGGAGGTCAGCTGGGGCAGCTCTGTTTCAGCCTGGAAGTTGGGTTCAGGTCTGTTACACGTGTCTTTTATTCAAGGAGCAGGTTGAACGAGCAGCCCCTCCCCCCAGAAAGCCCTTCCCGGGGAGAACGGCCTCTGCTTATGTCACATCCAGTAACTCCCTGTGAGTGAAATAACTAACACAGAAGCAAATCATCTGGCCAAACCCAAAGTCAATGGGACAGGGATATATATATTCTCAGCCTCTTCTGTGGTGAGGTGCACTGCCAAGCAACGTGGCAATGGGTCTGAGTATGTATCATCGTTTCAGAAGGAGTGAAGAATTAGAAACAAAATCTTGCCTTCAAGTTGGAAAACTGGGACCATAAGAAGAGGAGAGAAAAACTTCCAAGAAGGAAATCTTCAGTAGTAGATACAGAGAGGGTCAATAACTATGCTGTGCAAAGACTATTGGAATTTGTCTGTGGCTAGATATCGTATCAGCGAAGTGGTGGTGGGGGTGCACAGACCACAAGGCAATAGGGGTAAGGTTGCCAGATTTGGCAAATAAAAATATAGGATGCCAAAATAAATTTGAATTTCTGATAAAAAGAACTAATTTTAAAATCATGCTTAATTTTAATTATTCCTTTTTTTCACATGAAATTCATCTGCATGGTCTGTGTTTGATCTGGCAACCATATGTTGGGGTTATGAATGAACAGTAGCTGAGGTATTGGAGCCAAGATAGAAGAGACCACTTTTGAAGTTGGGTGGTGAAAACAGAAGGAGGGATAAACTGGAAGGTCTATATAATTAGGAAGAACTCAGTAGTGAAGACCTGACCCACGTTATCAGAGATCATCACATATACACCCATGGTGGATGTGTGGGGGGGTGTGACACTGCCCATTTGGGGAGCTAATGGGACAAAGGAAAAAGTTTTAGCAGCAATGGGATGCAGTGGCCCCAGAGCATCTCTTTGAGGCAATTTGAAAAAGAAAAAAGGAAAAAAAAAAAAATCCCAACTTGTAAGACTTTGTCCCAAGCCATGAGTTTAGAGTAACCTGTGTGAGACCAACTAATAAAAGCGTCATGTGATGGCCATGATATTGACCATATTTGGTTTACACTTGGAAGTTGTGAAGACTTGCATATGTTGTGTCTTCTTGAGAGCTACCTGAGGAACCGGGATGGGAGGTAGGGTGTGGGAGCTGGGTAAGGCCTGGTAACTTCTGAGCTCCTCTGAGGAGAAGGGACTCTACGCATAGATAAGGAGTCATGGAATCTATTTTTGGGAGCAAATAACTTAAAAGGCCATATGGACTGACTCTGGGAGGACTGAAATGCTACATGACTCTGGGATTCAGGGCCGATCAGTTCAACCCCAAGGTGCAGGTTTTTGTGACTGATGCAGAATTCAGGGGCACTATGCATTGGGACTAGGGACAAGGAGTCAGGTAGAGGTACTCAAAAGACAATTTTACCTTGGAACCAAAGGATAAGTGTGAGGCTCAGCTAAGGACAATTTTGGTCCATCTCCTTTATTAATACTCTTCCTGAGAGGTGATATGATCTATTCTAGAAGTTTAATAATGCAAATGGTGAGTGCAGTCGGAGGAGGATGCAGAGGAGAGAGTTAGAGGACAGAAGTCTTAGAAAGAAAGCTCAGCAGATGGAGAAGAGTTCACCTGCCTCCCTTCCCTATTCCCCCACCTCCCGTGGTAACAGCAGAGCACTAGAGACACGCAACAGGACACCTTACTGGTGGGGAACGTGTCAGGTATTTTCCACATAAGCATCTTAGCTGTAATGCTACAAAAAATTGCTACCAGCATTTTTGCCACACAGCTAATTGGCTGTAAGGTAATTTTGCTATAAAAGATAAAATCACAAAAAATAAAAGAATGAATAAAATTTTAACAAATAAAAATTCATTAAAAAGGACAGAATGAGACATGAAAAATGAGTAACAAAATTAAAAACCCTTTATTGTGAAATACTAAATATTTGAATACATTTAAAATGTATGTAGATTCATGGCAGTGCTGTGCAAATAACAGATTGTGTTTTGTGGACTGTACCTAAGTACTTGTCTCTGAAGTCCTTCATTATATTATATACATTTTTTTTTGCTCTGTAGACCATTATGAGAGCTAAGATTGACATAGTATAAAATGGGAATACTGTGTCAATGGAGAAATGAAACCAAGCTGTCAACCAGTTGATGAAACCAACAAACTGTCAAATCAAACCGTCAATCAGTTTTTTGTCTGTTTTTTTATCTGATAGGGCAAAATTGCATGATAGCCAATGAGTTATGTGGTGAAAATGTTTGTGGCAAAAATACTTGTGGGCAAGATGTCTACAGTAAAGATGCTTATGGGTAAAGTACTTGGAACCAGTACTTTACCAGTTGGTTGGTGGTTGCGTTGAGGCAGAATGGTTTGGGTTAGAGTTTTTTTTTTTTTTTTTAAGGATTTTATTTATTTGACAGAGAGAGACACAGCAAGAGAGGGAACACAAGCAAAAGGAGTGGCAGAAGAAGCAGCAGGCTTCCCGCGGAGCAGGGAGCCCGATGTGGGGCTTCATCCCAGGACCCTGGGATCATGAGCTGACGCTTAATGACTGAGCCACCCAGGCGCCCCTGGGTTAGGGTTCTTTCCCTTCTTTCCCATCTGATGGACTCTTCATTCTTAAAGATCTAGCTCCACTCTCAGGGCATAATGGAGGATGCAAAGTGTTTAGCAGGGCGGGCTCTGGAGTCAGACTTTGGTTCATATCCCAGCTCCATCACTAACCAGTGATGTGACTTTTGGCCGGTTATTTAACTTCTGCAAGCTGCAGATCCTTTATGTGAAATAGGGTTATAAGAGTTCTTAACTCTTAGGGCCATTGTGAGAATTGAAGGTAATCCCATAGCCCTTTGTATACAAATCAGAATACATTGCTGTAATTATTTCTTTATGTCATGATTTCTCTCTTAGTAGACAAGGAGCTCCTTTAGACAGGGTCAGTTTTGTTTTGTTTTTCATTTTTACATCCCAAGTAAATACCATAACATCTAGTACCCAACAAAGCCCTTAATAATGTTAGTTAAGTATAACCAGATCATATATCTCAGGCTGGGATTTCCGGATATTAAGTTGTCAGAGTCAGCAAGAAACCATGAAGACAGCAAAATTGCTTTTCCTACGGTTACTTCCTCTCTACCATTGTAGGCCCTGAAGTCATAATGCCGGGAAGACTTACCTGATTTGATGAGAGATTTCTGCTTTTCTGTCTCTGTCTAGACAAAGAATTTTAAGGCTGTACTCAGTTGCCTCCTATTTTAAAGTCAGACTTGCCCTGCCTCCCCCACCAAGTTATGTGCATTAAACAGCTCAGCTCTTACGGCTTGTTGTAAACTGAACTGATCTGTTGTTTTTGTCTTCTTGACCCAACCTAACAGATAATTTCATGTCTTGTAGACCAAACAACTGGTTGACTCAATAGGGTAAAATTCAGTCAACTGTTTAAAACACTTTAAACAACTGATGTAGTGACATGTCTCACATTGCTTTATTGTCTCAAATTTGATATTGATTTAGTTGTGTTTATTTTGCTTTAAATCAAAGCCAGTGTGGTCTATGAAAATATTAAGGGCTTTTAAAAGGTGGAGACTAGATCCCAACAGTTACTTTACTACAAAAAAGCTGCAATATGAAATTATTCCTTACCAAGTATTTTGTGGGGACGATGATTATGAAATTCATGAACACATTTTTGGAGAAGAAAAGGAAGAGTTGTAAAATTAAATTAAGAAAACTAATAATTTATCTTTTAACATATTATTTATAGAGACTCATCTACTGTATTTGAAGATATATTTATTCCCTAAGATCTACTGAAGATAATTTAATGGATTGCTTGGTTTGTTAAGTTGGCCTAATCTAAGGCAAAGATCTACAAATCAGTCAGGGGTTCAAGGAAAGATGATGGAAAGAGGAACCAGGTGCTTTGATGAGAGACGCAGGAGTTAATATTCTGATATGTCACATAACTGGAAATGATTTGGCAATTGGACAAGAGAGTTGTCTCTTTTATTAGCACACTCAAACAGCAGCAGAAAAACAACCTTCCATTTGATTCTTACTGAGATTTATTGTTTTTAATAATGCCACTTTTCAGAAGTATAGTCATGTGCTCACTTAGACAGGCTGACAAAGTGAAAACTTGTATGTGATGCAAAGTACCCTTTGGGCGTAGATTAAGACATATATAGTGCAGTGACAAGTCAAGTCAAATGCCCACAGCAGACAACAAATCCCAGCCTCCCTTTCCCAAGATCTGGCTCCCATTTTGCACCATAGAACCCACAATGAAAATCTGGCAAAACATAGAACACAGATGGCTACCAACTGACATGAAAAGTAGATTTTATTAAACATGTTTACATACATGAGTTGTTCATTTTAAAAGCACAGGGGAGTGTTAAGACAAGTGGTCAAAATAGAAAGATACTACCCAATTATAATTAGTTGATTGTTGGCCACTAAGACAGAACGGAATCTAGTAGAAGTGCACCAATGCTTCAGTTCTTCCTGCTCAGCATGGTGAGTAGTGGTCAATCTGTGCCCTGTGGAATGATGGGCAGGTAATTCTGGCATGTGTAAATAATAATAAGTAATTCACTGGGTGCAGGCAGTATGTCTATGGATTAAAACCTAGTGTGTACACAGTGTCTACATGTGGTGCAGCCCCACGGGAGGAATCTACACCAAAATATTAATTAGAAGGAATTTGGTCCATACTACATCACGTTTTCCAGAGGGTAAAAAATAAAGTCCATCTATAGACATTTCACCCCAAACTCATAGACGGAGTCTGGCTAAAACCTGCAAAATGTCTGTAACAAAAACGGATGGCTTAGATTTCTTGGTTATTTCAGTATAGTAATTAACGAGCAAACTGTACAAGTACATGCAACATACAAGCTGGCCTAATGTGGAACTAACATACATTATTAAATAACCTTTTGTGGTTTTTTTCATTTTTTCTTTTCTTTTTTACTTTTTTTTTTTTTTAACAAAACGTGCATGCAGCTTTGAACAGTTCCAAGTCATGCTGCTCTATTTGTGTGATCACAAAAATTGAGTGACTCATAAAAGGAGGGAGAACATACCAGTGCACTCGCAGAGTCTGCACTTTGTAGCACGTATACAGAATGTCACAAGGGAAATTCAAGGCCAAGAAAAACTCAGATGAAGAAAATGCAAGTTGAAAGTTGACTTTGTTTTATTCCCCACCCCCCAAAGTAAGATACTTTGCATTAAAAAATCAAGCTTTGTGCTTGCATCAGTCTCAAAGAAATGTAAATTAAAATTGGATAAAAACATTACTTTAGTGCAGAATATTTCAGCTGGAATTTCCAGTGCAATACTGGACAGCTCATACCATGCTCTTTCCAGGGCAGATGGGTGTGTCTACACTGAGACATGGCCGAGAAGCCTGGGCATAGCTGAAAGTGTCTTAGGCTCAAATCTGTTTCTAGTCACCATTTTGGGAAGTCAAAAGTATGTTTTATACACACGAGCATATACTTTTATGGGGGGATATCAGGAAGAAAAAGTTATTACAAGGAGTGTTTCCAAAGTACAATTATGCGGTTAGTTTTAGTTCCCAGCATTAGTTGCAGATTGACTTCTTTAAAAGTCTTCCATGAAAAACAATGGAAAAAATAAATTAACTTTTTAGAACACAAACAGATTATTTTTCATTTAAAAAAAGTGATTCTGTGATTATTTGTTCCAGAAGATAACTTTTTGTTTTCTGGGTTTCCGCACATAAGACTGAAGGATTATAAAATGAAAGCCAGTGAAACCCTTCATTGGCCTCATCTTGCCTGGTAGTTGCACACTTTGGGGAGATGCCACAGAGACTGTTTCAGCCCTTTTTTGGTGCTTTTGGGAAAAGAAAGGAAGGGTCTTTGTAAGCATCATGAGGCCTGTCATGACATATCCAAAAATAGTGGAAATAACAAATACAGTGAAAAATAAAACAAATCAAGAAACCAAAACCCATCAAACAACACACAAAAAAAACACACAGAAGAACACAACTTTTCAAACACCAGGGAAATAACACTGCTTGTGGTTTGTGCAGAAATGTGTAAAATACAACTTTTCAGAGTGAGAGTTTCCAGTTTGTTCAATTTGGGGTGTGTGTGTGCCTGTGTGTGTGTATGTGTGTGTGTGTGTGTGTGGATTTGAAGTTTCCTCTTTTTCTGTTTGTCAGAAGCATCAGTGACTCTCACTAGCATGTTGACTCTTACTGTAATTTGATAAACTGCCTTGTTCTGTCATATGAAGCCAGGTTTTAAACGACAAGTGGGACATATTATTGAAAAACTACTACAGGCAAAACACAAGTTGATTGTCTGTCTCCAACAATGCTTTTGATCATGAAATATCTGGTTCAGATTATTATCCTGAAAGGTAGAGTTTCACTGGAATGACTCTGGTATGAGTTCACTATGAGCGGATGCAGGGAGGCCCAGTTGAACTTTCCAGAGATGACTGGGAAGCCCGGCGGGTTAGGGGAGTGAGTGTGGGATCCACCAGGGATGATGGTGGGAATAACTTGTACCATCCGATTACCATACTGGATAGATCGAGTTCTTCCAACAAGATCTGAGCCACACCCATAAAGCATTTATGGTCCATTCTGCCATAGTCCCCCCACACAATCACCTGCAGAGACAGAGAAACGCAATAAAACTTGAACGTCTCTTTCTTTCACATTTGAAGAGTTGAAAGCAACTATTCTGTAAAAGTGGGCCAGTCAGGGAAGCGGAGGAAATGAATATAACGGACACCAAGGAGGTAGAACCGATAGAAAGATACTAACACTAAGGTGCTCAAAGAGACACTTCCCAAGAATTTTTAGATCTGATAGAGTGCAGGTAATGTTTCCCTAGTCAATGAGGGGGATTAGCTACATAAACCATGTTAAAGAAATAAACATACAAGTTTGTTTATATGCGAATTCAATACCTTCTTTAGTAACTACTATCTTGTAAGTGATGTGCAGTACCATAAAGATATAAAAATTAAAATTTGTGCAAGTTAGCAGGGCAAAACAACGTAATTCAGTGTACGGTAAAGTGTGTATACGATGAAGTATGTATAAAGAATGAGAACATGCATTACATTTCTTTTATACTATGTACTTGTTAGTGAAGGGACAGGTTGAAAAATAATTGTAAGCACACATTGCCTTTTGAGCATTTGCCTGACAATTCTGATTTGATCAAATGATTAGTAAGTCAGAGAGTTTACGGGCAGTTAGCACAATCTGGGTCAGCTCCTCCTGGTGTCAGAGAAGCATTCCATTACACTTACTCCTACTCCTAAGGTTCTGTTTTCCAATCCTTTGGTCATCTGTAACGGTTCTCAACTGAACTCATTCCCCAGCTTACAGACGCAGGAGTGGCGAAACCTGCCTTTTCAATTTACTGAGTAATCTTGCCAAATTATTTAATCTCTGTGATCCTCATACATAATCTTTAAAATGGGGATTATGATATTTTATGCACATGGTAGTTAAAATGTTTAAAAGAAGTGATGTATGGGGGCGCCTGGGTGGTGCAGTTGGTTGACCGTCTGACTCTTGGTCTTGGGGTCATGAGATGGAGCCTGAGTCGGGCTCCGCGCTCAGCATGGAGTCTGCGTGGGATTTTCTCTCCCTCTGCTCCCCCTTGCCCCCGCCACGTGCTCTCTCTAAAATAAATAAATCTTAAAAAAAAGAGGTAATGTATGTAATTTCTTAACAATGCATCTGACATTCACAAGTCCTGATTATTCCCCTTTTTTTTCCTTTCTTCCTCTTTGTATCCCATGTCTGGCACACAGTAATGCTCAATAAAACATGAGCATCATTTGTCTTGATTATCTGTCTCCCTCCCTACCTCCCTACCAACCTACCTACCTATGGAGAAGAGGGGGTGTGGAAAGCAGGGCAAAAGCAGAAGGAGAGGATGGAGAGAAGGAAAAAAAGAAGGGAGAGAAAATAAAAATTGTGTTTTCCCTTAGATCCATCAGATATTTTTACTACTACATATTGTTTATATTGTAAGTTAACAATTTGTCTTTTTCTACTCAAGGATGTCACACTACATTTCTCCTCACTGAAACCTATTCTCATGTTTGACCATCTCCTCAGAGTTTATATGGATAATGTGGACATTACAATGTAAACCGTCACACTGTTACCGACCTGAAGAACTTTACCCTGTGGGCTTTCGTCAAACACCAGGGACTGCTGATACAAAGGATCAAGGGTTTTTCGTGCAATTCTTGTCTTCTTCTTGGCTATACAGGCCCCGTTTTCCAAAAGATACACTTTGACGTATGGAGCTGAACAAAGTAATATTTAACATATAAGAAGTTAATCCTTCAAGTTAAGTTGATTTGATTAGAGAATGCCTTACTAGAGAATTAGAGATGCTTAGTGAAAAGTTTCCCGTTAACTATTTAAATCATTTTAAATTTCCGGTGCTCCATAAATTCTCTTCCTTAAAGCTCTTCTGTTACCACTACTGGCATTTTCCTCATTCCCAGTAAATGTGCGCAAAATTAACCCAAGACTGACTGACCTGGGGTAGAGCGGGCATCACAGTTCAGGTGTAGAACTTAAAGCTCATTGTTTCTTTTTTATGCTTAAAACTAAAAAAAAAATTCCTTTTCATTTGTAAGCGTACAGGAAAAAAATAACCAACACAAGCTAAGAAATACTCATAACTAAACTTTTCTTAATTTGATAATACTCTTCCTTATACTTTCTGACAGAATAATGGTGCAAGGAAAGCCCAGATCCATTTTTATAGAATCAAAGAATACAGAAAAACTGCCTTTTTGATCAATCAGATGATGCAGAACGGAGCATATAGAATTCGAATGCAGCAAATATTTTGATTTCTTTTGCTTATGTCAGATTCTCTTGTCCAAACTCAGTACCACCTTTCCTTACCGGGTGTAGACTTGGAACCAGGTTTTTGTGTGAGACTTCGTGCTCTAATAACTTCGACTTCTAATTGGCCCTTTTTATCTTCCATTCCAATTTGTATGTCACCTGCAAATGGAAAGGAAGGAAAATGTCTCAGCTTCTTTGCAGTTACACACAGTTAAAAGAAATAGAGGTACACGACAGATTCCAAATTGTGATCTTCATGATTTTGATAAAAACCCTCATATTTAGAGCCCCTGGCTCCCACTTTTCTTCTCCTGCCTCCAAATCAGGTTTTGAAATGTTTCTCTTCATTTTTTGGGTACTAATCCATGTTATGAGAGTCCCACATTAGTTTATAAATCACTTAATTACAGTAATACTGAAGTATTTAAGTTATTCTTATACTCTAGTAGGATTTCTTATCCTTTATATAACCTAGTATATAATACTTCTTAGTAAAAAAGTATAATTATCTGTATTTCCATTATCTAGAGAAAACCAATATTAATATTTTGGTGAATATCCCAGCAACCTCATAAGTACTTTCTCTTTCTTTAACTAACTTCTTTACTCCCTTTATTCCTTCTTCTCTCTCTCCCTTTCTTCATCTATCTATCTATCTATCTATCTATCTATCTATCTATCTATCTCATGACCATACATCCTCAATTTATTGACTATATGGACCAGTGAATGGGCATGTCATTACCTGTTTAACCAGATCCCTGTTGATGGAAATATAGGTCATCTATGTTGTTGCTATTATAAATAGCACTGCAATGAACAGCTTTATAAAGAATTTTTACACAGATTTTAAATTATTGGGTCTAATTAAATGGACAATCAAAAATTCCATGCATATTGCCAAGTATCCTTCAGAAAGATTGTGCCTGTTTGTACTACCACCAGAAGTATTTGTCTTCTCATATTCCACACCCACTAATAGGGGTATTAGGAATATGTCTAATTTTTACCAATCTGATGGTTAAAAAGTGATAATTTGCATCTCTCTGATTAATAGGGAGGCGGAACATATTTCTAAATATTTTCAGTTTGTATTCTTCCTCTTACGTTTTGCCTGTTCATGTCCTTTTACTAAGGTGCTCATCATTTTCTGATTGATATGATACTTTATTTCTGAAAATGCTAAATGTAATTATTTCTAATTTTTTCTTAGTTAAATGATCTCCATTTTGTCAGTTGTGAATTCTCTTTATTTGCCAGGTCAGTTGATCAACTTTGTGGCTCTGGATTATTCATTAGTTTTATAACTCTGTTTTGGAACTCAGCTCCCAGATGTCTCTTTTGTTTTTGTTCTAATCACATACATGCATAGTTAAAAAGTCAAACTGTTCTATAAGTCTTCTTATTAGTATAAAAGAGTTCCATTCTCTCTCTCAACTTCTTGCCTTCCAAAAGTCACTGCTTTCAAGATTTTCAATATTTTTACCTGATTTATTTTTTACTGTTTGGCATTTGCCTCCCTATTTCTAAATACTATACTTATAAGGTATTTTCCTATGTTTTTCAGTTTTAGATATTATTATTAACTTCTAACTTCAATCTCTTACTGCCTTCCTACCCCTGCCATATACTTGAAACTTTCTGTCATCCCAATATTAGACTATCTAATTATGATTATGTAACATTACTTAAAAATGAGTGAACTAATGTAGTAATCCAAAGGGGTACGTGCACCCCAATGTTTATAGCAGCAACGTCCACAATAGCCAAACTATGGAAAAAGCCAAGATGGCCAAAGAAGATGGATAAAGAAAATGTGGTATATATATATACAATGGAATATTATGCAGCCATCAAAAACCGAAATCTTGCCATTTGCAACGACATGGATAGAACTAGAGGGTATTATGCTAAGTGAAATAAGTCAATCAGAGAAAGGCATGTATCATATGATCTCACTGATATGAGGAATTCTTAATCTCAGGAAACAAACTGAGGGTTGCTGGAGTGGTGGGGGGTGGGAGGCATGGGGTGGCTGGGTGATAGACATTGGGGAGGGTATGGGCTATGGTAAGCGCTGTGAATTGTGTAAGACTGTTGAATCACAGACCTGTACCTCTGAAACAAATAATACATTATATGTTAAAAAAAAAAAAAAAGATAGTAGGAAGGGAAAAATGAAGGGGGGGATCAGAGGGGGAGACGAACCATGAGAGACTATGGACTCTGAGAAACAAACTGAGGGTTCTAGAGGGGAGGGGGGTGGGGGGATGGGTTAGCCTGGTGATGGGTATTAAAGAGGGCACGTACTGAATGGAGCACTGGGTATTATACGCAAACAATGCATCATGGAACACTACATCAAAAACTAATGATGTAATGTATGGTGATTAATATAACATAATAAAATAAAATTTTAAAAAAATGAGTGAACTAGAATACTATGGTTACTTCTCATTTCTTGGACAGCTCTTCCTTTTCCCTATACTAAGTAAGTGTCTTTTTAAAAAGAATCTGCTAAATTTTTGTGTATATATCATTAGTTCAACCCCTTATTCTCTCCTGGTTGTTGACCTCTTCCATAAAATCAAACACATTAGGTATTCTGTAGATTTTATCTTATGGATTCTGGCAATTTGGACAAATTGCTTTTATTTATCTTAATTTAATTTAATTTTGTTTTATTTAAATTCAATTAGCCAACATATAGTATATCCTCAGATGTAGAGCTCAACAATTCATCAGCTGCATACAACACCCAGTGCAAATTGCTTTTAAAGCTTGCTGCAACTGTTATCTTTAGATTTTTCTTCACTATCGTCTTGGGTATCCCAACCATTTCTCTCTTGTGTTGAAACATTTATTTACTGGATTTTTTCTTCCTCTTTTTTTAGTTCCTATTTTTTTTAAGTTCACTTAGTTCATTTTGTTGAGGTATATCCTCCAGTAACTTCCTGAGCAAAGTTGTGTATGAGGAAAATGTTTTGAGACCTTTCTTTGTCAGTATGTTTTTATTCCAGCCTGAACCTTACTTGATAATTTGGAGGGCGATTGTACTATACCTTGGAAATTAACTGTTACTCAGAATTTTTAAGGTAATACGAAGTAGTCTTCTGGCTTCTAGTATTATTATTGAGGAGTCCGACGGGAATCTGACTTTTGATAATTTTGTATAGAATTATTTTTCCTCTTAGAAAACTTGTAGGATTTTCTATTAATCTCTGGTGCTGTGAGAGTCCACGATGATGATGTGCCTTTGTGTGGTGACCTATTTTCATGCATTTTGCTGAGAATTCCATGGAAATTCATGTCCTTCAGGGGAATAGCTGTTGCACCTGTTACATGTCAATTTCTCCCTTCGTCATTTTTCTTTTAACTTAATTTAAGGTATATTTTGCTAGTAAAAGTTTTCAATTTATCTGTCTTTGGTTTGACCCTTTGAAAAGTTCTTTCCCACTCCAAGAGCACAGAAACATTAATTAAGTGTTTTCAGTATTTTCTAGTGTCTTTCTCCACCCCAGTTTTCTTTTATAATTGAGTATAAAATATTTTTATAAGTTCTGAAGTAGGGAGGCAATTTCATTATCTTTTTTTTTGCTTATTAAAACAGTTTTGCCAACATCCCTTACTGAATAATCCATCATCTTTATGTGCTGTGAAATGCTACCCTTATCCTACATTTGGATCTATTGTAGACTCTCTATCTTGATGGAGTTTTCTGATAATTCAAAGATGTATGACTAACTTTATTCATTTTGCATAATGTCTCAAGTGAGAAACATGCATCAGAAATTAGAATAGTCATTTGAAGCCAGAATTACCCTTGCTAAAATGTTGCTTCTCACTTATATTACTATTATGATACTTTAAATGACCTTGTCAATCATGAAACATCAGTTTTCCTGTGGAAAAAAATGATTCTTACCCATTGCAGGGGTGGCAAGGGTTTGGCGGCCAACAAGCTGAGCTGGTCCCAGTCCATCAAGAAAATCACTGAATTGGCTGTCTGCTCCTAGTCGTACTCCAGGAAATATTAAGCTATTAGTAAAAGGACAAAAATCAAAACATTAGATCTCCTAGAATTCTTTTCGTTAGTTTCCATTTAACTACTAGTTCTGATCACAACTATAAACATTAGACAGTTTACATTGATTCTTTGCATTCATTGCCTCTGAACCAAGTATATAAAGTACAGCACTGATTGAGAAAAGGCCTAAATAAACTCTCAAGTTAAGAGTTGATGTTCTGTTCAGGAGAGCTTAGTTGTCGTTTTTAATATACTAAGTTTTCTGGACATTTACAAATACAAATCCCTACATAAGTATATTGCTGACATAACATATAAGATGCAAATTTTTATATCATGAACTCTACATAAATAATTGTTCATGAACATTAAGTAACATTAATGCTAAGTTTAAAAAAATGCCTGGTAATTTCTTCAATAAATGTTATAGCAAAGTACAAATTCTTATTTACAAGTAAAAATGCTTAATTTTTTCATTTTTTAATGAACTACATTTTTATATTATCTGAGATTTTCATTCAGTTCAAATGGAAAAGAATTGATTAGACTATGCCCATTTCTTTTTTTTTTAAATAAAGCGTTTTTTTTTTTCAAAGATTTTATTTGTTTATTTGAGAGAGAGAGAGAGAGCACAGAGGGAGAGTGAGAGGGAGAAGCAGCCTCCCCGCTGAGCAGGGAGGCTGACGTGGGACTTGATCCCAGGGTCCTGGGATCATGACCTGAGCTGAAGGCAGAAGCTTAACTGACTGAGCCACCCAGGTGCCCCTAGACTATGTCCATATCTTACTACACCCTGACTGCCTGAATTCCCTGGGCCGTAAGCTCCAGCAGAGAGTGACTATGCTCTTCTTGTTTATTGATGTATCCTGGGCAACAAGAACCATGCCTGCCACGCAGTTGGACTTCAATGAGCATTTTTTGAATAAGCACGTTTCGATAGGGACTTATTGTTTCCAGTGTGCTTTCTCACATATTACTTCCTCACAATCAAGGGAATTAGAGAGGGCACATACCATGATCGCATCCAGAGACTATGAAAATCAATCTGTAAGAGGTTAAGTGGCTTATCCACCGTGGAGGTAAATATTATTTGATTTATTAGTTTTATATCAGAAAATAATGTCTCCTGTCTTTCATTTGCACATTGCATTATAATACTTCATCAAATATTGGAATTTTGTCAGCAAGTTCATCTCCATAACTTCCGTTCCTGCTGATTTTTGCTCTTAGCTGTATCTTGCTGGGAGCATGCATACCAATCATTTGATCAAATAAACCCTAGTTTCGGGAATGGGAAAGCACATCATGAACAATAACTTGGCATAATTTTATTTCATTTTCTGAACAAAATTTAAAAAATGCCAGTAAAGTAAAATAAATTATTACTATTAGATTGGTAAATGAGATTTCTGAATGGCAATAAATGAATAATTATAGAAAATTTGTACACGGTCAATCCCCAAGTAACCCACTACAGGATAATAATTACTTAATTGTAAGATCTATAACCTCAGTAAAAGTTTGGTTTTATCAGAAAAATTCTCAAGCATAGAGAAATGCAGGGTTTTTCTTGTGTAGGATCTATATGTAAAAGCAAGTAAGCAAACCACAAATCTAGTTAAATTTTTTAAAGATTAATTAACTAAAACTCTTTAACCAGAAAAATAAATTCTGGGCTTTTTTTCCTAAGATAAAAATGAGTTAGTGATGTTTTAAAAACAAAAAAAAATTTAAATTGCTTATTATCAGAGTGGTAGACTTCCAACAACTCAGAAACAAAAATTCGTTTGGAGAAAAGTAGGAATATGGGAAATCAAGTCTCACTTCTAAATTTTAATTCAGATTTTGGTGACCGGGCCAATGAGTTTCCCCACCCGAAATAATCCATTAAATGTAGCATTTCTACACTAAAAACATCCAGGAATGGACTATTGTGAGCTTTTCTGGACGATGGAGATCAGTTTATTCATGTTAACCCAGCTTTTCTTCAGACCTCTGAAAGGTCTGAGCGACCAGGTGCAGAGGTATGTCCCTGTGTACGTATCATAAGAGGTAAGGCTGTTTTAAAACATGGAGGGTTAAACTCCTAGTTAAATAGAGAAGCGGCGCCGTAACCGCTGGTGGCTTTGTTATTTTCCCTGCGACCACACAAGCTGTGGTTCTAAAGCCACGCAGAGGTGCTGCCATCACTTACTTTCCCTCGGAGCTGTAACTGTTGATGCTGCCGTCAGTAGACTCTCGACTTGGTTGCCTTACCATCTTCCTCATTTCGGCTGCCATTCCTGTTTCTGTGCTTCTCTGGATGGTACTTTTTAACTTCTTGTGGCCTGACTCTGACAAGAGAGAGTAAAAGAAACTCTAAGTTTGGTTTAGGCCGTTTCTCCCCGAATGTTGACTGATTCTGCAAATAAAACAATTATGCATATAATTAAAAGTTTACTCAGAAAAAGAGAGTCTAAGAGAATAATCTGATTCGCTGAATCTCTTTGCCCACATATGCTTTGGCGCAGAGGGGCAGCAGTGGAGGGTAGACCCCTGCCCCAGGCCCAGAGACTGCCTGAATCTCAGGGAACCAACATGAGCTCATTGCAGTATGGCTGCTCAAGTTATCAACTGCAGGGAAAAAACTGGCTGCATTATGTGGAAAGAGAATGCTGAACAACCTAAAAGGTTTTTCCCCCATCTGGAGTGTTCCAAATGTGTGGGAACAGACCTAAATGAATGGGCCTTGTCCTTTAAAGGAGAAAAGGTGCAGGGAACCAAGCATGAAAAATACCACAGTTCTGGCCATGTATCAACAATCCCATAAAGAGGAACGGTAGTATTTTATTTAATGATTTTTGAAACACTTTACCATACACATTCTCATTTGAGATGGCACGTAGCATACCTATGGAAGTAGAACAGGTTTTATCTTAACTCCAAGCCTCTACAGCTCTCTCATGCTTGTTGCCTCAGCTGCATGACTTCTGACTGGCAGTTTTGGGTGGAAGTCTCTTTTTGCATTGTGAATTATAATGGCTGATCATTTTCTTGATAAACTCTAAGTTCAGAGCAACTTCTTCAAGCCACTTTGAGATGCACTAACCGACATTCTATTCACAGCATGGAAATGAAATTCTAAAACACTTATTTGATTAGAACAATACCAAAAGGTTAGACAAACACTTAGACTTTTAATACCTGTCACAGTTTTTCCATCTACACATTTGATATGTATTTCTAGTTTTCTTTCAGTTTTTCATATAGTATCATTTAATCCCCATTAATATATGAGAAAATGCTTTATAAACTCTTCAACCCTCATAAAACCTCTGTGAAGCAGGTGCCCCAAAACACTCCTAATTAAACCACAGGAAAGACTGTATGTTTTCCTCTCATTTTTGGTCACTGCAATCCTATTGTAGATTGTCTAATAAAAAAAATAATTGATTATACTATATGGACTCAATGCTGAATATTCTCTACATAAGAGCCATGGCAATTCCTTAGAAACATAAATCTGAATATGTCATTCCCTTGCTCAAGATTTGTGCTGCTTTATCATCAAAACTAAAAGAAAATCCAAAATTGTTACTATGGCCCATAAAATGCCTGGTCCCTGGCCACCTCTCAGATCTCACATGCTGCTCCTCATCCCCGTGGTCCTTGCTCTCCAGTCACGTGGTCTTCCCACATTTTCTTGATAACGCCAAACATGCTGCTTCAGGGTGTTTTCCTGGCCTTCCCTTCTGACTTTCTTGCCTTGCTCCCTCACTGTATTCAGGTCTCGGTGCCAATGTCACCCCCTCAGAGAGGCTTTTTCTGATCCTTATCACTTTCTATCTCCTTGCCATGCTTGATTTATAGCACTGCTCTGCCATTAAACTTCAATTTGTTTGTTGTCTGTTTCCTCAATTAGAATTCATCTGTTTGAGGAGAGGGACATTGTGAATATTGCTGTTATCCCTAGTATCTAGAACATTGGTAACAACTCAGTAACAAGATCACACATTTTCCTCATTCTATTTAATGTAACTTACTATAATACAAACAAACATGTCTCTATGTTTTTTAATGACTGCACCGTTGGGTGGTGTCATAATTAAGCCATCCCCTTACTGATGAGCACTTGGAATGTTTCCAGTTGTTACAGGAGAGTTTTTATAGAACACATTTCTAGAGGTTGAATGCTAGTGAAAGGGTAGGAATCTGTTTTGTCTTAATAGCTATTTCTAAATTGCCATTTAGAAACATAGTAATTTAAATCACTCCTACCAACATTCATAGGGATGCACCCATTTTCCCAACTACAGCTCAGGGAGTCTCTACTTTTCCCCTTCTAGTCTCTATCTTGCCTATTTGGCTCGTCATTGTAGAACTCGTACACTTACTGAAGGCAGTGACTTCATTTATGGACATTCTAGTGCTGTTTTTATTTATATATTTAGTTATTTATATATTGTGCCTCCTTCCCAAATGTAGTTCCTTTATGAAGTCACTGTGGTAGAGCGAGACTTCATTCACGCACACACACTGGCTAGATTCCACCTGAGGGGTAAAGGCGAGCCCCAGCCACGTATTACCAAAGTGAGCTCAGCAGAGTTGTGCAGATGTTTCCCCAAAGCAGCAGAGGCAACAAACCCAGGGTGGAACATCAGATTCTTACTGAGAACAAGGACTATCATAGCTAGAAAAAGGAGGGCAAACTTTAAATCTAAACGGTGAGGTGATGCTGGAAACTGGAGGAGAAACACTTAAGAGGATCGTAGTGGGGAGGTTCAGGTTATTTGTTCATTCAGTTTTTCATTTATCCATCCACCCAACAAATATTTACTAAGCACCTACTATGTGTCACACACTGTTCTAGGCGTACTGATGAATGACAAATTTCCTGCTATCATGGAGCTTACATTCTAGTGTGTGTATACAACCAAGGCGATGCACAAATAAATAAATATATGCTTGGTAATAAATGCTATGGAAAAAAAAACAGGCAGGATAAGGGGGGATAGAGAGTGACAGGGTAGAGCAGCCCTGGTTTTATTATAAAGGGTAAGGGTCTCATGAATCATCAGACTGGAGGAAGTGAGGCCACAGGCTGTGAGGGAACAGGGAAGTAACACCCGTAGGGGGACTGGTCCTGGTGATTGTTGGGGGGGGAGGTTGAGTAATGGTGGTCAGGAGGGGGCCACTGTCTTCTCAGTAGTGCACAGCTTTCCTCTGCAGTCTTTCCAACGTTGATGTTGACTCTGGTCAAAAGGCTCTGTGGCCAGAGATCTCAGGGCCCTATGTGCCCCTGGCAGGGCAGATGACAGGGGCAGAGTAGGCTCGTCACGTAGGCTACTTCCTAACACAGGTTTCACATGGTTGTTACTTATTACATATTTGTTCAATGAATGAAAAAATTAAAAGTGAAGAGTCTGTTAATTTGTTTGCATTATTTAATTGGGACATCAAGTATTCTTAAAGAAGAGTATATTTACAGGGTATCCTAACATTCTTGAAGCAGTTTTAAAACTTAATAGCTTCCAAAATGTAAATGCTACACACTTTGAGAAAACATCATTTAAGAAGCTGGTTATTCCACTTTCTTTTATACTTACTTAATTTTATGAATTTGAATACATTTTTAAAGTTTTAGTTTTAGTCCTTTTGAAGACACCAAATATGCACTGATAGTTAGCTCTTGTCTTATTCATGTTAATAAATATTCAATGAAAAGAGCTTTGATGGGGCGCCTGGGTGGCTCAGACAGTTAAGCGTCCGCCTTCAGCTCAGGTCATGATCCTGGGGTCCTAGGATCGAACCTCACATCGGGCTTCCTGCTCAGCGGGGAGCCTGCTTCTCCTTCTCCCTCTGCTGCTCCCCCTGCTTGTACTCTCTCTAATAAAAAAAAAAATTTAAAAAATCTTAAAAAAAAAAAAAGAGCTTTGATGAACTAAATTTTATAAAGGCCCAGGTAAAAACCGAATAAAGAGTTCTAGCTATGGATTTAAATTCATATTTAAATTCACAACAGCTTTAATACTATTTAGAATGCAAGGGTTGGAAAGAACTTTGTTTTATAGATGTGGAAACGAATTTTGGAGATGTATAACTCATGCAACAAATACTTGTTCAGCACTTACACTGAGCCCAGTCTCTTCCAGTCTCTTGCTGGTGATACAGCAATGAACGCAGTAGACAAAAATCCCTTGTCCTAATGGAATTTATATTCTAGTGAGTATAATGATTTGTTCAACATCATGCTAGTGAGCAGACGCTGGATTAGATCTTCTGAATCTCAGTCTTGTGACCATTCTTTTATACCACAGTTTAGGAAAACACAAAGTCTAATCTCATTTTACAAACAGAACAGTGGTTTAGCTACACAGATAATTTCATGTACACATTCTCATATGGGCTTACAAATTCATTTAAAATTTTTGTTAAAAGCACATATATTCTATACAAGTACAAATGTATATAATTATCTGTATCTATCTCTGTACATATGTTGTGATTATAGCATAAATACATGTTCCCTAGATGAATTTTAAAAATTTCAATATAATGCATTAAACCACTAAGTGATATCACCATTATTTAACAATTATTTGTATCCATTGAAGAATCATTGACCTGGTTAAGACATGAAGTCTCCTATCAAATTATGACATGAAACCTTTGACTTGAAACCACTGTCCCAAGTATTATATGAAGAACAAAAGGATTAGAAAACTAGCCCATTTTATACTCTGTATTCACAAACACATGAAAAAATCAGTAAAATCCGTATCATTTGGGAACAATTATTTTCCCCTGCTTTGGCAGAACAAACTTTCCCTTATAGAATGTTTCAGAATGTGTCATCTTTACATATTATTTCTCTCTTTTCATAGTAAGAGATGTATGTTATATTTAGAAACACCCCCACTGATGTTTTAATTCATTCTGTAAATACTCATTAAGCAGCAAGTACCTAT
Source organism: Phoca vitulina (assembly GCF_004348235.1). NCBI lineage: Eukaryota > Metazoa > Chordata > Mammalia > Carnivora > Phocidae > Phoca > Phoca vitulina. Next base: position 16,773,339 of record NW_022589714.1, read on the forward strand.
AGTCTAATTGGCATTTTTCTAGGTGGGGGAGCTACAACAGTCATTAAGACAGGATAGTGGGGCGCCTGGGTGGCTCAGTTGGTTAAGCGACTGCCTTCAGCTCAGGTCATGATCCTGGAGTCCCGGGATCGAGTCCCGCATCGGGCTCCCTGCTCAGGGGGGAGTCTGCTTCTCCCTCTCCCGCTCCCCCCTCTTGTGCTCTCTCTCTCTCTCAAATAAATAAATAAAATCTTTTAAAAAAAAAAAAGACAGGATAGTGCATATAATGAACAATTAAATAAGTTATAATTTTAGAACTGGTAATCATTATGAAAAAAGCAAACGAAGCAGAAGAGACTGTCCCAGTAGAGTGAATTATTTTTGATCCACTGGGCAGAAGCCACTTCTGAGAATGTAAACCATGCAAAGATCTGAAAGAAGTATTATCCAGGCAGAAGGAGCAAGTGCAAGAGCCTGAGGAGTGACTGACCTTCCTTGGCTTGTCTGAGAAAGCTCTGAAAAGCTGAAGTATGATGGATGAGAAGATGGAGTGGGAGAGGCTGAAGGAGCTGGAGGCACATGACCTGCTGGAAAATAGCCTGGATTTTGTGCTGAGTATAATGGGAAGCCACAGGGAAGGGTCATGATCTGATTTACATTTTCAAAGGATTGTTCTAGCTATTGTGTGGAGAATGCATTGTAGGAACTAGAAGTGGAAGCAGAGAAGAACTGGAGAGCTACTTTCCTACCTACAAAGAGACAAACAGTGGCTTCGGTTAGGGAAGTAGTGGTGGAGATAAGGGAAGAGGGGAAGGTTGGGTTATATTCTGAATGGAACTGACAGTATTTGCCCTATTACATGTCTAAGTGGTTCAGAAAGAAAGAACATATCCATTCACTTTCAGGCTTTCAGTGAGGATAACTAGTTGAATGGTAGTGTCATTTACTGAAAAGGAAGAGGAATTCATTGTGAGTGGTGGAAATGGTGAGTTCTCTCTTGGATGTTTGAGGGGCTTCCTAAATAGCTATGTGGACAGTAAAGTTGGAAGTGTGCGTATGATCATGACCACGAGGGACAGGTTAGGGTTGGAAATAGGTCAGTCGGTAGTTAGATGGACAGACAGACAGGATGTATTGGCATACAGATGGAATTAAAAATCTATAGTACTAAATGTAATAGGGAGGAAGTATAGATAGAGATAAAAAGAGTAGACAAAATAGAGCCTAGACTATTTTCCACATTTAGAGGTCCAGAAGAAAGTCAAGACTCTTAAGGAGCCTACAAAGGAAGACATTTTAAGGCATGGGGAAAGATAGCTAAGTGTCATTGTGCAGAAATCAGAAGAATAAAGTGTTAGAAGTAAGAAAAAAAGTGTTGTTTACTACTTAGAATTTTAGTAAGAAATAGGCACAGGACGTCTGGGTGGTCAGTCAGTTAAGCACCCGCCTTTGGCTCAGGTCATGATCCCAGGGTCCTGGGAATCGAGCCCCAGATTGGGCTCCCTGCTCAGTGGGGAGTCTGTTTCTCCCTCTCCCTCTACCCTTCCCCCATCACCTGGCTAGTGCTTGAGCGCTTGCTCTCTCTCAAATAAATAAATAAAATCTTTTTATTTTTTTTATTTTTAAATTTTTTTTTTTAAAGATTTTATTTATTTATTTGAGAGAGAGAGAGAGAAACAGCATGAGAGGGGATAGGGTCAGAGGGAGAAGCAGGCTCCCCGCTGAGCCGGGAGCCCGATGTGGGACTCGATCCCAGGACTCCGGGATCATGACCTGAGCCGAAGGCAGTCGGTTAACCAACTGAGCCACCCAGGCGCCCCTAAATAAATAAAATCTTAAAAACAAAACAAACAAACAAAAAAAACCAGACACAGAAGTGATGATAGAGCTCGGCTCCATGGAGATCACGGATTTCAAGCGTAGATTTGGTGAAGCAGTAGGGTTGGGAGCCTAAAAGGAATGGCCAGTCAGAAGAGAGAATGAGAGACAAATAAGTAGAGGGAGCTCCTATGACTATTTTGAAAAGGTTTGTTGTGATTGAGAGGTAGTATTTGGAGAATCGCACAGGATATGTGGAAGTTGTCTATCTTTTAAGATATGTGACATTAGAGCCTGTTTCTATGCAGAAGGGAATGGTTAAATGCACAAGATAAAACATAACATTTTTAGATCTAATATTATTGGTTGGAAAGGTGGATAAACATAATGTCTGATAAATCATCTTTCCCATCAAAGTATTCTCTAATGACCAATGAATAGTCAATTTCATCAATTAATTGGAAAAAATCAGTAAAAGAATAGCACTGAATTGATTAAACAGTTGATTAAACAGTATCTTAAAAAGATAAATGCAGCGATATCCTATTAGCTCATGAAAAAAAACTATAGAGTAGATGCAGTCTTTTGGTTATCCTGAAAATGAAACTGAGATCAGTGATAAAAATTATTATTATTTTTTTTTTATGTACAGAGACAAAACCCAGTTATGTTTTTAAAAAGAAAAATTGTTGTAGTTATGTTTTGGTCACTCATTCCCTTGTTTACTTACTCAACAAACTATTCTCTGAGTGCTTTGGGCCCAGGACTGTATATGGAAGAATGGAAAGGAAAGCGGCCCTGCCCCCAGCCATGTCATCGCCTAGCAGGACAGACTGACAAGCAGAAGTTTAATTGTGATGCAGTCTAAGTACAACACAGAGGACTTATTTTATATTTATTTAGCTTTAGGTATTTGTCTTATGTATATATTCGATTATATGGAGAGAGGAAGAGAAAGGGAAGAGAAGGAACAATTTAAAGAGTGAGTGTGAGTCTGTGCTCGCTCTGCCACTGAATGAACATGGAACCTGGAGAGATCATAAGGTGAGAAATGCAAATCTTCTCTTTACTTTGTTTCAGTTCCTGAAGATAATCTGGTGTTTATGATGATCTCTAAAATAGGCTTCCTAAAAAAACCAACCCCCCCAAAAAACCCCCCAAACCCCCAAACCAACCACTTTATCCGGTGTCCAAACAAAGCAGCAGCAATTACAGTCAAATTGACAGTATTGGATACACTGAGAGACGAGACTGGTATCCAAGGGATTTTAAAAGGAAATTTTAACTCCATGCAGATGGTGAATGGGTGGCGGTGGGATTTGTATTTTAGGTGAAGAGAGCAGCATATTTAAAGGTCCTGACATGATAAAGAACATAGTCCCTTGAGAAAACTACCTTTCCAGAATGACCAGAGTTCTGTGAATGGTGAGTTGGTGGTAGGGCAGGCTCACATGGGCCTTTCCTCTAAGGCTCTCAAGGGGTACCATTACATACCATTTGGGTGGCTGTTGTACTGTTATTAATGTTCTTAATGCTCTCAAGGTCTTGGTCCTCCCAATGCCAATATTACCCACATAAAGTTGTGTGTAATTTGTATTATATACAATCTGATATAAAGGTATTGTCAAAGGTCTTCAATAATCATTCTTTTAAAGAAAGTATCCAGCAGTTCCCCTTTGTTGATGTTGGATGCTCCCAATGTTGTCATAACCACGTAGAAATCTTTGAGGTAGTCTGTTCTAATAGTGCCACAGCTTTTCTTTCTTAGTTTTTAAACAAACAAAAATGTTCCTTTTGAGTTATGCCAAAGTTTTTTAAAAATATATTTCATCCCAACCCAGATAAGTACAACTTGTAAAAATTTCATATCTGAAGATTATTTTTAGAAAATTGCATGAGGGCTCTTTGACTTTATGGTTTCCCTCATTTAACCTCCATGTTAATCCTACAAGCCATAAAGTCCACAATTTCCCTTTCCTCTTCTCATTTTCCAGAGAGATTTATAATGAAAGAAATACAGTGGTCGAGAAAATAAAAATAGTATCATTAAGAATATTCTTGTGAGACAATGGAATAAATTCCCTTGATGATATTTTCAGAATACTTCAAATCTTTCTTGGCAATGTGCCTATCCTTTTTTATTTCACTGCCATAATCCAAAAGAGGTATTTTCTCTTGCCGCCACACTTGAAGTTCTCTGCAGATATGACTTCAGAAAAGGGATTCACCTGTACTGAACACTGACCTGTATTTTTCCAGCTCTTGTGTGGCTAATAGTTCTTCTCTGGTCAGAGACCTGGTATTGTTCTGAGCCTCTGTGAGGCCTGCCTGTCATAGCTGCAGACTTCACTCAACCACACTTGATCTCTTCAGCAAAACATCTGCCAATGTCACACTGATTTTTCCTCTTGCCTGGCTGGTGAAAATGTCAGCAATAGCAAGTTCAAGATGCTCTTTTAAATAATTTTCATGTTGCATTTAGTAAGGCTGCCAAAAAATACTTAGATGAAGTGGTTTACTGTCACTGAAACATACCACCTGTAACATATCCTATTTTGGCCAAAGCCGTAAGATGGGAGCAGCCAAATGTTGAACTTCTCACTGCTGCAAATTGCTTTTGCAGCCTCAGTGTTTCCAGAGTGTTTCTGTGGTATGGACTCCTTCCCTGCCCCAATTCATAGGTTGAAGTTCTAACCAAGAGTATTTCCGGATATGACTGTATTTGGAGACGGGGCCTTTAAAGAGGTGATTAAGTTAAAATAACACCGCCAGGGAGGCCCTATTCCCCACCTTTCTGGTTTTCTTATGAAAAGAAGGCATTAGAACACAGAGAGAGACCACCATGGGAAGAGGGCAGCCATATGAGAGCCAAGAAGAGAAGCCTCAGAAGAAAGCAAACCTGTCCACACCTTGATCATGGACTTTCAGCATCTAGAACTGTGAGAAGATAAGTATCTGTTATTTTAAACACCCCATCTCTGGTACTTTGTTATGGCAGCCTTAGCAAACTAATGGATCTAGGGAGTGGATACTGTTACTTTAATACTCTAAAGCCATCTTCTTATTTAATAAATGTGATGATTTAAATATAATTTAAAGCACCTAGGGATATCTAATCACCTAAATGGCCTGAGGTTGAGATTAAGCCCCAAATACTGGGATGAACTTGTTTCAGGTTTCCTTGATTAAAAAATGGTCTGAAGTGTACTTGGATATACCTAAATCATTTATTAACAACCCTATATGTTCAGGAAATAAGGTCTTAGATTTATTTTCCCAGGAGTAGTAAATATATCATACTTAGATTAATTTTTCTTTTTTTACTGTCCTTTAGTCTTAAATTAATACCATAGAAGAATCTGGATTTTATTTATTGATTATAAATCTAGAATATCTCCTTACTATCTACCATCCTGATTGTAAAAATAAAACAATACTTTAGGCTAAACCTTGTTTTATTGTATATTTCAGGTTTTGTTTTGATTTTTAAATTTTTGTTTAAATTCAAGGTATTACTATTTAGAGAATCTTTCCTCCTATCCAGTTTTGAAAGGCAGCCTAACATTCCAAGTCCTGGCTGAATAGGAAATTGTTGGAAAGGCAATTCTGGAACCTGAATGTCTGGATTCAAGTACCAGCTCTACCATGTATTAGTGCTGTGCCCGCAGCAATTTACTTGGCCTCTCTCCCTATGCCTCACTTTCCTTATTTATGAAAGGAGGAGGATAATAATACCTAGCTCACAGGATGATTCTGAGTAGTAAGTGAGATAATCCATGTAAAGCACTCAGGCAGTGTTCAGCACCTATTTAAGTTATATATTGTTACACAATAAGATCTCCAGTATTTTGTACAGGTTAAGTCTCCAAATTGCATAATGCTAATTCCCCTTGCTCTACCTCATATTTAACTCAAAATATTATTTAGAATGAAGCATAAATTATAACATGTCACAGAGACTACTTGTGCCCCCAATACCCATTCTTACCCTTTTCTCTTAGTGATAGAATTCCCCCATCCTACGAGCTAAAGACCAACCACATATCCCTTTCCTTCTTCCCTCTTGATGGCATGGGGACATAATGGTGGGAGCTGCAGCAACTACTCTGGACCTCAAGATGGAAGCACCTGTTGAAGTGGGCACAGCCTGGATGCCTGACATGATGGAGCCACTATACCCCTACTGGACTGTCCACCTGGACTGTTATATGATACTCTTGATTAAGTCACTGTATCTAAGGGTATCTTGTTACAGCAGTCTACCCTATATCATAGTACATAGTATTCTAAATAAAACCAGTGGGGATTTTTAAAAAATAAAATAGTAATTTTGTGAAAAGTACTGTCAACTCTTTAACTTTAGATAAGAAACTTGGGTTATATTGGATTGTTCCTCTATAGTTTTATATTTCGAAGAATAAGGCTCCACCTAACAGTAAACTTAATGGAAATTTTTCTTATGAAGTGTCAGAGGATGTAGGGTTAGAAGGGGAGAAACTAGCAATAAATAATGTTCATTAAGTACTGTTATTGTAGACAGGACTTCTGGGAAAGATGGTGGAGTAGGATGATCATTGGCTCACCTTGTCCCACAGATACACCTAGATAATACCCACATCAGTGTAAATAACCCAGAAAATGACCTGAACACTGGCAGAACAGACTCTCCACAGCTAACTGTAGAGAAGAGTCCACATTGAAGAGAGTAGGAAGGGCGAGTGTCTGTGAGAGGGAGGAATGCTGTGGACATGAAGAGGGAGAAGAGCACCCAGGTATGGGGAACTTATACTGGGAAAATGGATTCCCGTTACATTTGGCTTTGAAAAGCAGAGGGGCCTAACTTTTTGAGTTCTTACAATCAGTGGGGCTTACCAGCTGGAACTTTAAAAATCAGTGGGCTTGGGTCTGGGAGAGCTGGAGGGCAAGAGGAAACTGAGTCCTTACCCTTAAAGAGACAGCACAACAAACAGCCCCACTGAGATACATCATAGAAGCAGTAGTTTGAAAAACACTGAGGGTATATAGGAAGGAGATTTGTTTACTAATCTCAGAGCATGTGCTGGAGGGGCAGAGATCACTTGGAGACTTCTGCAAGAAAAAGAGAGCTGCTGGGTGCCATTTTCCTCCTCCACCCCCAAGCCTAGATACACAGTCACCCGTGGAAACCAGCACAGCATGAACACTACCTAGCTTGCTAATAGCATGCCCTGCCCCTGCACATTTCTGTGGATTCACTCTCTCCATCCAGACCTAGGTAGGAGTTTTCCTGAGTGGCTACAGCTCTCTCCCGACAGCAAATGGGCACGGACCTTGCTAACAGTGAGTCCCACCCTTGTGCTCTCCTGCACAGATGCCCCTTCCAATACATCCTTGGCTGGAGCCCATCCAAATGGTGCCACCAGCCCAGCAAGCAAGCAGTCCCAACAGCAGCTGGCACCATTCCAAAGTGACTCCTGTCCCAAGGAGAGGGGAAGATAACCACACATACCAAGCCAACTGTGGCCCCAACAGTGGGCTGGGGGCAGAGTTCTGGTCTAACTGCAAGCCACACCCATCAATGAAAGCTCAGAGACAACACAGGGAAAATGTCATGTAGTTCAGTGGTACTGCATCTCTGGCAAACTCTTGGTTTGATCAACTCAAACACAAGGTGGCCCCAGACTGCCCCACTAACAACACAGGGACCAAACCCTGCCTACAACATGCAAAGAGAGCCACTGCAGATAACTGAAGGCAAAAGTGCCTCAGCCACAATAGTAGGGCACATGCAACACACATAGGAGACACCCCTGAAATGCCAGTTTCTGGTGAACAGGGGACATTGAACTGCAGGGCACTGCAGGACCTCTTCTTCATAAGGCCACTACTTTCAAGAGCAGGAGATGTAGCTGACTTTACTAACACACAGAAACAGACAGAGAGTTAGACAAAATGAGGAGACAGAGGAATATATCTCAAATGAAAGAACAGGACAAAATCACAGCAAGAGAGCTAAATGAAATGGAGATAAGTAATACTCTTGATAGAGAATTTAAAGTAATGGTCATAAAGATTCTGGACTTGAGAAAAGAGTGGAAGACCTCAGTGAGACCCTCAACAAAGAGAGAGAAAAAAGAATCAGTAAGAGAGGAAGAACTCAATAACTGAAATTAAAAATACACTAGATGGAATAAATAATAGACTTGAGGACACAGAACAGATCACTGACCTGGAGGACAGAGTAATAGAAATGAATCAAGCTGAAGAGGAGAGAGAAAAATAATAATAAGAAATGAAAATAGACTAAGGGAACTCAGCAACACCATCAAGAGTAATAACATTTGCATTATAGGGATCCCAGGAGAAGAGAGAGCAGAGGGGGCATAAAATTTATTTGAAGAAATAATAGCTGAAAATTTCCTCAACCTAGGGGAGGAAACAAATCCAGACTGAGGAGGCACAGAGAGCTCCCAACAAAATAACTCAATGAGGGGGTCCACACCAAGACACATAATAATTAAAATGGCAAAAAGTAGTGATAGAGAATTTTAAAAGAGCAAAAGAAGACAGTAACATATGAGGGAAACCCCATAAGGCTATCAGCTGATTTTTCAGCAGAAACTTTGCAGGCCAGAAGATAGTGGCATGATATGTTCAAAATGCTGAAAGAAAAAAAAAAAAAAAACCTGCAGCCAAGAATATGCTATCCAGCAAAGCTATCATTCAGAAAAGAAGGAGAAATAAAGTTTCCCAAACAAAAAGTGTTAAAGGAATTCCTGCCCACTAAACCAGTCCTACAAGAAATGTTGAAGAGGACTTTTGGAGTCGAAAGGAAAAGACCATAAATAGGAGGAAAAAAAGGTAGGAAGCACAAAAACCATAAAATTAAGTATATCTATAAAAATCAGTCACAAAATAAAAGGATGTGAGGTATGACACCATATACCTAAAGGTCGTGGGAAGAGGAGTAAAGAATGGGTTCACGCTTAAGCAACCATCAACTTAATATAGACTACTATAAGCATAAGTTGTTATACATAAACTTAATGGTAACCACAAATCAAAAACCAGTAATAGATATGCAAAAAATAGAAAGGAATCCAAGTATATCACAAAAGAAAGCCAGCAAGAGAGAAGACCACCAAGAGAGAAGAAACAGAAGAACTACAACAACCATAAAACAAGTAACAAAATCTCAATAAATATATACCTATCAATAAATATTTTAAATGTAAATGGACTAAATGCTCCAATCAAAAGACACAGGGTGACAGAATGGATAAAAAAGCAAGACCCATCTATGTACTGCCTCTTAGAAACCCATCTATAAACTGCTTATTACAGACATATGCAGATTGAAAGTGAAGGGATGGAAAATAATTTATCATGAAAACGAAGTGAAAACAAAGCCAGGGTAGCAATACTTATATCAGACAAAATAGACTTTAAAACAAAGACTGTAACGAGACAAAGGACACCATATAATCAATCATAAAGGGAACAATCCAACAAGAAAAATAACAATTGTAGATATTTATGCACCCAACATGGGAGCACCCAAATACATAAAGCAGCTAATAACAAACATATAGGGAATAATCGATAGTAATACAATAATGGTAGGGGATTTTAACACCCCACTTACGTCAATGGACAGATCATGCACACAGAAAATCAACAAGGAAACAGAGGTTTTGAATGACACAGTGGACCAGGTGGATTTAATAGATATATTCAGAACATTCCATTCCCAAAAAGCAGAATGCACATTCTTTTCGAGTGCATGTGGAACATTCTTCAGAACAGATCACACATTAGGCCACAAAACAAGTTTCAACAAATTCAAAAAGATCAGTCATTACATGCATCTTTTCTGACCACAATGCTATGAAACTAGGAATCAACCAAAAGAAAAAAATCTGGAAAGAACACAAATACATGGAGGATAAATAACATGCTACTAAACAATGAATGCATCAACCAAGAAATCAAAGAGGAAATCAAAATATGCATGGGGACAAATGAAAATGAAAACACAACAGTCCAAAATCTTTGGGATGCAGCAAAAGCTATTCTAAGAGGAAAGTTTATAGCAATACAAGCCTACCTCAAGAAGCAAGAAAAATCTCAAACAACCTAACCTTACACCTAAAGAGGCTAGGTGTAACAAAACCCAAAACCAGTAGAAGGAAGGAAATAATAAAGATTAGAGCAGAAATAAATGAAATAGCAACTATAAAAAACCAATAGAACAGACCAATGAAACCAGGAGTTCATTCTTTGTAAAGATCAACAAAATTGATAAACCTTGAGCGAAACTCAAAAAAGAGAGAGAGAGAGAGAGGACTCAACTAAAAATCAGAAATGAAAGAGGAGAAATAACAGCTGACACCACAGAAATACAAAGGATTAGGAGAATATTATAAAAAAGTATATGCCAATAAATTGGACAACCTAGAAGAAATGGATAAATTCCTAGAAACATGTAACCTCCCAAAACTGAATCAGGAATAGAAAATATAAGCAGGCCAATTACCAGCAATGAAATTTAATCAGTAATCACACAAAAGAGCAAACAAACAAAAAACTCCCAACAAACCAAAGTCCAGGACCAGATAGTTTCACAGGAAAATTCTACCAAAGAATTTAAAGAAGAGCTAGTACTTATTCTTCACAAACTATTCCAAAAAATAGAAGAGGAAGGAAAGCTTCCTAATTCATTCTGTGAAGCCAGTATTACCCTGATACCAAAACCAGATAAAAACACTACAAAAAAAAAGAGAGAGAGAGAGAGAAATATAGGCTAATATCTCTGATGAACATAGATGCAAAAATCCTCAACAAAATATTAGCAAACTGAATCCAACAATACATTACAAAATCATTCACCACAATCAAGTGGGGGTCATTTTGGAGTTGCAAAGGTGGTTCAGTATTTGCAAATCAATCAACGTGACACATCAACAAGAGAAAGGATAAAAACCATATGATTGTCTCAGTAGATGCAGAAAAAGCATGTGACAAAGTACAACATCTATTCACGATAAAAACTTTCAACAAAGTAGGTTTAGAGAGAACATACCTCAACATAATACACTCCATAAATGAAAAACCCATAGCAAACATCATACTCAATAGGGAAAAACTGAGAGCTTTTCCCCTAAGATCACGAACAAGACAAGGATGTCCACTCTCACCACTTTTATTCAACATAGTACTGGAATTCCTAGCCACAGCAATCAGACAACAAAAAGAAATAAAAGCATCAAAATTGGTAAGGAAGAAGTAAAACTTTCAGTAGTTAGAGATGGCATACTATCTATATAGAAAACCCTAAAGACTCCACCAAAAAATTACTAATACTCATAAATGAATTCAGTAAAGTCACAGGGTACAAAACCAATACACAGAAATCCACTGCATTTCTATGCATTAATAATGAAGTAGCAGAAAGAGAAATTAAGAAAACAATCCCATTTACAACTGCATCAAAAATAGTAAGATACCTAGGAATAAACCTAGGAGTTGAAAACCAAGGAGGTAAAAGACTTGTACTCTGAAAACTATAAAATACTGATGAAAGATGACACAAACAAATGGAAAGATATTTCATGCTCATGGATTGTGAGAACAAATACTGTGAAAATGTCCATGCTACTCAAAGCAATCTACAGGTTTTTTTTTTTTTTTTTTAAAGATTTTATTTATTTATTTGAGAGAGAGAGAACGAGAGACAGAGAGCATGAGAGGGAGGAGGGTCAGAGGGAGAAGCAGACTCCCCGCCGAGCAGGGAGCCTGACGTGGGACTCGATCCCGGGACTCCAGGACCATGACCTGAGCCGAAGGCAGTCGCCCAACCAACTGAGCCACCCAGGCGCCCGCAATCTACAGGTTTATTGCAATCTCTATAAAAATACCAACAGCATTTTTCACAAAACTAGAACAAATAATCCTAAAATTTGTATGGAACCAAAAAAGACCCCGGATAGCCAAAGCAATCTTGAAGAACAAAACTGGAAGAATCATAATCCCAGATTTCAAGAAATACTACAAAGCTGTAGTAATCAAAACAGTATGGTCCTGGAACAAAAATATACATATAGACCAATAAAACGGAAGAGAGAGGCCAGAAATAAACCCATGATTATATGGTCAATTAATCTTTGACAAAGGAGGCAAGAATATATAATGGGAAAAAGACAGTCTCTTCAACAAATGGTGTTGGGAAAAGTGGACAGCTATATGCAAAAGCATCATACTGGACCACTTCCTTACACCATACACAAAATAAACTCAAAATGGATTCAGGACCTGAATGTGAGACCTCATGAAACCATAAAAATCCTTGAAGGGAGAACAGGCAATAATTTTTCTGACATCAATAGTAGCAATACTTTTGTAGCTGTGTCTCCTGAGGCAAGGGAAACAAAAGCAAAAATAAGTTATTGGGACTTCATCAAAATAAAAAGCATCTGCACAGCAAAGGAAACAGTCAACAAAATGAAAAGGCAACTTAATGAACAGGAGAAGATACATGCAAAAGACATATCCTGAAAAGGGTTAGCATCCAAAATATATAAAAAACTTACACAACTCAACACCAAACCCCCCAAATAATCCAATTAAAAGTGGGCAGAAGACATGGACAGACACTCTGCCAAAGAAGACATACAGATGGTCAACAAACACATGAACAGATGCTCAACATCACTCCTCATCAGGGAAATGCAAATCAAAACCACACCTGTCAGAATAGCTAAAATAAAAAACACAAGAAATAAGTGTTGGTGAGGATGTGGAGAAAAAGAACCCTCATGCACTGTTGGTGGGAATGCAAACTGGTGCAGCCACTGTGGAAAACAGTATGGGGTTTCTCAAAAAATTAAAAATAGAACTATCGTATGATCCAGTAATTCTGCTATTTACAGAATTTACCCGAAGAATACGAAAACACTAATCCGAAAGGCTATATGCACCCCTATGTTTATTGCAGCATCATTTACAATACTGAAGACATGGAAGCAGTCTTGGGGCAACCAAGAATCTCTCATGTATAAAACTGTCTCATGCTTCATAATACCACAAATCCCTTATTCTGATACATTTGAAGAATTATCATTAGAATAAATCTGTTGGGTATTTTTGTATGGAGTTTTGGTCAGACTCTGAAAAACTTGGGATACATTTTCATGATAAAAACCCAAGGAAGTTGGGCGCCTGGGTGGCTCAACTGTTAAGCGTCTGCCTGTGGCTCAGGTCATGATCGCAGGGTCCTGGGATCGAGTCCCATGTCGGGCTCCTGGCTTTCCGGGAAGCCTGCTTCTCCCTCTCCCCCTGCTTGTGTTCCTGCTCTTGCTATCTCTCTGTCAAATAAATAAATAAAATCTTAAAAAACAAACAAACAAACAAACAAACCAAGGAAAATCCTATTCTCTTAGGTAGTTTTACCTCCTATCAGTTCAGGAAACTTGGGGGTACAAGAAGAAAGGAGGGGATGTGTAGAACAACAGTTCTACCAGGTACATGTATCTTTGAAGACTCAATCCTCACTTCTCTGTTCCTCTGGTTGGCGATCTCCACGTTGGCACACAGGGGACTCCAAACCTTATAGACCCAGACAGAATATCTCTCAAGTCAACCAGGTGGGGTAAGAGCAGGGCAGTGAAGAAAGAGGTTCAGTGTAGTGGAGCTTATACTTCATAGAAGAAGACAATGTGCTAGCACATATTGTAATGTCTTGTTTACAATCCTCACATGATTAGATGTTTCTCTGCACATGTTTAATAGAATGTGAAAGCATTATTTGCTAAGATTTGATTTAATCAGATTCCAGAGAAAACTGGGGTACTGAGATTAGTCTTTTTAAACTATAAAGTTGGAAAATCACATTCACCTTTTTTTAACTTAAATTTTTAACTTAAAAATTTTTTGTTTCATGTTTTTATTTAAATTCTAGTTAGTTAACATATAGGGTATTATTAGTTTCAGGAGTAGAATTTAGTGGTTTGTCACTTACATATAACACCCAGTGGTCATCACAATTGCCCTGCTTAATAGCCATCACTTAAAATTTTTAAGAATTTTCAGGAGAAAAAAGGTCAAGTCAGATGCACTAACAGCCATCTCTTTCCTTTTGCATTTATAAAATAAAGAGATAATAAATAAAGGTGCTCAGAGAGACATCTTTACTACTGGTAGCTTTTAAAAATAATCCAGTTTCCATTTTATTAGTGAAGATATTCAAATATTCAGTCAGATGGGATAATTTCAACTCAGTAGGCGAGGATTACAAACATGTTAACTAGCCGACTTCCATGGAGTCAGCAGCCAGAAAATACTGCAGAATCCTATACAAGTGGTTATCTTAGTTACAAACAATCCACACTCATTGCCCCCTTTCTGCCCAAACCCTGCCCTACTACCTCTGGAGACCTGCATTCAGCCATAGGAGATTTTGTGTGTTTTGTCATTGTAGAGGAAGAAGCAAAATCAACTGTGAAAAAGGAAAGACTATTCAAGGTGGATGCACTCTCCAAAATATTATCATCTGGAAATGTTTCACTAAAGTTTGTTGTATCATAATTGGCAGTTTACTTGGATTTCTGATTACCAACTACTTCTGGTTGCTACAAGTTAGTTCATCAGCTTATTTTTTCTAACACTCAGCTGACATACCTAATCTAGAGGATGGGATCAAAATTTTAAAAATAGTTATATCTATTTACTGAGTGATCATAAAGGTAATTTATGGTTTAAGGCGGGGGGTGGGGGGAGGTATCAAGATTATCTAGTAGGCAAAGAAGAAGTTAAGTTAATAAATTCAGGAGAGATTTTTCAGATTCTGAGCCAAGAGAGGAGAATAAATTAAGTGGAGGGAGGTGAGAGGAAGAGAGAAAGAGACCAATTTTCCTGTGGCAAAAAGACCACACGAGTGAGGGTGGCCCTCAGCACAATGTGATTCTGAGCAGCCGGTCCTTGTAGAGCAAAATGCTATAACTACTTCATTCCACGCTGGCACTGAGATCAAACCATACCTCAGAACATAATAAGCAACAAAATGGGCAAATTAAGTAAACTGTGGTAATTTGAGGTCTGGCCACATAGGTCTTGGGAGTAATTTGGGGGTTGGTTGTATGCCGCTGATGAAGAATGAGTCCATGACTGGCAAGAATACAACTTAAGTACAAAAGGGTTAATTTGAGCCTGTGTGCTTGAGAGATTTGAGAAACTGCTGGCTGGCTGCTTCTCTACTGACTGTGATTAGAATAAGTATTAAATAACAAAACGTAAAGTTGTGGAACCCTAAGAGCAAAAGAAAACCCTTAGGAAATAAAGAGAAAATATTTGGTGGGAAAATTGGTACAACAGAATATTGAAAATTTTATGTCTTTAATTTTTACCCCACTACCTTCCATCTTTAGAAAATCAGGCAAACAAGAACTTGAACTCTACAATACAATAAAGCCTAAAAGTAAGCTGGTGAAGGGGAAATCTAGTGACAAAGGTTTCCAGTCACCAGAACTACATTACCTATATCTCAGGGAATATAAGGAATTAACTGAACTAGGCCAAGCACAGTATTTAAAGATTCTGCAGGCAAACAACAAATGTGCTTAACCAGGTATCTAAGCATTAATAGAAGGACTATCTTAACAAAATGGGCTAGGAATCATGCACATATTACTGATACTAATTAGATATCCTTAGCAAAGTCAATTACTATCTGTGTCTCATTTTTCCAGATATTGCTTATTACTTTCAAGGCATTGTCCTGGCTAACTTAATTGTAAAACAGTGACAGTCCTGATAGTTTGAAGAGTTAGAGAAGCATTAGGCGTTAACCACACAGAAACGTCTGATTCTTGTTCAGCTACATGCTATAGACTGAATGTTTGAGTCTTCCCTGGCTTCCCATATATGGAGCCTGATACCCACCGTGATGGTCTTAGGAGGTGGGGCTTTTGGATTAGGTCTTGAGAGTGAAGCCCTCATGAATGGGATTAGTGCCCTCATACAAGACACCTCAGATAGTTTACTTGCCCTTTCCACCATATGAGTTTATAGTAAAAAAGATGGCCATCTATATATGAACCAGGAAGCAGACCCTTACCAGAACCTGATCATGCTGGTACCCTGGTCTTGGACCTCCAAGCCTCCAGAACTGTAAGAAATAAATTTCTGTTGTTTATAAACTGGCTAGTCTATGGTATTTTTGTTACAGCAGCCTGAACAGACAAAGATATTATACCTTGACAGGTAGGAGGAAATGAGCGTGGCCGACATTGTAGAGTTCATACCTTCCTTCTAGAAGGAACACTATGATATAAGCTAAAAGCAAACCTGACTTTCTTTCATTAGAGCAGAAGTAAATTTATAAGAATATTAAATACTTAATATATTTTGAGCCTCATGCAATATTAAAGCAGTAAACCAATTTCATATTGACAATATTTATTTCCAATACATATCAAATGAGGATTAAAAGGATACTAAAAATAAACATTGAGATGAAATACTGAAATGTATATGATAGGTAGATTAAACTGATCATTTTAGAACAGATCTGAAACTTAGCACTGGAGGTTTAAAAATAAATGATTCATCAAATTTCTGTTTAAAGAACCCAAGGTGCAGTAAGTTAACTCCTTAGCTTGTAGTCACACAACTCCTTAATGCCACAGTGAGGTTTAGAGCCTGAATTTTTCTGCTCCAAAGTGTCTCTGTCTGGCCTTTATTGTAGACGAAATGTCAATTCCTATTTTATTAAAAAAAAAAAAAAGTCTCATCATGAAAGCAGTGAATGGAATGTATCCTTTATTCCTATTTGTTTCAGAAAGAACACACATTGTCACACTCCATTTGTTCACACTTTAATAGGCCAAGTCCAGCCTCTAGTGATTTTAACATTTCTCTGCTACAATAAATTGTTATGTAACAGGTGGTGCAGCCTGGAGGCAGCCATTATAGTGTCCTTGCAATGAATAGGAACCCCATCACTGAAGATTAGACACAGTCCAGACAAATCACTCTTAGTTCTGCTGTTCTCCTTAGAGATAGGAAGGTTTTGTTTCCAAATCTAATTCTGAAGTACTGCAGTAAAAAGCTTTCAGTAATGCTTCTTGAAATTGCCCCTAAAAAAGTACAAAAGGATAAAAGTACTGTATGCCACTGGTTCCCTAAATTTTCGATAAGCTGATTTCAGCTGTATTTCTCTACAAAATAAGCAAGTTCATATTTTTTGAAAGATAGTAAGCAGTCAAGTTCTAAATCAGTCTGAGGGGAAAACATGTTTATGGATTTGAAAGCCCCATCTACCATTTGCTAAATTAAAGGCAAAAAAAAAAAAAAAAACCCATGAAAAAATTTAAAAGATGGAACTCTGGAAGGCACAGGCAAAAATAATTATCTCAGGAATACATTAAACAATTCTGATGAGAGACGACATCTAATCTTGTAAAAGTTAAATATCATGGAAATATGTACCAGCAATTTAATTGAAGATACATCTTTTTAACTTTTACATTTGCCTTTCAGGAACACTGCAATATAATGTTGATGTGCAAAGTCATTCTCTGGTTCTTGCAACCCATAGTGTAATAGTTATATTCATAAAGGATATTACCATTTGCAAAATAATTTCAACTTACTGATGTGGGAACCATATTTTGACTTACTTGCATTTGTAATCAATGTTAGGATCGCATATGGTTGGAGGAAAAATAGAGGTGAAATGTCAATTTGCATAAGAACTACCCATAATAGACCCTCAGATCTCTCTCTCTCTCTCTCTCTCTCTCTCTCTCTCTCACACACACACACACACACACACACACGAGAGAGAGAGAGAGAGAGAGAGAGAGAGAGAGAGAGAGAAGGAATAGCAGCTTTCATTGTTACGAGCATTTTAAATGCTGTTGATCAAAGTTAAATGAACAAATATAGTGTATAAAAGTCAAGTTTTTCACATCAAGAAGAATCTTTTCTTAGGAGAAGGCACATTTTCTTTCACATCACACCCATTTGTCTTTTATTTTTCTGGGAAGACAGATCTCTCCCATCCTTCATCCCAACTAAATCTTTATTTACGCCAAACCTCTCCTTTTCCTTTTCAGTATTAGGAGTATGGTATTCTTCCTCCTCCTTTGGATTCTAACCATACACTCCCCCTTCTCTTCTTCTCCACCTTATTTCCTTACATTTTACTCTGTGAACTGCAGAACTCTCAAAAGTTCTCCTTTCATGAACTGTTTATAAACATATATAGGTTTGGGGCACCTGGATGCCTCAGTTGGTTAAGTGTCCAACTCTTGATTTTAGCTCAGGTTATGATCTCAGGGTTGTGAGATCAAGCCCTGCATCAGCCTCCGTGCTGGGCATGGAGCCTGTTTAAGATTCTCTCTCTCCCTCTGCCCCCCCGCCAATAATAAACATATATAGGTTTGCCTTCTTTATACTGTTTTCTCATATATGTGCATACATAGCTCTCCTTCCTTTCTCAAATATATATTAAACACTTAAATGGTATTGTTACAGACACTGTCTACTCAAAATTGAGAGGAGCTTACTTACAATCTGGTGGGGGAGGAAAACATAGAAGCAATTCTATTTCAACAGGATAAGAAGTGTAAAATATGCCTAACTGAGTGATGGGACAAAGGATGAAGTTGACATCTCTGCTGGCATGAGTTAAAGAACTTCCTACAGAGGAGGAGATGCTTGAGCTATACCTTGGAGGTTAAACACAAATTTGCCGGACAGATGAGGAAGGGAAAGAGCATTCAAGACTATGGGGTCTAGGGTCCCTGGAAGACCTATTAAGTAATCAGAACAGTTGTACCTTTAATTCCTTATTATCTATAATGTGTATGTAATTTTTTATGTCTGAAACACCTGCAATCTGGAGTGTTTCTCATCTGTTTTACTTGTACTTTCAAAGTTAGGAGTGAAACTACTGACCTTTTCTCAGTGCAAATTTTGTTTGGATCTCTGGCAGCAAGATTCCCAAAATACAGGAGGGAAAGCAGGGGAAGCACAGCAATGCTCCCTGGTCCACTGGAAATGTCGGGAAACTAGTGAGAAAGTGTAGCAAAGAGAGGGACAGCCAAGGCTATATGCTATTGTGGTTCTCTTCTTAGCTCTTTAATCCTTTTTTCCCTTTATCTTTTAGTTAATTCTTCTTTCTTCTCCCCCCTAAAATGCTTTTATCTCCCAAACTCATCTTTGATGTAGAAGTTTACAGGCTTCTCTGGGGATCTCCCACTTGACTGGCATGGATATCATCTCTATGTGGATAATGTCCATCTTGGTATCTCCAATCTCAATAACTTTCCTGAGTTTCAATTCTGAATTTCCTATATATTTCTGGCCATTTTCACCTAAGAAATCCTACTACCACCTTGGAGTTCATATAGCACTTTGGAGATTTTTGAAGGTTTTATGATGTGTCAACTTGGCTAGTCTATAGTCCCCAGTTATTCAATCAAACAAATCTAGGTGTCACTGTGAAGGCATTTTGTAGGTGTGATAGAGTCCATAATCAGTTGACTGTAAATAAGTGATACTATTTCAGATAATCTGGATGGGCCCAATTCATTCAGTTGGAGTTTAAGAGCAGAAGTAAGGCTTACCGGTAGAGAAATTCCACAGCTTCAGCCAGTATCTGAGGGCTCTAGCCTGCCCTTCTCAGGGTCTGCCTTATGGATTTCAGATGTGCCTCGTCACCCCCTCAATCACATAAGCCAACAATACCTTGTAATAAATCTCTTCTTAATATACATCTCTTACAGATTCAGATTCTGCTTCTCTGGTTGAGCCAGGACTGGTAGACGTTTATAGACCCAAACTGGCCTTCTCTACTCATTTCCCAATTCTGTTAAAGATACTGCCATTTTTTTTTATTATCAAACATGGTTATAATTATCATTCTTACTGCTTTATCTTCTGTACTTATTCTTTCCTTTTTGTTTCAGTTGGTCTCTCCATATTGAGATTCTTGTCATTTCAACTGGATTTGGACCACCACACCAGATAAAGACGTTGGTCTCCTGCTCCAAATTTACCGGCTCTCACACAGCCTAGCATGTCATTAAAGTGCTCCTATAGTGCATTCCCACCAACTCTGCCATATTTACCTCTGTACCCCTGATGGCAGCCTTCTGTTCCAACCAAGCTTTTTTTACATCCCATTCCCTCTTCATGACTTTACATTTTCTGCCTCCAAACTTTCCTTATACCATCCCACCTACTTTAGATGTCCTTCCTGTCTTTTCCCTACCAATGCTTTAAGACCACATCAAAGCACCTCTACTTACAACCTAGTCTGACGAGCCTAAGCTGCAATCATATTGCTTTCTAAATTCCTACATTGATTATTTCCCTACAAGTAAATTCGTAATTGACTATGAACTGCTCTATGAAAACACTTAGATTAATGTGATAGAATTTTAATAAAATCTCACTTACATGTAACTTCATCTAAATATATATGCTTTATCCCTCTCCCTTCAGCATTCTCCTTTGTGCTTTGTGAAAGAGTAGTGCTCAGCAAATGTTTACCAAGTGAGTTGCTGACTGAATCTTAGTAACTAAAGCTTACAGTGTTAACTGTGTATATATCTTCATGGAAGCCCACAGTGGTTCCTAGTGATTGGTCCATCAGGTAAAAAAAATATTTGAGACCACACTGATTCTGTAGTGTTGGTCTTACATCAAGCTTAAAGTGTGAGGGAGAAAAAAATAAACGTTTTCACTCAGGTAGAAAAATAATTTTTTGATGCCCACTGACAATAAACACAGATAAGAGGCAACCCAGTTGGTTAAACATGAGGATGGCATAAAACCAAACAGATGTTAAGATTCCTTTTAAGATAAATGACTTAAACTAAACTGGGAATTAGGGAAGGGAAAGATATAAATTACAAATATATCCCAGCCATCCTAAGTATATTTATGCTTTCTTTCCATGGATGAGCCCTGTTTCTGAAATTAAATATTAAGTGTTAAAACTAAAAATAAGAAATTAATTCCAAGTATTACTCAGAATATAAAATAAAAATATAAACATAACACAAGCAATATATATAATATTCTTTTCTGCTAATGTGCAAAAACCTTCATGCACAAAAGTGTCCTCCATCAGATTTTGATTTAGAATGTTTTATAGAAAGAAGAAAGGGGGTTACTGATAAGTGTTGATTTTACCATACAGTGTATATGCTTAGTCTTTGGAGAACAGCTGTTTTGGAATATATACAAGTAAGACTGTCCTTTTCCAGAGGGATCTCAGAATGGCTTTTGCACAAACTCTAGTAATAACAATACTACATTTTCAGTTTCAGCCAGACTGTTGTGACATCAGCATATGAGTGAATAAGAAAATGAATTAGGCAAAATTTTTTTTTACCAGATTATATTTCTTCCTGTAAATTATTTGAAAACATAAGTCTATTTTTGAAATTTCTTAACATGTATGTTTTCTGCTGATCTAAAGATCATTAAAACATGTTTATCATTTGAGAATTTTAAGTGATTTCTCTGAAATACTGCTGGGAAAGATCTTCATAAATAGGTAGTCCTAAGAAAAAAAAGTACAACCTATCCTAAGCAACAGCTGATATGAGTCATCGTAAGTTATTCACACATACAAAAGTTACATTTCCACAGACCTGTACCTCTGAAACAAATAATACATTATATGTTAAAAAAAAAAAAAAAAGAAGAAGATAGCAGGAAGGGAAGAATGAAGGGGGGGAAATCGGAGGGGGAGACAAACCATGAGAGACTATGGACTCTGAGAAACAAACTGAGGGTTCTAGAGGGGAGGGGGGTGGGGGGATGGGTTAGCCTGGTGATGGGTATTAAAGAGGGCACGTAGTGGGGTGCCTGGGTAGCTCAGATGGTTAAGCGTCTGCCTTCGGCTCAGGTCATGGTCCCGGGGTCCTGGGATCGAGCCCCACATCGGGCTCCTGGCTCAGCGAGGAGCCTGCTTCTCCCTCTCCCTCTGCCTCTCTCCCTGCTCATGTTCTCTCTCTCTCTCTGTATCTCTGTGTCTCAAATGAATAAATAAAATCTTTAAGAAAAAAAAAAAATAAAGAGGGCACGTACTGCATGGAGCACTGGATGTTATACGCAAACAATGAATCATGGAACACTACATCAAAAACTAATGATGTAATGTATGGTGATTAACATAACATAATAATAAAAAAAATGTGGTGTATATGTAAAAACAACAACAACAACAATAAAAAACAACAAAAGTTACATTTCCCTGGTCCTTGCCTGAACATAACAAAACGAAAGGCAAGATTTTTGGAGCCTAAATAGAAAATATGATTTATAATTTCCAAAAGCAAACTAAATATACTTCTTAATTTCCAAAGTAAATGCCTATATAAAGTATTTGCATTTAATTGTGTGTAAAAGGCCTATATGGTATGCAACACAGTTGGTGCAATTTTAAATATAAATGAAATTGCTTTAAAGAAAACTATAACTTTGTGAGAACATTAAGATATATGTTTTGGTTCTAATGAGCCAAAACACTGCTTGATTTCAAATCCAGCTTTACAGTGCATTTAAGTCTAGGTTTAAAGTTAATCATATTAGACATTACAATTTTATAAATATACCTGCAACATCCTTCTGTAAGTCAGTCATGCACATAACAATTTTTTTGCATTTTTTCCTTTTCATTCAATTATTAGTAATCTCAAGTATAACACCACCTTTGAAAACTGTTGACACATCACTGAAAGCTTCAGATGAACACAGAAATTCTGCTTTTGGTTTTAGTTTTATGAAAAGTTATAAATGAACTAGCAACCTTCTGTTAGAACTTAGTAAATTCATACATGGAACATAGACTTACCTTGTTTATCTTGAAAAAGTTAAGAATCAGCATTAAGTTCTCAGAGAAAACCTGGAAGCCAAAGGAGCTTTGACCTGGTTTAAATAACTTGTCCTGTCTCTGGGCGGAATATCGGAGCTCTCTGCAGTCTTTACTTTCTCTCTCCCAATCTCTGTCCCTCTCTTTCTCAGCCTCTCTCTCCTCCCCCCTCATCCTCCCTCCCTTTTCTTTCTCGCTCATACACAGAGTATGATTAAATTGCTCCTGTCAAGAGTGTTTTTTCTATAGCGTATTATAAGACCATGAAGTGAAAAATCACTCAGTAAATTTGCTATGTATCATCTCATAAATATGAAAACTGCTAAATAGCCACAATTTGAAAACTGCTACATAGTCACAAAATCTTAAACTATATAATGGAGACATATCTAAATCAAATGAAATGAAAATATGTTGCTTACTTTATTAAATACTGTTGTTATGTAAGAGATATCAGAGAAGTAAAGCTCAGGGCTAATACTTGATTTCCAGGGTAAACCTGTTTAAGGAGCTTATACGTGGGCAAGAGGAAGGCCCATATTGATTTCTGGCATCATACCTACTTGGCCTTTGTAATACACGTGTAACCCTTAAGGTGTCAAAATGATCACTTTCAAAATGCACTTATTAAACACTCATAGGTTTCAGCTGCTTTCCCCACACCCTTTCTCATCCCACCCGCCTGCCAGGAGATGAGCACTAGGGCCAGGGAAATGGTAAAGCATAGAACAGGAAAAGGGCCCAAACTTTGTTGAATGCTTTTTATAGACGAAGCCCTACGCTCAGTGTTTTATACACATTTCCACTAACCCTCATCCGAAGTCGCTGGTATTGGTGTTGCTCTATTTTACAAGTATGAGAACTGGAGCTCAAGAGTTAAGAAACAGTAAGTGGCAAAAGTATCACCCCCTACAGAGTACCCCCCTGCCCAGGTAAATTCCAAGGCCCATGTCCTCTGAAACCTATATGATTCTTTAAGCTCTTTTCATGACACTATGTTGAGGAAGGGTTTTAAAATGGCAGCAACAGAACCATTTTACCACGACAGTGTTTTTCCTATGGTTCCTCCTTGCCACAATGGCACCAAGGAATTAGAGTCCAGAGTGTTCTGCTTTTTCCTCTTCTTCCCTCCTGTGCTGTGTTAAGAGCAGGAATAAGTAAAGGGAAGTAGGGTATTCACACTTCCTGGTTAACTCTGGGCAATCATGCCGGATGTCCGTTGTTCTAGATATTATTACTAGTGTTCCCTTCTTACTCTCAGATATATTCTAGTTTGGATGATGATTTATATAGTCAGTGTATATTTAAGGAGTAGAGCAATACAAGTTAAACGAAAGCTGCCTCAAAACAGTTACAAGGTGATATCCTGCAATTCCAAATAGACTGTTACCGAAGTTGAAATGGCAAGGAATGGAAGCCGATATAACTCCAAAATTTTGCCTCGTGGTACCTGGTAAACAATGTATCTTTCTTTTAGAACTTGGAAGTATTTATCTGGGTTTCTTGCATCAGGAAACATCTGTGCATTATGGAGGCACCTTTGTTGGCACCAACTAAAGCTAGTTAACTTGGGGCCAGAGTAATGGTAAAGGGACAAGATCGTAACACAACTTTCAAGTATAAAATGGCACATGGTCCATCTTTCATTACCAGCATGTCTCAAGCTGCTATTTTTATTCCTTTGGATGTTCCAAAGAGGGGTGGTAGGGTAGTAGCTCACCGTAACACCTGAAATCCCACCTTGAGAACTTCATCCTTTGAATAAAATGCAGATTCCCTCAAAGGAATAATATGAAGCCTTCTGAACTTTCAACAATTTAATATATCAATTTAGAGAATCTCTTTAATAAGATGTATTCCATGTGATAGCCAAATATTAAGAAGATATAGAAAACCACTTAAAGGGTTTGAAAATAGGTGGACACTAACATTACTGGAAATTTACTATGCATCACAGAGTGATGGAGGGTACTGACAGAGGAGGGCAGCCATATCCGTGTGGAATGCCCTGGACAAAGACGAAATAGCAACAAGAGTCAAGTCCTGCCAGGGGTCCCTAATGAAGAATGGAAGGCACAGAGAGAGGAAGCAAAAGAAGGGCCTCCACAAGCAAATACTGCACATCTGGGCCAGTTAGGATAAGTGGAAATAACCTCACAGAACTTGTGGCTTGGTACAGGTTGCACATATTTAACTGTGGTGGTGCTGTAGAGCTCCCTCCTGCCCCAGCACCCCCCTGCTGGGTACCTTTGTGTAGAGCCCAGTCCGTACAACTGCAGGTGGGGACCCTGGGTAAAAGGCTAGAGAGGCAGATGTTGCTGGTGCCCCGCCCATACCCCCCTGGCACTCACTGCTCCTGTATGCAAGGATGGATAGCACTGCGGGCACGAGCAACTTTCTGCTGAGGGCTCCTTCCAATTGTTGCAGTCAGCTGGGTCCACATGGAAAAGAGGCTGGAAGTGCCAAGAAGTGAATGATCCCGGAAGCAGTCCTCAGCCAGGGACAAATGGAAGTTGTTGGATAAAGGCTGGTTTCTTCACCCTCAGGGGAGACACCTCTACACTGTCTGCCATCCAATGGGATCAAGCCCCAATTACCCAGAGCACTCATCTGCCACATAACACAACTTCTATTGACTTGCTTTCCCTAGCTCATTTCCCTATCCTCCTTAGTGCTTCTTCCCTGGGAACTGTTTGCACTCAAATCTTTGTCTCAGGGTCTACTCTTAGGGGAGCCCAACCAACACAGTTGCCGGAGAGAAGCAGATTCTATTTTGCAAGGCTGGAGAGCCACGTGGTTTAGCCAATACCTGGGAGATGTAGGAAATTTTTCTTACTCAGTCCATTGATTAGTATTTTATAAATATTAGAGTGATGTGTTTTATTTGACATAAACTATAAAAGACAAACTTTCCACAGAGAGCATGTAGGAAATACAAATATGGCAAGGCCTTCTTCAGATACTCATTCTCTACAGAATGAAAACTCTTATGTGGCTATCCATCTTGGCTATTTTTAAAGGTGTAATTATACCTCCATCAACAGAGAAACATATCCCAATGATATACTTCCTTGCCATCATGTAGCAAGCAGAGGTAGAAACCCTATCAGAAAGGACACTAGAATGTGGCATGGTTAGTTAAAGATATGCAAAACCATGAAGAAAACATAAACTATGTCACTGGCAATCTTAGGGCAGAAAAATACGGGATCCAAAACTGAGTTCTATCACTAGGAGCAGGGCAGGGGATTTGGCCAAGGGCCAGGCTTGAAGAGGGAGAAGGAAACACCTGGAGTGGAGAAGTCAATGCCAGAAGACTGGACTGAAGACAAGGTACATTCCTTGGAAGCTGGTGAGGAACACACTTCATGCCTCCATGATCAGCAAGTCCTAGAAGGAGGGTTAAGTCCACAAGAACGGGAGGCTGTATGTGGATGCCTCTCTTCCCCGCCACCAACAAGTACTAAATCAGGTAGAGAAGGCCTGGTAAGATTCAAGAAGGAATTCTTTAACTCCTCAATTACCCCCTTAACCATTTTGTTGATGCCTGAAATGCCTGTATTTAGGAAACTGTTCATTATACACTTAGAAATAAAATGCAAACACCTGGTCAAAGAAACAGTATGAATGCGTCTCTCAGCATAAAAGCAACCAATCAGGTGTGCTTTCAACTTTTCTTGTATGTCTTAAATAGTGCTTAATGAATAACATTTTTAAACATTTTATAAAAGGAGTCATTTTCAATGCAAAGGCATACCTACCAGAATCCTTTTGAAGAGAAGGTAGCTAATAACACATCTTTATGTTTCAACTCCAAATACTTCTCTTCACCCTAACTCATTCACTTACATCTAATCTTGCCTTTTCCCCCCCTTCCTGGCCCCATGCTCCAAAACCAACAGGAAAAACTTTAAGTCTGCTTATCTGATCATTCCACATCTCGGTTCAAAACTCTTCAATAGCATGCTACTGCATTAAGATGAAATAAAAATCTTAAGCATGGTCATAAGCCTTATCAGATCTGGCCTTAACTTGCTCTTAAGAATGTTGCTACACCACTCTCTCCCTTTTCCCCCATATAATCTGACCTTTTTTGGCTCCTCAAAATTAGCATCAGCTTTGCCATCAGGGGTCTTTGTCCATAATATTTACCTGGAATCTTCCCCTTTCCCCTGTACTGACTCCCCTGGATTGCTCTGACTCATCCCTCAGGCCTTGGAGTAAACATCACTACCACCAGTCTAGGTTGAGCTGCCTTGTAGGGCTCGCTCTCATAGGGCCCTGCACCTCTTCATAACATTTAATGTGTTTGAGATGACCTTCCTATGTCTGTTTGGGGGCAAGGACCATATCTATCCGGCTTCTTACTCTGAGCCCAGAACAGTGCCTGGTAAATATTAGATTGTTTAATAAATGTTTTGAATGAGTGAATAAACAAGGACTTGATCCAAGGTCTTCTGGCCCCAAATTCCATATTCTTTGTGTCACATCTCCCAGAACACAAGGAATTGGACAATTAAATTGATGGGGGGAAAATGACAAAAATAAAAATGAACAAAGAGTTGGTTAGAAACCAAATTTTGAAGGCATAATTTTGGCAAGGGTTCTATTTATTTTTCATTTACCCAAAACAAATGAAGTTTTAAAAGAGGCACTTTTATCACACAGCTGTTTTGTTTGACAAATTGGTATATTAAACAATTGAGGATAAAATTAGTTTGGGTTAAGTTGGGATATATTTATGCAGTTGGCCTTTTTAAAAGTCTGTATTTGGTGTCATCTTTTTTCTCACTACATAAGTATGTGCTTTAGTGTCTCATTTTGCATTTGTAATTTTGTTTGTTCATTTTCTTAAAGGAAGCTTTCCATAAACTTCATATTGTAAACTTTAAAAAAATCTAAATTGGCCTGTGATAAGTAGAATAAGTGCCCCTCCCGCAAATGTTTGCGTCCTAATCTGTAGGATTTATGCTTCATTACACGGCAAGGGGAAATTATGGTTGCAGATAGAATTAAGTTTGCTAGCCAACTAACCTTAAAATAACGAGATGATGCTGGATAGTCTGGGTCAGGGCAGCGGAATCATAAAGGTACTTAGGAGAGGAAGAGAGAGACAGAAGGATCAGAATAAGATGTGATCTGAGAAAGACTTAACTAGCCATTTCTGGCTTGGAAGATGGAAAAGGGTTGCAGGCCAAGGAATGAGTGCAGCCCCCAAGAGCCTGGGAAGGCAAGAAAATGGATTCCCTCCTAGAGCCTCCAAAAGGAAGAAAGCCCTACTGGTACCTTGACCCATTTCGTACTTCTGACTTCCATAACCGGAAGATAATTCGTTTCTGTTGTTTTAAGCCACTACATTTGTGGTAATTTATTATAGCAGCAACAAGGAATAATACACTGCCCCAACATGAGGAGATTACTCAGAAACCTATTACCCTACAAAAGACTTCCCTAAAATTTTCTCTTATTTATAATATGATCTCACCATCCAAATTCTGAGGATCATTATGGACAGTTTCCAGATAATTCTGAAAAACCTACCATTTATAAGGAAGATTTCTAGGACCAGGAAACATAATCTACCATAAATCCATTTAGTCAAATATTTGTTAAGCACTTTAGAAGAACTATACATAGAAATAAAATACTGTCTTTTCTCCTATCCTCAGGTACACACACACACACACACACACACACGCACGTTTTCCCCTCATTAAGACTTTACACAAACCTACATTTATCTTTTTGTGTGTGTTGTGTAGAATGCAACTTTTTTTTTTAGTTTTTGATATAATGTCCAATGATTTATTAGTTGCGTATAACACCCAAACCTACATTTTAATCCAACCACTACCACTGGTATAATTTTTGGGAAGTTAAATTTCCCTTTACGTAAAGTGGAAACAGATTAGTCTTCTGGAAGGAATAGAAATGATGATATGTAAAGCACCCAGGGCAGAATAAGACCCCTAAAAAGCCAGTAGCTATTATATTAATATAATCATAACTTTGTACTTACAGATTTCTGCATTGAATAACATTGTACTGCAAACCCTCCGTATTTTCTCACAAATAAGGATTTTGACTAATAACATTTCCATATATGCTTGAAAGCAGTTGTTAATAGGAAGATATTTTATAAGTAAGATCAAGACACAGTGCTCTGGTTAGAAGCTAGGTGATAAAATATACAATGGGAACTTCAAAATGAGCATAAGGTATGATTATTGAAAGGGTGTTTATATTCTATTATTTGACACAAATTAAAGTATTAGGAAACCTAGATGCTACTTGTTGCTTTTAAGGAATGTGAGGGGAGGGATGCAATGTAGGAAAGAAGTATAATAAGTAAGAACTAATAATCCTCTGCTCAGGATTTTGGGATGGCTGTAACATTTGAATCTGGAAGGTGAACAAAATTCTGATGTGTAAATTATTCTGTGTTAGCCTAGTCACTCCAGCTAAAGCAAACACATCTATCTGATAAAATTTTATACAACTTGTGTTAAAAATCTATGAAAACTATTGCATATTAAAAGCCTGTTAGTCAGCGCCTGGGTGGCTCAGTCGTTAAGTGTCTGCCTTCTGCTCAGGTCATGATCCCAGGGCCCTGGGATTGAGCCCCGCGTTGGGCTCCCTGCTCAGCGGGAAGCCTGTTCTCTCTCTCTCCTTGCTTGTGTTCCCTCTCTCGCTGTGTCTCTCTCTGTCAAATAAATAAATAAAATCTTTAAAAAAAATAAGTAACTAAAAGTCTGTTAGTAAAGGTTGACATAGAAGAATATAAGATGCTTCCAGAAAACTAGTAAGACAAATATTGTGCATGTTGGGTAATCTTCATGATTTTTAACAATAATTTTTTCAGATATGTGCTAATGCGAAAACAATTACTTTAAAACACATTAACATATATTTGGAACCCAACCTTGGAAAGTACTTGCCTTTGTGATTTATATCTTATGAGCATTATTTATTTCACATGACCCTTGAAGGAAAATTCTTGTCAACTAGAATGCAACCTTTGCTATTTTACACATTAATTAAAAGAAATGCATGTCAAAATATAATTTCCTTGTCTTCAGGAGGTTCTGGTGACTCCATGGGCAGTAAATGTTAATTTAATGAGCTTTATTGTTTATGCCACCACCTGAAATGCTCAGTATATTAAGGAGGGCCATTAAAGATGTGTCTAACAGGCACTATGATATTTGGGAAGGTCATTCTTTGGGGAAAAAAAAGGTAAATTGCTTTCTAATGAGGTAACTTAAAGTAGAGATGAAGTTCAGAGAGCACAGAAGAATGGGTGGTGGGAGTGATCCTGAGGTGCTTTCTTTCTTTTTTAAGATTTATTTATTTGAGGGGAGAGAGAGAGATACAGTGCATGGGGTGAGGGGCAGAGGGAGAGACAGAGAATTCTCTAGCAGACTCCCGGCTGAGCACAGAGCCCTATGCAGGGCTCTATCCCAGGACTCCGAGACTGTGACCTGAACTGAAATTGAGACTCAGACGCTCAACCGACTGAACCAACCAGGTGCCCCCTCTGAGGTGCTTTCTAAATGCCTTAGGTGGAATATTAGGCTTAAGATGTCTCACCTCATCTGATATTAATGGCTGGGGCTCTGTCACAAGATCATGCAGCCCCTAAACTTCCACACCCATCCTTTCTCTCCCCCTCTCCTGCCACAGTACAAAGGGTGTCTCTCTTCTTATCTGGATACCTTTTCCTCTTGCCTTCTCAAGGACCAAGCTCTATTGATTACATTCTCTCTTTTTATCTTAAAATGTCCCTTTCACTAGAATATAAGTATTTCAAAACCTTTATTTTTTTCTGACCAACTTAATGGGCTCCTCTTCTGTGTTCATGTCTCAGAGAATTATACTGAAATAATTTTTTTCCTTATTTGTCCCCACATAATCTCTAGTGAAGTTTAATATTTTGTTTGATAAATTCCAGAGAATTTATCAAAGCAGGATTGGCTAATCAGAAATTCTGGAATGTCAGCATTCTAAATATTTCTTCCAGTTCTCATAGGGACTTATACCTTTACTTTGCATTAGAAAAAGACTCACTGAAATGTTTCTGAGATAATGATTCTCACACCAGAAGTGTAAAGATTTCTCCATCACTTCATTACTCCACCTGTATTAGACACAATCTTTAATTACATTCTTTTGAATTATCTATTATGATGCTTATGCTTCTTACCATCAGTATTAGCACTACTGTTTTCTGTTCTTCACTCACTCCTATTAGGGGCAAAAGGGAAGAACATGTTTATATAACTGTACAAATCCAGCAAGTGTTTGGTACTTGACTGCGCTGTATCACCAAGGTGGTGACACTGCTGAGACTCAACAGTTTTCTATCTGGCAGCAGCCGTGTTGTAGGGAAATCAATATAGGATGTGTGAAAGTAGGCTGCGCAGAAGTGAGACATAAAGGAGTTGAGCATCACCCTTAAATAAAAACTACTAATGGTTTGTTTTCTTGACTCCTCAGTCTCTGTAAGTAATCAGACTCAATATATTTTTGTTTAGAAAAAATTAAAAAGTTACACGACCCTAAAAAAAAGAAGACAGTAGGAAGGGAAGAATGAAGGGGGATGGAAATCGGAGGGGGAGACGAACCATGAAAGACTATGGACTCTGAGAAACAAACTGAGGGTTCTAGAGGGGAGGGGGTGGGAGGATGGGTTAGCCTGGTGATGGGTATTGAGGAGGGCACGTTCTGCATGGAGCACTGGGTGTTATGCACAAACAATGAATCATGGAACACTACATCTAAAACTAATGATGTAATGTATGGTGATTAACATAACAATAAAAAAATAAAAAAATAAAAAAATAAAAAAACAAAAACTAATGATGTAATGTATGGTGACTAACATAACATAATAAAATAAAATTTAAAAAAAGTTACATGACCTTTAGTGTAATAATTGTCAATTACCAATTTCAGAAAAGTGGGCTTATGACTCATAGGGTTATTAGCAAATTTTGTTCCAGGTTTATAGAAATGCTTGGATGTTGAATACTATATATACGTATGATTCAAGTAATGAAAATTTGGATTAAAGTCATTGTTATACAGAACCATTTACGGAACCCTAGATTATACAGCTCAGTAGCAGTAGACACCAAGTATAACCCTATTCTATTCTGCTACTGCTGGGAAAACTGAGGCTGAAAACATGAAATACACTGTGGGTGGTCACACAGCGAGCCAGTGCAAGAGGGAGGCCCTACAACTTCGGCCTGTTGACCCTCTCCCTGTGTGTGGACCACTTTGCAGCAAAACTGCTTCCTCTGAGGGCAGGGAGGGCTGCTCTCCAGGATGCCCTCAGGCTGTTCCCGGAAGCCTTCAGCTCTCAGTGCTCGCCCCACTGGTCCCGCAGGGGAGCCTCCGTGAGGGTTAAACATCGAGCCACTGAGAACCAGAAAGGTGAAACACAAGTCTTTTCTCTGGGGGATCCCTGGAAAAGAATCTTTGTTCTTTAGCCTCCCAGCCAAACCGAACTCAGTGTGAATTACTGAATGAGTTCAGACAGTTGGAATTTGGTGCTAGATGATTATCTCTGGTTTGCTATCTCTGCTGTCCAATTAGTTGGGCTTTACTCTATAGTCATGGACTGCACTGAAAATCTCTGTGTTTAACCCACACGCTTTAAGACTCTGGCTTATATTCCTGGTGGGGAGTTAAGCAGTGTTTTAGAGGATGTTTGAAGATAAGCGATAAACATGGAATTTCGAGAAGAACGCCCTTTTACATTTACTGGAAGATTTTGGAGAATTTTATAGTAAAGTAAACATGAGTCTGCAATAGGTGAAAGGCGAAAGTCTCATTAGTTTTTAAGATAAAACTGAAGACTTCAAATAATCCTTCTCCTTTGGCTGTTGTTGGAGGCTATGCCCTCAGTCCTTCTGGAGATAAGCGCTACTTCTCTTTGCCATTGGAAGTGATTCACTGGAAAAGCTTGAGAAACATGGATTTTTTTTTTTTTTTTTAAATTTTCTGGGTGGCGGGGGTAGCGGCCAAGGCAGAGGGAGACGGGGAGAGAGAGAATTCATGCTGGTCATGGAGCCTGACGTGGAGCTCAATCTCACAACCCTGAGATCAGGACCTGAGCCGAAATCAAGAGTTGGACGCTTCACTGACTGAGCCACCCAGGCGCCCTGGATCATTTCTTTATCTATCCCAGCAGCACATTTCCAAACTCCAGAAAGCAAATGATACAATTTCAAATTTTTTGGAGCTCAGTGATTTAGAGCTAAAGTAGTTCTTAGTTTATGTATTCCACAGATAGGAAATAATTATATACTGAAGACAGCATTAAGGTCTGGAAATCGGCTTAAAATGGGTCTACGTTAGAGACCAAGATATCAATTCACTGGATATAGAATGTCAATCCATCTCTGAGGTATCACAGGATAGCCTGACATATTGGCTGGGATCATCTTCCAGATTACGTGGAAGAATTATGTCTGTGATGATATCCAATTTCCTTTACGTGTGTTGAGACTAAGCCAAAGAACTGTCTAGTACTTATCTATATAATCTTCTGAGAATCAGTCAGGAGTTATGTGTATGACAAGAATGTCAAAAGTGTGTTTTACTAGCAAATATGAGCTCATGTTCATTACGACTCAATTCTTTTGAGGGGAGAGGATATAAATAATGGGTATAGAACTGAGATATAAGAAAACTATAAACAGAAAGCCCAAATTTTTTTTTAACCAAAATCAATCAACTACTGGGAAACCACAGATGGTAGACATACACTATAATTTATTAAAATGTCACACAATCTAATATCCAGTACCTTTTGATGTGAATTGCTAACATGAGTAGCTGCTGCACAATTTACCAGTGTGAAAAACTAATTGCTTATTATAATGGTGTTTTCAGTTATCTTATTCACATAAGAGAAGAATAAAAGAATTAGGCTCTTGCATTTAAAGGAAAAAGAAACAATCAAGGAACAATAATTTTAAGAATTCAAAAATCTTTTCAAGCCCAATAAAGTATAATGCCACTATAATTTGGGTTATTTTTGCTTTAGGTTGAACTGTGAATACATATATTCTCTTATTTTTGAGAATTCAAGGCTCAATAATAATATCCACATCAAGAAAATCATCTGTAATAAACTAATGTTTAAAAAAGGACATGCTATGGGCACCTGGGTGGTTCAGTCAGTTGAGCATCTGACTCTTGGTCTCAGCTCAGGTCTTGATTTTAGGGTTGTGAGTTCAAGCCCCACATTGGGCTCCATGCTGAGTGTGGAGCCTACTTAAAAATAAAAAATAAAAAAACATGCTAAACTGTAACACTAAAGAATTTATGTATAAGTGCTGAACTATGTAAACTTTACAGATAGCATAAAATCCATCATAGATTGACCAGAAAATAATCTCATTCTTCTTCATCCTCATATTTGTGTTCTGTCAAAAATTATAAAGTGACACATAACTACTGTTTAAAAATTTTAAACAAAACTTTAGCTAGGCATCTGAAGTGGAAGTATTTATTTTTTCCATATCGTATTGCCTATCTTAGGAATTGACTGGGGACAATTTGGAATGCACAATCCCAACACATAATTTTTCCCCCTTCCTACTTGGGTATATAGGTTTGTGAGCTTCCTTAGCTGTTTAATGTTTGAACATGCCACTCAGCACAAAAAACAATGGATTTTCAGAAAAAAAGAACAAAAGCTGATACTGGTAGCTCGATTCTATGGACAAAGTAGCAGCAGCAAAATCTTAGGGGTTGTCGGGCTTAATTCTGGGCCCTGATTTGTGTGACAAGCCCATAACAAGTCTAAAGAACTAAAGAGGTTACCACACTGGGATATGGCTGTGTGCTTTATGGGTGTACATAGACAAGGTATACAAAACTAAGTACCTCTGTCAAAATCATTATTCTAATCAGCAAAAGAATACTAGGGAAAATTACGAATAAATCTCCTGTAGTTAAAATAATCAATGGCACCTCTATCACTCTGAAGAACTAATAGGAACACGGGTTATAGAGCATCTAAGAAATGAAGTGTAAGTAATAGCCAACGCCAGTTTGCATAACACATTTTAACTTTTTTTGTTAAAGTATAAAGTTTTAATTATATTAACTACAGCAAGTACTTAAGAGGTAGATTGATAATTAGCTTAATGTCAGAAATAAACTTAACAAAATAGAGTTCTACCTTAAGAGCTGGTACCAGAATTTTCCTTAGTGAAGAAGCTGCCCCCATTGAGAGGCAGAATAATTTAGTGGCTAAGAGGACATACTCTGCAGCCAAACAGCCTGGGTTCAAATCCTAGCTCTGCCAATCTCCACTTATTCTACTTTAGCTTCCTCACAGACAAACAGAAAGAAGGATAGTAGAACACATCTCATAGGTCTGCTTTAAAGACTAAATCAATTAATATTGATAAGGTAACTTGAAGAGTGACACAAATGTACTTGTTTGTTATTTAGAGATATTGACAGAATCCAGGAGAAATAACTAAGGAGTGGTGAGAGAGAGAAAAGAGAAAAAAAAATATGGCAAAATACTGTGTGCCTAGTGATTATGACCACTTCCAAACCACCTCCCTCCTCTCTCGTCCCCTGCTTGCTCCCAATACTCTCCTCTCCGAAGTCTAGGAGACTCAAGCATGCTGGGCATACACAAATTTTAATTTTGTTTTGTTTTAAAAAGCACAGAAATGGCTTCACACAGTGGTCTACGTGGTATGGGACAGAGGAAGCTGGACTCCAAGAGTCAGAAGAGGCCAGGAAAGTTTTAAACTGAGGAAGGAATAAAATTGTGGGGACAGTTTTGGAATTTGACAGGCTTTGAAACTGGGATAAAGAGGCTCCCAGATTACACTGGTGGTGCATGAATCTTAAAGTAACATAAGAAAGCACCAATATTTTTAGACTCTATTTAAGAAAAAATAAACTCTCAAGATGTCCAGGTGAATTGCATGCACATTAAAGTTGGAGAAATATCAACTTAGGGGACATACTATTGCCATCACTTTTCCTCATGTTTATTTTTTTTAAATTTAATTTAATTTTATTATGTTATGTTAGTCACCATACAATATATCATTAGTTTTTGATGTAGTGATCAATGATTCATTGTTTTCATTTAACACCCAGTGATTCATGTAGTACATGCCCTCCTTAATACCCATCACTGGGCTAACCCATGCCCCCACCCCTTCCCCTCTAAAACCCTCAGTTTGTTTCCCGGAGTCCACAGTCTCTCATGGTTCGTCTCTCCCTCTGATTTTCCCCCCCCTTCATTTTTCCCTTCCTTCTCCTAATGTCCTCCATGCTATTCCTTATGTTCCACAAATAAGTGAAACCATATGGTAATTGACTTTCTCTGCTTGACTTATTTCACTTAGCATAATCTCCTCCAGTTCTATCCATGTTGATGCAAAGGTTGGGTATTCATTCTTTCTGATGGCTGAGTAATATTCCATTGTATATATGGACCACGTCTTCTTTATCCATTCGTCTGTTGAAGGGAATCTCAGCCCGAATCACCAAGGAAATGTTGAAAAAGAAAAACAAAGCTGGGGGCATCAGGTTGCCTGATTTCAAGCTATATTACAAAGCAGTGATCACAAAGACAGCATGGTACTGGCACAAAAACAGACACATAGACCAATGGAACAGAATAGAGAGCCCAGATATGGACCCTCAACTCTATGGTCAACTAATCTTTGACAAAGCAGGAAAAAATATCCAATGGAAAAAAGAGAGTCTCTTCAATAAATGGTGCTGGGAAAATCGGACAGCTATATACAGAAGAAAGAAATTCGACCATTCTCTTACACCATACACAAAGATAAACTCTAAATGGATGGATGACCTCAGTGTGAGACAGGAATCTATCGAAATCTTAGAGGAGAACATAGGCAGTAACCTCTTCGACATGGGCCCCAGCAACTTCTTTCAAGACACGTCTCCAAAGGCAAGGGAAACAAAAGCCAAAATGAACTTTTGGGACTTCATCAAGATAAAAAGCTTCTGCACAGCAAAGGAAATAGTCAACAAAACAAAGAGGCAACCCACAGAATGGGAGAAGATATTTGCAAATGACACTACAGACAAAGGGCTGATATCCAAGATCTAGAAAGAATTTCTCAAACTCAGCACCCAAAAAACAAATAATCAAGTCAAAAAATGGGCAGAAGACATGAAAAAACACTTCTCCAAAGAAGACATACAAATGGCTGACAGACACATGAAAAAATGTTCATCATCATTAGCCATCAGGGACATTCAAATCAAAACCACATTGAGATACCACCTTACACCAGTTAGAATGGCAAAAATTGACAAGACAAGAAACAAATGTTGAAGAGATTGTGGAGAAAGGGGAACCCTCTTACACTGTTGGTGGGAATGCAAGTTGATAGAGCCACTTTGGAAAACAGTGTGGAGGGTCCTCAAAAAGTTAAAAACAGAGCTACTGTATGACCCAGCAATTGCACTATTGGGTATCTACCACAAAGATACAGATGTAGTGAAAAGATGGGGCACATGCATCCCAATGTTCACAGTAGCAATGCCTGCAATAGCCAAACTGTGGACAGAGCTGAGATGCCCTTCAATAATGAAAGAAATTCTAAGTCATGTGTATGAGAACCAGTCAGCTGCTCGTTTCCTTCCATGGTAGAACACTGATACTAAGCCAGGATTATAGTTCCCAGTGCCCATCCCTAGCATGTAGGCATGGTCATATGATTCCTGATGTATGGCACTTCTAGAACAAGACTTTTAAGAAGCAAACATATTTACCTTCTCTATTCTTCTTTTATCCTTCTGCCCTATGGATTCAGGTAATAAAAAAGCATAAAATATAAAGAACCTGGGTGCCCAAACCACTGCATGGACGAGAGTGGATTGTCAACTCTAAAGACTGACCTAAATTGTTAATTGAACAACAAATAGAATTTTATTGAACTTGAGACTACATTTTAAGGTCAATTTTTATAGCAGGTAGAATTATTTTAACTAATATATCAAGATACTTACAGATGACAGCACAGTATCATGACTAAGAATATAAATGCTAGCACACTGAATCTACCAGTTATTGGCTATGTGACCCCGTGGAAATTATTTAATCTTTCTGAGCTGAGTTTCCATCTAAAAAATGGTGATAATGATGGTACCTATTTTAAAGTGCTAGAATTGTGCCAGTCTGGCTCATAGAACGTATCCAATAAACTCAGCCTTTATTAATATCTATAATTATGCTTATCTTTGTGGATAAATGAATCAATTCAGTGAACAGAACAAATGAAATCTATTTTTCTTATAAGTATATAGTAGCAGTCCTCAAGATATAAATGTCTTGCTGATAGCACTTTCCTATCTTCTCCCCAACACAATCAACTTGTTCTAGACTTAGCACTATTAGGGGACTCTTGTAGACATCTGCCTGATACTTTCCTTATACTCAAGCTGGCTTCTTCCCTGGGACAATTCTTCTGCTGGTGCCTCATGACACACAGTTTGGACAATATAGACCAAAGGGAGTCTCCCACGTGGATGTACACAGTAGTCTTTTAGCTCTCTTCTTCCTTCACTTCTTTTTTACAACTCCTTCTCAGCTATCCCAAGGAAATCTTTCCTTCTTTTGATAACCTCTTCAGCGCTCAGAAAGCAGTGACGTGGTGCAGAGGAAAATGAGTACTATTCTGAACATGACTGACAAGACTATATAATTTGAGATATGATCCCTTCTTCACCTACTCTCTTCTCCACAGAAAAACCTAGGAGAATTTTCTGAACCCAGAGATGCCCAAAGACTCATTTTTGTTAGATGAACAAGAAATACAATCCTACTGGATTTGGGCTTTTGCACATTTTAAGACAGCATGAGGAACTAGTCCACCAAGCTGTTGGAGCTGCAGTACAGAATCATGGTCCTGGCACCAGACAGCTGCCTGACTGTCACTTCCCAGGCCAGCACTGATGACGTGCCCCACTTAGAGCACAGACTCTGTAGCTCGACCGCTAGGCTCAAATTCCAGCTCTGCCCCTTACTAAGTGTGAACTTGGGCAAGTTACTCTTGATGTTCCACTTTCCTGACAAGTAAAATAGGACTAAAATACAATAAAGGCATACAGTTGAAGAAGAAAAAAGAGTGGTGTGCATTAACTCAGTCTTAATGTGTAAAATTATGTGAATATACATTTTATCATTTTCTCCCTATAAAGGAAAATGAAATCCAAATTAAATATTTTTCTAGTTATAGAAACTTCTATAATAATGACAAAATACTAACAACTGACACTGTATATTCTGGATATTTATAGATAACTATACATTTAACTAACAATTAACAGCACTTTAAACATACCCAGACCATGTAGTACAATGGTTAAGGACTCTCCTAGTCCATTCAGGCCGCTATCACAAAAATACTGTAAATTCGGTGTCTTCTAAAGAACAGACATTTATCTCTCACAGCTCTGGAGGCTAGGAGGTCCACAATCCTGGAGCTGGAAGATTCAGTCACTGGTGAGGACCCACGTCCTTGTAGACAGCTGTCTTCTTACTGTGACCTCCCCATGGTTGAAAGGGCACAATATTCATGAGGGCTCTACCTTCATGACCTAGTCACCTCCCAAGTGCCCCACCTCCTAATACCACCATATTGGCCACTAGGTAAAAAAAAATATGAATTTTAGGGGGACACAAATATTCAGCTCAGAGCAAGGACTAAGACTCCGGGCATAGACAAAACATTCAAATTCTCTCTGCCACTTATTAGCTGCTTGACTTTGGGCAAGTGACTTAAACTTCTCTCAGCCTTTGTTTTTTCCTTGAAAATCAAGAGATAATTACTGTATATCATAAACTCTCCTAGCAACTGCACAGAATTGTTGAGAGGGTTCAATGTGATAATGCACATTAAGTGTTTTACACAGGACCAGTCACATAATATGGGCTGAACAAGTATTCACCATTCTTATTAGTTATTGATAGCCACTTGATAAATGTTTATGGAGTAAATGAAATGTTTGGCATCACATAAATATCACTGCCCGTGCTCGGTGGGAATAAAAACAGTAGCCACTTAAGTTCAGTGGGGGAACAATTGTTGGTTTCAGGCACTACTGACCCAAAGATTTAATGGTGGAAAAAAAGGGGAAAACTTGAAACAAAAATAATGACTCTTTTTACCTTGGGGAAATGTGTAGGACATAACTAAGAATGAACAAGACAGATGTTAGCATAGTCTGCTACTAAAAACAGGTTGTTTTAAAGATTAAAATTCAGGTGATATGTATGCAAGATTTGAACTATTTGGCTCTTTACAACTGTATTTAATTCTCACAATTATTTTCTGAATGGAAAGAAAGGAAAATTATTAAGAATATATTAAATTTTGGAGTGCCTGGGTGCCTCAATTGGTTAAGTGACTGCCTTCGGCTCAGGTCCCTGCTCCTCAGGGAGCCTGCCGCTCCCCCTGTTTGTGCTCTCTCTCTCTCTGTCAAATAAATAAATAAAATCTAAAAAAAAAAAGTGTATTAAATTTTATGGAAACTTTGGGAAATAAAGAACATATGTTTATATTATAATTAACTCTAAAGCTAATTTTCCTCAGCAATCCTTCCTCAGTTAATGCATTCCTCATCCTTCCTAATATGATCGGGCTTTTATTTTAAGAGCTTCCAATAATTTTGCACTCATGAGATTGTAAGCCTGAAAGGCATTGTAAACTGTAAAGTTCTATAAAAAGACAAGATAGCCCTCTGCCTCTTACTGAGTCGAAAATGAGCTTGTAAATAATTCGAGGGCAAAGAAAATGCTTTCTATTTGCATGTACCATGAAGAATACTCACAGCAGAGTTCTAAAGGGCAGAGGCTTTTCTCAAATGTTTAGCTGAAGGGTTACACAATGAGTGACAACTATAAAAACACAAAAGCAGAACAGAAGAAGAGACAACTGGCATTACTTTGAGTAACGTCACTAAGCCACTTACAAATTGTGCTATCTGGGCCAGAGAATCTAGGACGTGCTGAATATGAATTAAAAAGCACTGGTAGAGATATTGAGGAGACAGCTTCTACATCCAGCACCATGAGCAGAAGGGAGCCAACAGATCTCAGTTATTACAGAGCCACTTTGATTCGGGAACTCTCACCAAGGAACCCATAATTCAGGCCACCTACATCTTGGAAATTAAAACCAATATTTGTAACTGTACTTAGACCAAATTCAAGAATATGGAAAAAAATATGCTTTTTCATCCTGGTCAATGCATGTAATGTATTACATTAAAATACTTGAATTCAGCTGTTCTTCCTTCATGTTTCTGTATATAAAATTTGGATCAGATTTTCAAAATTAATTACATGATTTATGAAAGTGGATGGTTTTTCCCCCACAAAAATATAATGCTTTTGAGTCTTTACTTTGAAAGGGATAATAAAGAATGATCCATGAGAAGACAGTATTGTTGTTAAGCATTATAAAAAGTCAAAGAACTGAACTGAGAGTAAATTTTTACTTTGAAGGTAAAAGTTTCCTACTCTGATCTTACTATTCACATCAATCTTCTCAGTAAGTCTCTTAATACATCAATTATTATTTTTTGGTTAATGATTTGCTGACGATCACAGAATTCCCATGAAATTTTATGTAATATTTCCTAAAATGACATCTCTCTCTCTCTTTCCCTCCCTCCTTTCTTTTCTTTTCTTTCTTTCTTCCTTCCTTCCTTCCTTCCCTCCTTCCTTCCTTCCTTTCTTTCTTTCTTTCTTTCTTCTTTCTCTTTTCCTTTTTAAAAAACAACTAGATTATTGGGTGAATTTCCTGAAATAGAAGCTGTAAATGGGAATTGGCATTTTTAGTAGCAGGTTGAACCATATAGAATCAATTAAACATCCCTTGAATTTATTTTCCTGTGGATTTCTGATCAATAGGCTTTCCTTTCAAGAACCTTCCCTCATTAGAGGCATTACATCTGTTTTCAGTTTCCATAATTCAGGTAGACAGATCAAAGATTCTTTCTTACATTTTCAAATTCAGAGTGATAAAAATATTAAATTAAGATATTAATTGATTTGTTTATATTTCCTAATTAATATACTTCTACTTCATTACATAACGGCAAAGTGTTACAATGCAACTATATGTTTATTTACAAATATGTTTATTTATATATTACAGATAATTTAAAACTCTTTTCATTTGAAACATTCCTAACCATAATATGATTATTTACTTCTTGATTGTCATAAGTTTTATAGTTTCAACTTAAAAGCTAAAGAAATGTGCTATTTCAACATACAAAAACATCCTAGGGTACTGAGTTTGAATCTGGAATACTGACTGTTATTTCTCCTGCAGTCCTAGAATATAAAGTCTGTTAAGCATCACTAAAACTAGGACAATCATTGTGTGTACCACATTCTTCAGTTATAAGAAAAGAATTCTTACAATGTAAATGATTATTTTAATAAGTATCACAATGTACTGGCCTGATATCAGAAGTTTTATTTTCCACATAAGAATTCCCACTAGCTGACTTGCAAAATGTTTATGGTAAATCCATATGACAGGTATCCTTTGTCTTTATCCCTGAGAAAAGATAGATTTCCAAAAAAAATAGACATTTTCACATTTCTTAAGTATTTTCACAAGGTTGACAGACTTTTATTAAATGAAGTGATATATGTAAGAGGGCACTGAAAACTGTAATATCTTTATCAATACAAATTTTATCTTTCAGTAATTTTCTAATAAAATGTTACTTTGACTGTTACTATAATGGTAAAGAAGTTACTATCACAACAATTCATTTACTGTCTCAAAACCTTAAAATGATAAGTATCTCCTTGTTGTTTATAGAAAGGTTAAAACCTAAAAGCAAAAGGGTGGAATTATCCAGTAAAATGTATCCAGATCAATGTCCAGGGGCTTTAGAAGAGAAAGAAAGGGAAAAGGAGGCAGAAAAATAATAGAAAAATCACTTCAAATTGTTAAAATTTTTAAAATTAAGATGTATTGAATTCCTAAAAAATAATAAAAGCCAACATAGAAGAAAAATTGCCTTTAAAATTTACCCACTAAGAACAGCATGTCATAATGTTAAATGAAATACCATGATATGATCAATTAATTACCATCTGAGCATGATATTCTGACTGAGCATACATCATACCCATCCAGTAGACTTCTATCAAGAATCTTCTTCATTAAAGGCACTGTCATGTAAGACACTGCCCCCCTCCCCCGCAGAAAAAAAAAAAAAACAACCCTGTTGCTTAGTTACTACCT
This sequence comes from Phoca vitulina, assembly GCF_004348235.1. Lineage (NCBI taxonomy): Eukaryota > Metazoa > Chordata > Mammalia > Carnivora > Phocidae > Phoca > Phoca vitulina. The sequence continues at coordinate 16,816,299 of NW_022589714.1, forward strand.
TTGAGTAACTCTGAAATTCATCTTGTGACAAGACCTTTACACATATTTATGGGGGCAGAGAAGTATTTAAACACCACATGAGAACCAAAAAATGTCTTAGAGGAGTTCAGAGAATCACTTTTAGCCCTGATAAGAAGTTGGAATTTGGACAGAGCTTGAATGAAGAGAAAGATTTTGACAAGCAAGGTGACAGATTAAGAACTTTCCAAGTGGAGGGTTTAGCACCTGTTAAGGTGCAAAGAAAGAAGCTTTAAATTGTGTTTTATAAACCCAAGGAAGTCAAGTCTGGCCAGAGCACTGAAAGAAATGAAGTTACATATGTGAGAGATGGGAAGTAAATAAGAATCATTTACTCATGTCAAATAACAAGTAGACCTTTTTTTTTACCAATATTTTCCATTACACACATCTCATTGGTTTCATATGCACAATACCTGTGACCTCATAAGTTAAGTTAAATTTTATCCAAATCAAATTCATGTCTATGAACTTTCTGTGACGTTAACAAGAACAATTTGGGGGACCTGGGGGGCAGAATTCAGATTAGGATGTGAGGAGGACTAAGTGGCTTTGTAAGGAAAGAGACAGAACACAGAAATCTCTTTCAAAAAGTTTCATTTATTCAAGAAAATCTTTATGTGCCTAGTACAGGCATTGTGCTAAATTCTGGGGACGTAATCATCACTGAAATAACAGACACAACTCCTGAGCTCCCAACTGGGAAAATTAGAATTGGGGAAGTGGTTTCACTACTTTATGTAAGCAGCTAAATCGAGGATCAATTTTTAGGGCAAGGTTGAAGAGCTGAAGATTCTTATCATTGTGGGGGGTGGATAAGCCTTCATTTTAAAAAATCTTTTTGTCTAGTGAGAGATGACACCAATAGGCACATAGTATACATATCAACACTGCAGGAATAAGGTGGGGGGACTGAAAGTCCCCGTAGTAATTAACTTCTAACTCTGAGAAGCGGAGAATGTGTTTCGGTAACTACAGGAATGATCATTGTTCTCTAATGACTTCCTCTGTATTCTGCATTGTAGGCACTAAGTTCTTGGCCTAGAGCAAAGGTCATGAAACCTCTTTAAAAGATCAGATAGTGAATATTTTGGACATTGTGGTCCATAAGGTCTCTGCCTTTGTAGCATGAAAGGAGCCACGAACCACACAGAAATGAATAAGCATGGCTGTATTTCAATAAAACTACTTATGGACACCAAAACTGAATTACATATAAATTTTATGGGTCACAAAATATTCTTATTGCGACTTTTTCCAACCATTTGAAAAAAACTGAAAAATCATTCTTAGCTCATGGGCCACAAGAAACAAACTTTGAGTCAGAGTTTGCTGACCCCTGACCTAGTATAGAAAAGGCTGGGTAATAGGGCACAGGGAGGGCCGGCCTACCAGAGACCCTGGATCACTCTCTCTTGCAGATTATGCCTAACACAGGATAAACATATGCATAAGTGCCCTTTAAGTGTGTGCACAATGTGGTCTATGTGACCAAGTACAATTTCCTGAGGGCAGGGCTGACAGATTTCTCAAAGGGAGACTTGACAGGAGGAACTTTGAGAACCACTGATAGAGAAGAACTAGAGTTAGACCTTAAGAACTTGTATTCCATTAACCACTTTACACATAATGAGCAGAGAAAAACATTGGCTGGGTTAACATGCCTCTCAGCACCATTCATGAATGATGTCACCAACATCTGTTCTCTTCCTACTGCCCTTTTATTTATTTGGTTTCTCAGAATTACTAAGATTGGTAGTCGATATTACTATTGAGCCCTTTCTATATGCCAGGTACTTTGCTAACGTGTCAACGTAAGTTTTCATTTAATTCTCACAACAGTCTTCTGAGGTAGGTACCATTTATTATTCCATTTTATAGCTGAAGAAACTGAGGCTCAAAAAGGCCTTTAAATTTTCGTTGTCTTTTGGAGTCTTCAAGATCCTCTGTCCTTACATTCTGCACCCTCCTTCCTAAGCACATTCATTGACCCCAATTTCCATTTATATACTGATAATCCTCAATTGCCTTAAAAACCTATCCAACGACTGTCCCAACATCAGCATGGCCAGAAGTGACAAATAATATCCTTGCCCAGTAGTCGCTCTCTCAGCAAATGGCAAGAGGCACTCTTATCCCTGACATTCCTCTCCTCCCTACTGGCCAACAGACTCTGGGATACAAAAGACTATAATCACTTTCCCACTCATCCAGCTTTTTCCAAATCTAGCCTGGTACAAGCCTTCTGCAATGGTGTCCTAAGAGGTCTTCCTAAGTACATTTTTTTTAAAGTAAAAATGGTAGTATTACAGAACAAAATGAAATATTATGAATCTATAAATATTCTTTAAAAGCTATATAATAAAAGCATCTCTCTGTGTGTCCATGGAGTTGAATGGAGTTATAGTGAAGTGGTTAAGAACATAAACTCTACTTCAACTTCTAAAAGTTGCATGGCCTCAGGCAAGTCATGGCATCTGTAAAATGGGAATAATAATAGCATCTTATGACGGTTTTTGAGGACTGGAGAAATGAATACATGCAAAGCAATTAAACACCGGGTGGCATTGTGGTAATTAATAAATATTAACTGTCACTGCTGCTGATTTTATCAATATTAATAACACAAATGCATAAAAAGATTAGCTAATAATATACTACTATTTTCACAGTGAACTTGCTATTAGTGGTGGCATTGCAGGAATTTTATTTATTTTCTTTTTGTTTTTCTATGCTTAAAAATCTGAAAAATATTACTAAAATAAATGAGCAAAAAAATCTCTATATAAAATCACCCTGTGTTAAATGAGGATGCACTGAAACTGGTCATCTGCTGTAAAAATAATCAGACCCATTTCTCATTACATTTGAGCTACCCAAAATACTTTATAACACCCATTCTGAAATTGATCTCATGTTTAAAAATTATCTTAGTATAATTAACAATAATTATCACCATATAATAATTATTTGAGTACCTAGGATTGTACTTTGAAGGCCCTTAATAAATGTTTGTTTCCTTTCCTCCTTCACATCCTAAACACAAATTAATTATAAAAATTAATTCCACTCAAATAAATATTTTTTCTGACAAATCAACATACATATTAGCCAAATTCAGAATTTATAGTTGAGAGTGAGGAAAAGAACAAAAATAGAGCAGCTGGTATGTGCTTGAAACTACTAATCCTTATTAGGGCATCTCTTCAGAAGAGGAGTTACTATAGCTGAATTGAATCCCTATTCACAGTAGTGAATTCCTAGGCGAGACAGCAACAGTAAATAAAAGAACCCATGCTTACATTCATCTGATGGTTTTGCAGACTTGAGAATCATTTCTGGCACCATGATTTTGCATTCAGGAAACAAAGAACATGAAACATTATGTCCCTCAGAATGTTTTTCTTGTGCCATTAAATGAATCAAATAAATGAGGCACAGACAAGGGATGTGGATTTCAGCAAGGTTTTGATAAATATAGCTTTCCATGTCTGAAACTTTTGGGGGGACACCTATCCTTTCGCACTTTCTCAAAAATTCTCAAGCGAGAACTTTCTTGCTTTCATTGTTAATCCTTTGCAGAGCCAAGGAAACGTTTCTTAAAATGTTTAAAGAGAACACCTTAGCCCTCCTTCCCTGCAGCTACAACTTAACTTTTATAAAGGAAAAGACTTAGAATCTTCACAAAGCTGCACTAAACTTAAAATGCAGGGGTGCCTGGGTGGCTCAGTGGGTTAAGCATCTGCCTTCGGCTCAGGTCATGATCTCAGGGTCCTGGGATCAAGCCCCTTGTTAAGCTCTCCGCTCAGAGGGGAGTCTGCTTCTCCCTCTCCCTCTGCAGCTCCCCCTGCTCATACTCTCTCTCTCAAATAAATACAGTCTTTAGAAAAAGTAAAGTAAAATGTAGAAAATATTTTGGTGAACTGGATTGGTTGGAAGGAGACAAAATAAGTCCTATGGCAAAATAAGACATTCATTTTCCCGAGGTAAATAAATTATGAAGTCCAAGCTGGTGATCACTTGACTCATTTTATGACTTGCTTTACCTGTGTGCCTTCTGGGGAGAAAATTGGAAAAAGATTAGCAGCAGGGGATTTAATATCTTGGACATTTTCTTGGCATGATTATTGTCTAAGGACCACATGAATTTTAAAATAATGCCTTAAAGTCATGGGGAAATTAACTCATTCAAGCACTATCCCATTAGGTGTAAATGGGTTATAGTTACAGTTTTATTCATGTGTATTATTTTCTTGACAGTGGAACAAGGGTAATTTTGTTAGTTTCCATCTATGATTTCTTCTTGAGAAATGTGTGATATGCCTTGGAGATTTATTAACTCTTATTAAGCTATTTTGAAATCAAACATATATAAATCTACTTAAAACTTCTTAGAATACTTACATTGCTGCCTCTATAATCTTGTGGGATACTGAACACCATATAGTTTTTAATTCTACTATAAACCTTCTGAAAGGTTTCATTCCCATGATTATAATGAAAGAATTAATTTCATTGAGATAAACTGCCAAAAAAGTGCCTTTTAACCCGTATTCTGAGTAAGAATAAGAAAAAGATCTGCTCATTTCCTTAGGAAGAGGTAATATCAATAGATAAGAGAGAGGGCAGAGCTTCAACTTTTTCCAATGAGACAAATCTTCATACTGAGAAGAGTCAAACTAAGTAGTAAATGGTGGCCCAAGACAGGTGAATTTCCAAAATGAGTACAATAATCTAGATCTAACCAAATTTTATCTCAGAATCTTAAAGATGGGCAGTATGATTTCAAAGAGTCCTATGATGATCTCAGAAATCATGGTGCGGACATTGGAGCACACACAGCAGGGGATGACAGTCTTGAAGGAAACAAAACTATCATGAACTAGATCCCTGCAAATCCCGCTAACTGCATTCTAAAGTTACCTTGCAGAGGTTTTACACTATCCAAACTCAGCTGGAATTCCAGAGCTGCTCAGCAGTACTTTTATCCTATTCATTTCTTACTACATTCCTCACCCTGTATCCTCACTCTGTCCATTCGCTCTCGCCTCATTTGCATGGAGAAGATCAAAGGCCTCTGACTCAAATTCCTGCAGCCTTCATATTCCCATTGCATACTCCTCTGGATCCCCACCATTTCCTCTTTTCTATCAAATTCAGGGAGAGAAGCATCTTTCCCTCTCTCCAAGAATAACTTTGGTGTCCTTGAATTATACCCTCTGTTCGCTGGGACTTTGTTAATTAAAATTCTTGGTATTTATATCTTCCAATCTCTCCATCCAGAGGTGCCTTTTCCACACCTCATCCTGGAAAAACGCTCAGATCTCCTTTATTCTGAGACAGACACACATACAGATGCGGACACAGACACACACACACATTTTAGACCCTCTACCTCCATGTCCCTGGGCTCTTACCCAGTCTCTGCTGTTCTAGTTCCTTCCACTCATGACAAGAACCCCATCCGATGGGGAGTAATTAAGTGGGTGTGGATGAGATGATGGTTACAGAGAGAAAGCTGAAATGAATGATGGAATGGAGAGTGGGATGGGCTCTGGACCAGGCTGAATCCCGTCCCCACCCGAGGCATGTTCTATCCTCACCCCCACCTCACTAGTCTATTCAAACTTAAGGTCAGGAAGAATGCTTTGGTTCCCAAGTCCAATGGTCTACTCTCATTCCCTAGCCTCTTCAATCCTTCTGTAGGATTCACCAGCCTCTCTATAAAATTCTCTCCTCTCTTAGGACTCTGTTTCTCTTCATCTTTACTCCTCATTCTTTTTTCTGGATCCTGCTCCCCCTCCCCACTTCTCCATATTCTCCCTCTTCCCTTAGTAGTTTTTCCTGAATAAAGGCATTTCACATTGTCTTCTCTTAATTTCATCTTCAGTCCATTCTTTTCTCTGAGTAAGCTCATTTCTTCCATTTCCATAGCTCCTTCTCTCCCTCCCTGCATCATCATCTGTCATTTCATCTATTAGCCCCACACTGACCTCCTTGCTCCCTCCCTGGTTTTGTACACCTGGCTTCCATTTAAACTTCCAGTAGCACAGCTTTGTTTCTTCTATTTTCTTGATTAAAATGTCTCCATCAAACAGTGAGCAAAGTCCCTTAAAGGGCTTCTGAAGACCTGGCCTCATCTTTTTTTCTAATTGTATTTCCCACTATAGCCCTTTCATATATCTTTGCTTTTGCCCAACTGTGTCCGTGGGCTGGGATCATTTATTGATATAAATATATGTATATATATTTGTGTTTTCCCCCCGTATTTTTCCTTCCCCCTTTCCACAAAATTATTAGCCTTTTAATAATTTCCACAAAATTGGGCGCCTGGGTGGCTCAGTCGTTAAGCGTCTGCCTTCGGCTCAGGTCATGATCCCAGGGTCCTGGGATCGAGCCCCGCATCGGGCTCCCTGCTCCGCGGGAAGCCTGCTTCTCCCTCTCCCACTCCCCCTGCTTGTGTTCCCTCTCTCGCTGTGTCTCTCTCTGTCAAAATAAATAAATAAAATCTTTAAAAAAAAAAAATAAATAAAAAAAAAAATAATTTCCACAAAATTATTTTATGTTTCTTTGCTTCAGGGATTTTTGCAGGAATATAGGGCAGCCAGAAGGCAGTAGTGACTCTGTCTTTTGTAAATGCCTAAACTCTAAAACAGATAACGCTAAATGTGCCAGCCAGATCGGGAAGAGGGGAAGGCTCTGCAGGGCTTATAGGCCAGGGTGGAACCTGTAGGAACCCAGGCCCTGCTCCATGAGCCTTGCTGTGGCACAAAAAGAGAGGAAGAATATGCGAGGAGCTTAACGTAACCGGAAGGGATTTTTTGTACAGGTTGAGATTCTTTTACTCAGAAGGAGTGTGCATCATTTGCAAGTCACGGAAATTTTTGTTTATCCATGTCCATGTGAGATATGTTTCCTTAAAAAATATATACCTATTACTTTGCTCATGGCAATAGCCCCCAAATTTTTGTGTTTGCAGCAAGTTGACAGTAGAGTCAGAGAGCTTGATCTAACAGGAATTCAGAGAAAAAGGTACTGGTAAAGGTTGGAGTAACAGGGGACAACTCAGAGAGTTAGAGGGTCTTGAGCAGGGTCTTGAAGGAAAGGATTAGACAGAGGAAAATGAAATTTGGGATAGGGGAAAATTTTTAGAAAGGTACAGAATACCGTTAAAGAAACAAATGATTTTTTAGTACATTCTTAGTACATGATAATTGACTCTTAATTGTTTGAAAATTATGAAACAATCCTGCAACATTTTCCATAATTTAATCAATGTTTTAATCATTCACATATTAATCTAATAAAGCGTCTTCAGCTGTTAATGATGTAATCAATTACAATTTTATTAAATAGTTAGACCATGATTATTTACCAATTCTGCATGTGCTCTCATCCTGAGACACAGATCTTAGACCAATCTGATTTCCCACTTCTTTTGGTAACATACATAAATGGCATGGGTTTACTACATTTTGGTGCTTGCTTTATATTATCTCATCTAGTTCTTTGGTTCATGTTTATTTCAAGTGTGAATAACTTCCTTCCACTGGGGATGACACTTTTAATTTTGAAATACCTACTGTGGCTGGTGTAGTACTGGAGATACAGTTATTCAATAATATAAGATGAAGTAATTTGAGCAATTTCTAGATGATAAAGCCAATGTTATTTTACATTTATAGATGTTTTCTCCATAAAAGCTAAAAGTTCTAAGCAGAAATCATAGTCTCAGATGCACAGTGTTTATTTGATCTAAGATCTGTCCTGAGGTGACCTGTCTCTTGCAGTGAGGAGGAATATCCATTAAAGAAATCTTGCATATGATTTTAGGATGCACTCATTTCCCAGGGGAGTAAGCACTCATCATTTTCAATATTTCATCAGCGTGCTGTTCCCTCTGTCCTGGAATGGGCTTCCCTGTATAATATTCCCGATTTATTTTTTAATGCACAGGTCTCACCTCTTCAAGGAAGTCTCTCAAGATTGCACGAGAGAGTGAATCACCCTGTGCTTCCTCTGTACCACTGTGATAATTGGAGAGTTGCCCTTTCTGAGCTGGAATATTTATATGTAACTCACCCTTTTCTACTTTGATATCTTCGAAGGCAGGGACAGTGTTTCATCCATCTCTTTAGTACTCCTAGTTCCTAGCCCAGTGCCTGGTACAGTGTCTATCATGCATTACCAACAGGATAGTGCTTAAATGTTTGTTGAACCTTATTTCAAACTCTTCTTTTTTTACACAGTTGTTAAGTTCCTGGAAGCCTGGGTTTAAATTCTGGGCCAATCACTTACAATGGGAACTTGAGTAAATTACCTAATCACTGTATGCCTTAGTTTCTCCAATTTCAAAATGGGAATAAAAGTAATGGTACTTCTTAAGTTTGTTATGACCAATAAAGAAGTGAAATTATATGTACACACCCATGCATGTATATAACTTAAAAGTGCATGGAAAAAACTCTAGAATGTAAATTTGTTGTTAGGTTTATTCAACTTAGACACATTCTTATGATACTAATAATTACCTTACATTTATAGGTAATTGCAAGGGTGTTATTTAGGGATAATCCTTCACAGATGTATAAACCCTTCTCAAAAATGCCTTTATTTATAAGTAAGGAGGGGATTACCACTGGGGAAATGTCATATAGTTAGTCTATGAGTGAGGGACCAAATCCTCACACTGCACAGGCTGGGCCTCTAAACCTAAGCTAAAATCTACCTTGAGTTCTAAAGCCTAGCCCTAAGGTTACTCAGAGCTTCATTCAATTCCAAAATATTGCTAGATCAGGAGCTTTTTCTTATAATTTTCCTTTCTTTCACTACTTCACGTTTCAATCTAATTCAGCTATGATTTACTGAATAGGTTTTTAGCTATGTATGTGATTGCTTAAAGACATTTACCAGTAGTAACACCTAGAGTTATTGGAAATGTCCTGTTTATGTCACTCTCCTACTAAAAAATACATATTTAAAGAAGTTATTCCTACTTTCATTATGAATAAATAGTGTGGTAAAGGTGATTTAAAAATATTAATATTATTTATAATTGAAATATCCTATAAGAATAATTATATGTAATTGAAGAGACTAGTAAATTATATATAAGAATAATTATATATATAATTAAAGAGCAGAGTAAATACTCTTCATAGTAAATATACATATGTGAGAATATGTGTGTATATGTGTGTATAAAATTTACTATGCTCTTCAATTTGTTGAAATAAATTTTACTTGATTTCAAAGACTCAAATATATTCCTTTGAGCACATAAAAGGCTATAAAAACAAAAACAGAAAAGCGATGTGTTTGTAATTGTTCTAAAAAGAGTTGATTAAACTTTACTTCTAAGTGCTTCACATTTCCCTGATTATCTGTCGTCTGTGTGGTAGAGGAGAGAGAAGCTGTAGCCCGGGCTGTACGGGTTAGAGGTTCACTAGACGAGAAGCCTTTGCTCAATTAGTCTTTTTTTCCCACACTAAAATAATTAAACATTTACATGACACGTAACACATTCTATTCCACAGAATACACAGCTTGTTTTAATGTATGAGTAAGGCTGTTTTCCTCTCCATATCACTTGTAGAAGACAGAACAGGGAGAAAAACCAGGCCTTGCACTGAGACAAAGAGGCATGATGACTGAGGTTTGTCACCCTTTGTCATCTGCTTTAGAAAGATCGAGAAGAATGAGAATAGGTTATCAAATAATAGGTAAAATTATGATGTAGAAAAAGAGACATAAAACTTTATACTTGGAAAGTTCATAGGGGGACATCTAGTCCAATCCACCCAGTATATAAGCAAACTGAGTCCTACAGAGATGAAGTAAAAGTTGATTCACTGAGTCACTTTGGAATAGAACTGTTTTGTTAGCTTGGCTTTGTGATCCAATGTCTTTTTTGGTCCCTTACATTGTAACCTAATCTCCTCAAATAGGTTATTTCATGGACGTTATTAACAATGTATCTTTTCCGAAGGTAAATATTATTTGAAATTCAGCAATGACCATAAATGGAATAAAATTTAAATTAATAAAGCAAAGAGGCTAAGTGTTTCAATGACAATCATTTGAACCTATTACCTACAAAGCTATGTAGCAAGTATAGTTCCTGTGTAAAATTATTGTTGTGTTTTATTCTAAGAAAATGTAATTCTACGTAACTAGTGAATGATAGAGAGGGAACTAACTACAGGGGACAAATAAGAGAGACTATGAAGAGTTAGCCTAAGAAAATAAGCTGTCTGTCAAACCTCACACAGGAAGCACTGGTTCATCAAAGAACATTTCCATTTCATCTAAGTGATGAAAGATTTTCAAATCTGGAGGTGAAAGACTTATCCACATCTCACCTTGTAAACTATCATTACATCAATACCAAAAACCAAGAAGCATCACCATCGAAAATAAGACAAATCAAACAACACAAATGAACAATGTCTCCTCCTCAGGAAGAAGTCTGACCCTAAGGAAGAGAAAAGATTCTCCTTCACAATGAACAGCTCATCTTAGTGGGATGGCATAGAGGCAGATCCATTACAGAGACTCTAGCTAATCTAGGTTCCTTCTATGATTTTCAGAAAGACAAAAACTCTGTTGAAATAGCTGTGCACTCTAGTTCAGTTTTTCGATGGCTCAATTTCCTACCTTTATCTGTAAATATGTCCACTAGAATGCACATTTTAAAATACTCTCCAGAATGCCAAGGTAACTATAAAAAGAATTTCATGATATTTTTTTGGCATGAGTAAATTTTTTTATAAGACTTTTGCTGCTAAGGAACAAAAATATGGAGCCAATGGTTATAACAGGAGAAGCAAGTGCTGACAATTTAAATCAATTCAATATTTCACTTACCTTTAGTTTTCCATAGTACTGAGCATAGTGATGAATTATCTAATATGTCTGATCAAATATTATGTAATTTTGGGCAATTTAAAAAATATTTTGTAATACAGAAATAACCATCCTCCTTTCTGTGTTTGCTTTTTTCTATATACCTTGAGGACATAAAGCTTTTAAGATTTATAAGCAGTAGAAAATATCTGAAACTCAAATTTGTATTAAGACATTCTTTGCACAAATCCACTGACCCATTTTTCTAAAGTAAAAATAACTGCTGGCTTTTTAACTTGCACTGAAAATACAAAATTACAGTTCAATAATTATATTCATACAGTACCTTGAAGACTATATTTCAAGTTGCACAACTGACCTTCTTTTCTATAAAAATATAGAGCCTATATTATAAGTAATTATATTATGGAACATTTTGAAAAGGAGAATCCTGTTGCTTTTCTTGCATATAAATCAATTTGGATCTTTAATACTTCTTTGCATTTCCTTGCATATTTATAAACATGGCTTTACTTTTTTTTTAACTCATGGAAAATATCTGACCACTTTACAGATTGACAAATGATACCTGGTTAGACAGCTGTACAGAAAAAAAAAATAAACACACACATGTAACAGATTTTCAGAGACAGGAAAATAAACTTCCTTTTGCAAAGAAGAATCGGTACACTCTACAATCACTCACAAGCCAGAGCACGAGGATCCACTTTTGTCTCTCCAGCAAGAACTCGAGGTGTCTAAGTGGGATTCACTTCACTCACCTGTTTGGCTTAGTTGGGATGTGCTTCTACTCCTTCTAGACACTATGGCAACCACTTTGGCACTCAGGCTGGATCTCCTTTTCTTTCCACCTGCTCCAACTGAACCCACAGCCGTGTCGGACTGGCTGCCGTCATTATGCTCCAGTGTGTACATCTCCCCACTCACACTGGTGCTCTTCGTAATGGCTCTTCCTGAAGTCCCCATCCGTCTGCCTTGCATTTTAGGGGTAAATGAACTATATTTACAAAGTAAAAACATATACGCATCCATAAATTACAGGTCAGTATAACCGAAGCTCTAAATCTAATTTATTTTGAAATAATCCAGGCAAATTTTTAGGAGGGAAAAGCCAGTTGAGTAGTAGTCTTACAGCTAGGATTTACTAGATGTAGCTTAAAACAATAGTATTTCAACACAGGAATCTATAAACTTTTAGTAAAAAGAAATGCAACCCAATGTTATCTATAGGGAGGTAAATGTTACTAATTTTATAGTTACTATGTTACTTTCAGAGAAAAACAAAAATATTTAAATCAGTAAGACAAGTTCATATACATTCCTCAGGAAAAAAATATTAAAAATGGATACTCTGGATTTGCCATACAAGATTAAAAAATGAAAACCACATCTGTTCTAGTTCCAACTAACAGATACCTCTTTTGCTATTTGAGGCTTTATGGGTCTAGGAAAGACTACTTATGAGGCAAAGAAAAATCATATTTCCCTCCCTCTTCCTTGTCCCCTCATGTTGCATCTCTCCCAAATTTCAACTCATTTTCCTCTTTCAGTGTTTCAAACTCATATGCTCAGGTTGAGATGTTCCTTTTTTTCTTCCCTATCAAAACTTGTCTATGTTCCCAGATTATACTGATTTATCTGAATAAATTACTGTACCTCTCTCCTAAATGAGAAAATTATTGTTGAGAATTTCAGGCGCCATGGGAGGTTGGTGGGAAAAAAACCGTTTCTACTAGCCAAAGTAAATGTATGTCTGTGAGTCAGGGAGAGAGGTAGGGCAGGCAAGCTGGGAGCCACAGATGTTAGGATTCTTCATATCTTTTAAATTATACTGCATATGCAGTTATATTATCCATCTAGACTGGCCTTTTTTGGTCTAATAAAGACCTGGTTGGATATATCTGAAATGACCCTCTTTATTTTACATTTCCTTAAAATATCTGCAAAAATTGGCTTACATGACCCTCACCACCATCTTGATTTTCTATTTCTTGTTTTGAAATACAAAATACATTAATATAGTATCTTTTAACAGTGATGACATTTAATACTTAAGTTGAGATAAATCCTAATATGATTAGAAATGATAAAATAGAAATTCTTGGGATCACATAAGTATTTGTGGTCACATATATAATGAGTGTTTCAGTAGAAAGGGAAATTGATATGGGATGAGTTCAGAAAGGTGGGAGAGTGAGATTGTGGAGGGATCAGAAGTTATGGACAAGAAACAACACTGTTTGATCCTTAGGATCCTTCCATGAATTGAATTGAAAAATGAGACCCCTTTTTGATAGGAATCATTTGGAATTTTTAATCCCTAGCTGTATTCCTTGAATTGGTCCATAACATTAATATTAATATTTGTATTCTTTCAATTTATTCTAATCAGCATTCCATTAACTCACAGTTTTTAAAGCCATTTGCAAACCTAATAATTTTGCTATGTGCTTTATGCAAACTCTTTTTTCAAAACATTAATGAGGACAGTATTACACATAGCTGGTTCAAAACTGATTCCTGTGGGGTTTATATTCCCAACTCTAGGGGACCTTCTTTCCTGGTTAATTTTACAATAAATTTCTTCTGTGTCCTCGCCAATTTATTTCAATGCATGACCTAAATCTGTCACCTCTCCTTAAGTCCACTCTTAACTACCTGCATTTCTATGATTTTACTTGCAGACTTCTGCTGGAGGATACGAAGCAATGTCACAGTTTGGTCAGTTTTGCTGATGATCCGTCTTCAATCAAATGCCTGTGACAGAGAAGTCAGTAGTTTTCCCACCTCTCATCACTCTTTTTAGCACACTCCTCACCGGGGTTATTGAAAACTTCTGATGATTTTATTTTTACCTTAATAAAGTCTGGATAAACTAGCATCTACCTTTTTTCTCCCCATTATTTCCATGAAAATGGAATTCTATTACAACTCTCAATTTGTATTTTAAAAGTTATCCACAAAAAAGTTATTCCTTGTAAAATATTCAGGAATGTTCTTTAGGCTATAGAAAAGTTTAAAAGTATAGGGAAATGTCTTCAGTAATACTTCTATCCTGAAAATGTATTTGAGATGAGCTAGGAAGATTCAAAAATTTTTTTCATGGACATTCAATCACAGCAATGAAATGTTCCACTATGTTGAAAAAATTCTGGAAGGCAGCTATGCTCACCACTATACCACCAACACACACTATGTGGACAAAACTTCTGAAAAAATTTAGGGAAATCTGTATAGTGATTACCATTTAGGGGGTTAAGAAGTTATGTTAAAATGACTTTTGTAAATAAATAACTTTTCCTCAAAAAATAAAATACTTTATTTAGAATTTTAAAAGCATTCTTACGATATGACAACTGTGCATAGCTTCCTAAAGAATCTGGAATATCATAATGTTCAACGAGAACATGTGAAGGCATTTTCAATTCTGCTTACCTAATTGAGGGGAGAGGTTTCTGGGGTCTAATCCGGTTAATTTAACCCATGTGAAGCTTACTGTTTTAGTACAAATATGTTTTCTATTCCCCTATTTTGTATCCTTTTATTTGTTCTGATTCCATTGCCTGGAAAACTATTCCTGTCATTTAGTTTCATTTAGTGCCTGAATCCTTCAGGATATACTTTAATGCTTTCTGATTTATAAAGCTCCTCAGAGTCTCCCTGGTGTCATGACTCCTGTTTCCTAGCCCTTTGTTTTCTAGTTTCTATTGGTTATATTAGGATTCTGATATTTTATATCAGCATGCACCTTATGCATCACTGGATTTGCCACAGTGCCCTTCCCAATGCTGAGTGAACTAAAGATTATGAGTAGGAAGTAAAAAAAAAAAAGCGATGTCAGTATGCAAATGGACTATGATATAACCCATCTTTAAAAACCCACCTTTCTTCTTTGATACTCCCTCTCCCTCTGGCTACTGACTTTTGGCTAAAAATCTCCTCAAGCAGTTGTCTGTCCTCTCTTCCTAGTCTATCCTGAACTAAATTAAATCAGGCTTTGTCCCTACTACTTCACCAAAGCTGCCTTTTTTTTTTTTTTTTTAAGATTTTATTTATTCATCTGAGAGAGAGAGCAGAAGCAGACTCCTGGCTGAGCAGGGAGCCCGGTGTGGGACTCAATCCCAAGACCCTGGGATCATGACCCAAGCGAAAGACAGACGCTTAACTGACTGAGCCACTCACGTGACCCCAAAGCTGTAAAGTCACCTGTGACTTTACATGGCAAAATCTTATCATTGCACAGTCCTTACCCTTCTGACCTCTCAATAAATCATGTATGTGACAAAACATTTGATTCTACTGATCATGAAACTACAGTGTCTCATTGACAAGAACTTTAATCTCTTTCATCACTAAATACTGGAGTTCTTCAGTGCTCAGCCCTCTGACCTATATTCTTCCATATGAGACTAACTCCCTAGATGTCTCATCTGGTCTTGGGCTTTACATATTATCCATACTGCTGCAAATTCCAATTGTTTTTCTCCATCTATACTCAGTCCTGAGCTCCAGATTTATATAGCCAGCTGTCAATGGACATTCCTGTTTGGATATGTCTCTCAAAGATAACATGTTCAACCCAACTGAGAAACTGCTCTATAGCTTATCTTTCATCTCACATTAAAGATACTCCATTTCCCCAATTGCTCAGAGTAATAATTTCCCCCTATAAAAAAAATCTAATGTGGATTTGAGACCAAGAAAAAAAAGTTACTTTACTTTTTATGCCCGGCTTGAGCATTATCTAACAAGTCCACTTTAAAGGTCATTTGACCCTCCAGGGAAATGTAAAATTTTTGACTATTTACTCTTATAATAATTATGATCCAAACATTTTACAATGCTGTAAAGTGAGATGTTAACTTGAATAAAACTGATAAGGAGCAAATGATTACTATTTAGAAGATGGGGTAACTCCAAAGGTTATGGTTTTACTGACCTAGAGAATATTACCTAGTTTTGAATCTAAATTCATAATCTTATTCCAGCATTCATTTTTTTTCAATGACTATATATGTGTATATATAAGTACCTGAGTTTCTTGGATCATCTTTGGAATCAGTTTATCATCCTATTGGTTTTCTCACTAATGAGTTAAAACTTCAACATTTGCTATCCATTTTTTTATTACTATGTTTTAATTTTGAGAATTATGTTTTGACTGTGTTGGGGAGTCCCATCAAAATACCCAAATGGACCCCCTGCCGGATCCAATTAAACTGTTTTGCTGGAGCAGGGCACCTCATGGACTCCTCAAACCCAAGGTTGCCTTTAATCAAGTGGCAACCAAACATTACATTCAGTCTCTGCTTTCCTTTTTCCGACTCTGGTTTTCTGTGTTTCTTTGTTTGTTTCTGGTGCTGGTAAATGGGCTCTTATTTTGCTTGGTTGTAACTAATAATACATTCCTCACTAACGGCACCAACAATAGGAAATCCACCCGTGGAATTAAATCTGTTGGGTGGCAGACATGGATATGTTACAAGTTGGACGGCAAGTGACAAAAAATTTGGCTTGTTAGTCTTTTTACATGTCTGTTTGCCTGCTACTAAAAGTTCACATCACTCATGAAAATGTCTTGTGCATACTGAAAAAAGAACTGCTCTTTAGAAGTCTGGGCTTAGGTTTCAGTGTTAATTTTGGCCCTATGGCTAAGTGGTAAAACTGAAGTTGCTAGTTCTCTTTGCATGCTTAAAAACAGTGTTTTTGATTGATAATAAAAATCTCTTACTTTCTGTGTACCTTAGGGATAGCTGTCCAGGGAGATGGATACTAGATCCCAAGGTATTTTAAATTTAATAGAGCTCCTGTTCTGACTGATCTGTACAGATGAGTAAGTACTTATATAATTCTAATATAGGTAACTAAAGAATCTCTAGAGAAAAAAGAAACTGAAATTCTGATACTTTGAAAATACTAGCCTTTTCAGAAAAAAGTTTTTCAAGAAATTGTTAACTCATTAGAATTTTAATATAAGAATTTAAATCCACAATTAAAGTGAATCCTTGGAGTTATCAAACTAGTTTGATAAACTGGCTTAAAAACAGCCTTATGAGAACCATGACGAGATGCCACTTCCTACACACTAGGATAGCTTTAATAAAAAGGAGAAATAACAAGTGTCGAAGGGAATCTGAAGAAACTGGGACCCTCATACGTTGCTGATGGGGAAGTAAAAGGCTGCTTCTTAGGAAAAGTCTGGCAGTTTAGTTAAACTTAGACATAGTTAAATTAAACTCAAAATTACCGAATGACTCAGTAATTCCATTCAAAAGTAAACATAGTTACCATATGCCCCAGCAATTCCATGCCTAGATACAGGCTCAAGAGAATTTAAAACACATATCCACACAAAAACTCACATATGAATATTCATATCAACATCATTCTTAATAGTTAAAAAGAGGGCAACCCAAATGCCCATAAACTGATGAATGGAGAAACAAAATGTGGTATATCCATACAATGGAGTATTATCAACCATGAAAAGGAATGAAGTACTGATTCATAAAATACACAGGGATGAAGTTAAAAACATTATATTAAATGAAAGAAGCTAGATACAACGGACTACTTATTGTATGATTCCATTTAAATGGAATGTCCCACAGTCAAATCCACAGAGACAAATGTAGATTAGTGGTCACCAAGGGCTAGAAGGGAGGAAATGGGAAGTGACTACTAATGGTTTTCTTTTGAGGGATGATAAAAATGTTTCGGAATTAGATAGTTGTTATGGTTGTACACCTAATTGTGACTACATTAAAAACTACTAAATTGTATAATTTCACTGGGTGAATTTTATGGTATGTGAATTATATCTCAACTTAAAAAAACAGTTTTATGTCTTCTTACAGATTTTATCAGCATGGTATATTATATAAGCACAACATTTTATTTTATTTTTTAAGACTTAGGTTGGTTTTCTCATGGACAGACAGATTAATCTAGAATTTAAACTTCCTATACTGGTTTTACTTAATGGGTAAGCTAACATTGCTTCCAATAATGCTTAAGATTATGAAAAATGTAAAATTATGTAATAATTAAATTGAACTATAATTCTGATAAAACTGATATCAACAGTAATTAAGTTGGTTAGAGTGTCAGCTTAAACAAAATTTCCAAGTGATTAATTAGTTAACTTTAAGATTTAGCATTAGCATTAAATTTCATTAATTAATAAAAAATCTTTGAATATCTAGATAATTTCTAAGTTAGAATATAAAACTTGGTTAATAACCAAGGAAACACATATATATGCACATAAAAATGCCTCTAATTTTCATATGGTATACAATACCTTTGCCTTTGATAAGGTTTATTTCATTTTTGCAACTTTAAGAAAATATCTAAGGGATATTGTGGGTGTGGGTGTTTTGTTCCTTGTGTTGTGTAACTTGCTGGTATGCTAAATTGCTTGCATATGACAGTCTGTTATGCTCAATTATCTACCTCTGAGTTTTCTCTATGAAATGGAAGCTTAGGTTAAAAGTTGTAATTAACATTGATGTTTGGTTCTATACTAGAAACAGAGTGGCATATATTTTATTTATTTTTTATTTTTTTTAAGATTTTGTTTATTTATTTGACAGAGAGAGAGAGAGCACAAGTAGGTAGAGCTGCAGGCAGAGGGAGAAGGAGAAGCAGGCTCTCCACTGAGCTGGGAGCCCGATGCGGGGCTCGATCCCAGGACCCCGGAATCATGACCTGAGCCGAAGGCAGCCGCTTAACCAACTGAGCCACCCAGGCGCCCCAACAAAAGTGGCATATATTTTAAAATATATGGATAGATATTCAAGATAATAGATGTGTTTTTATTTATCAAAGGAAAAGAAGGAAATCATTTCTTACAGTAAAAAATGTGAATGAAGATAGTAAAGGACAGAACTTGAGTGGATACCTTAAAGTGTAGAAGGTTTGAGGAAAAGTGAATTATTTATCCCGTTTTATTGTAGTTGTAAACAGTAAGTCTGAAGGGCAAAAAAATAAAACTTTGACAAACTGGCTCCATTTGATGTAAATCTTCATAATATAATAAGAAAGGTCTGTGAGTCATTTACTGACAAAGTTATATTAATGCAAGATTAGAATTTGGTTTTCTGTTAAAATGATTTATTGATCTTAGAATATTTAGTTGAGAGCAAATTTCATTTAATAAGTGGCAAGCTGACCATTAAGGAACAAGAGTTCTACTTTACATGTAGAACCAATACCTACAAAGTCTGCATAGGAAACTGGTCTAGTACTTGTTCTATGGCTTACAGGGTCCTAAGAACTATAGATAATAAAAAAGTTCATATCCTGAGCTTAGCAGAATTTTAGAGATAGGTACTGCAAATGATGTCTGGTGGTGATGATAGCTTTGGTTCACACTGTAAATAACACACAGGACTTGGTGTGATATAATTTACCATAAAATGGCCAAGGTGGTATGATAACCTATATGCATTTAATCAAATCAGTGATGTCATTAGTATTAAGATACATTATTATTCTATGTATTTTTAAGAAAGAAAAATGTTGCTAATTATGGCATGCCATTAATTGTAAAATATGTACCAATTTCGTATATGGTAAAGTATAAATAAGTGTGAATCAATGAAATTATGGTAATAGCCAATTTAGAAACTCATTTCAAACAAGAATTAAAAAAAAAAGATTGATAAATTAGAATCACTTTCTAAATATTCGACACAACAAAAGAATCTGGAGGTCTACTAAGATTCCATAATAAGCCTGAAAAGGGACCAGTAATATAACGCATATTGAAAAATGGCTGTAATATACATAAATTCACAATACTGTTTGCAAAATGCTAAAAGTAAACCCAAACTATTTGGATCAATATACAAGTTACTACTCACAAATTGAATACAAATAGAAACCTGCTGATCAACATTAAGAGACAATTCCCAGGTATCTATCTCAAAATTTTCAGTAGTTAAAATACAGGGCTGATGACTGACAACCAAATTGTATCAAATACCTCCTGACCATGTCTAGTGGACCTATTTGGATAATAAACATCAGTTAGAACTGAGGGATGAACTCAAGTTAGATCACTCTTTATATTCAATCCCTTCAAATATTCCAGCCTTTCAGAATTAATTGCCTCTGTTTAATTCTTACTGAATTTCACTCATACACACATACGCACATGTGTGAGGCTATAAGTAGTCTCTGGTATTGAGGATGTACATACATTTTGTTAGTATATTATTAGGTAATAGACTTATTCCTAAGTATTTCTTGTTTCTGATTGTATTATACTAATGGTATTTTACAAATTTAATTTCCTAAAGTTTGTTGCTAGTACATAAAAATACAATCAATTTTTGTATTTTGACATTGTATCCAGTGACTTTACTAAATTCATTTATTAATTCTAATAGTTGTTTTATAGATCCGTTTGAGTTTTTTACATGAAGAATCACTGTGAATAATGACAGTTTAAATTCTTCATTTGTAATCTTTATAGCTTTAATTAACGTATTTTTTCTTGCTTAGGGCCATGTGAATAATGTTTAATAGAAGTTGTGGGAATGGCCTATGAAATTGGGGCAAAAGTGTTCAGTATTTCACTATTAAATATAATGCTTGTTGTAGGGTTACTGTAGATAACTTTTATCGTCTTAAGAAAGTTCTTAGTTTGCTAAGATCTTTTATCATATGTGCTGAATTTTATCAAATGCTTTTTTCCCTGTATCTATTGAGATGATCATATATTTCTTTCATTCTGCAATGAATTACATAGAGAAAAATGTTAAACAAATTTTGCATTTATGGAACAAAAAATTTTTGTCATAATGTATTTTTATTCTCTCAATATCTATCTATCTACCTAGATTCAATTTACTAAAATTTTGTTTTATCTATTTTAATGAGAGATTTTGGTCTGTAATTTTCCTATCTTCTAATGTCCTTATCAAATTTATCAAAGATAGGCTGGCCTCACAAAAAGATTTAGGAAGTATTTTTACTTGGACTTTTTATTCTCTAGAGTAATTGGTATATGCCTGAGAGCATTCATCCTTTAAATATTTGGAATAATTTACCAGTGAATCCACATGGGTGAGGAGTTTTCCCTGTGGGGAACATTAAAATAATTACAGAATCATTAAAAAATAGCTATATGACTCTTCAAAGTTTTTATTACTTCTTATCTCATGTTTAGTAAGTTGTACTTTCCAAGAAATTTGTACAGCTCATCTAAGTCAGGGTTAGGCAAACTTATTTTGTAAAGAGCCAGATAGTAAATATTTTAGGCTTTGTGGGCCAGATTGTCTCTGTTGCAATTACTCAACCTTACTATTATGGTGGGTAAAGAGCCATAGATAATATGTAAGCAAATGAGCATAGATGTGCTCTAATAAATCTTTATTCACAAAAAAAAGGCAGTGGGCCAGATTTGGCTTGTTGGTCATAGTTTGGCTAACCCTGATCTGAACTGTAAAACTTACTGGCATACTATTATTTATACCATTTAAATATTTGTGTATCCTACACTGATATCTCCCTTTTTTCATTTCATGACATTGGTTATAAGTATTTAGTCCATTTACTTTTGATAAAATTAATGAGATAGCTGGAACTGACCCTATCACTTGCCACTTATTTTTAATCATCATGTTTCTTCTTTTACTTCTCCATTTTTGCCTAACTAGATTAATTCGGTATCTTTCTCTCCACTATTAGCATCTGAGTTATGTATTCTTCTATTATTTATTAGTGGATACCCTAAGGATTAAAAACATATATACCCTTGACTTATTAGAAACTTCCTTAAATTAGGTATTTTATCCCTTTCAGAAGAATGCAAAAACTTTAGAACAGCTTGATTTCATTTCCTTCCTTTCCATCTTTTATGCAGGTGTTTTATATACTTTACTTCTACGCATTCTTTTTTGAGAGAGCGAGAAGGCGCACGCACGCACGCATGCACAAGTGGTAGGGGAGGGGCAAAGGGAGAAGGAGAGAGAATCTTAAGCAGGTTCCATGCCCAGTGGATCATGACCTGAGCTGAAATCAAGAGTCCTATGCTTAACCGACTGAACCACCCAGGTGCCCGCTTCCACATGTTTTAACTACCACAAGATGTTGTTATCATCATTAACTCTTTCCAGTGTTCATTCTTTCCTCAAATTTAGTGCTTCCAACTGGGGACATTTTCCTTCAACATGGAGTGCAGGTCTACTGGTGATGAATTCTCCTACCTGTTTTATTCCTTCCTCCCTCCTTTCCTTCTTTCCTTCCTTCCTTCCTTGTCTGTAGGATATTTTTGCTGGATAATATTTACTAAGCATAAAATTTTAGGCTGGCAAACTGTGGAAAGAGCCAAGATGTCCATCAACAGATGAATGGATAAAGAAGAAGTGGTATATATATATACAATGGAATATTATGCAGCCATCAAAAGGAATGAGGTCTTGCCATTTGCAACGACGTGGATGGAACTGGAGGGTGTTATGCTGAGCGAAATAAGTCAATCAGAGAAAGACATGTATCATATGACCTCACTGATATGAGGAATTCTTAATCTCAGGAAACAAACTGAGGGTTGTTGGAGCGGGGGGTGGGGTGGGAGGGATGGGGTGACTGGGTGATAGACACTGGGGAGGGTATGTGCTCTGGTAAGCGCTGTGAATTATGCAAGACTGTTGAATCTCAGATCTGTACCTCTGAAACAAATAATGCAATATATGTTAAGAAAAAAAAAAAAGAAGATAGCGGGAGGTGAAGAATGAAGGGGGGGAAATCGGAGGGGGAGACGAACCATGAGAGACGATGGACTCTGAAAAACAAACTGAGGGTTCTAGAGGGGAGGGGGGTGGGAGGATGGGTTAGCCTGGTGATGGGTATTAAGGAGGGCACATTCTGCATGGAGCACTGGGTGTTATGCACAAATAATGAATCATGGAACACTACATCTAAAACTAATGATATAATGTATGGTGATTAACATAACAATAAAAAATTAAAAAAAATTTTAGGCTGGAAGATTCCTTTGTTTTGTTTTTTGTTTGATATATTTTTTTTTCCTACAGCATTCTTCCTTTTGGTCATTCCATTGCTTTTTTGGCTTTCATAGTATCTACTGAAATTTCAGCCAGTCTTATTGCTTCAGTGAACCTCATGTCTCTTTCTTTCCCCTGAGATTCTTTTAAGAAATGTTTTTTCTTTAGGTTTCATACTTTGATCATGATATTGATAAACTTTTTTTTCCTATTTTTACATCCTGGGATTTTTAAAAGGTTTTTGGAATCATAATTTGATGTATTTCATCAGTTTTGGAAAACTCTCAGCTAGTACCTTTGTTTTTAAGTATTGTTACTGTCATTTCCTCTCCTTCTGGGATCCAAATTACATGTAGATTAGACCTTTTCATTATGCCCCACATGTCTCTTATGTCCTCCTCTAATTTACGTCCTTGTTTTCTCTTTGTGCATTGATTTATATACTTTTCATTGACCAGCTCAAGAATTCTCTGTTCTACTCTTCTAATATGTCATTAAACCCACCCATTAAATTTTTGTTTTGTATCTTTTAGTTTTAGAATTGCCATTTAACTTTTTTAGAATGGGTTCCAGGTCTCTGCAGAAAACATCCATTATCCTTTGTTTTCTGGAACATATTAATCATGGATATTTTAAAGGCCCTATATGAAAACTCTGTTGTTGGTTTTTATTCATTTGGTCCTTTTCTATTAATTTAATTTTTCAATCATGCCTTATAAATTTTAATTAGATGCCAGACACTGGGAACGTTTGCTCTCTTATTTTCCTTCAATAAGGGTAAAATTTTCTTTTGGTTGGCAGAGAGAAGTTATCTTGTTCCTATTCAGAGCTGGGTTTAAAGCTCTGCTGTTACTCATAGAGTGTAATGCATAACCCCAGAGTTTGGCCCTTCTGGAATTTGTATGAGAAACTAAAGGTATTTTTCAAGCCCCTCTGACTGTGGAACTTGAAGGTGATCTGTGTCTCCCAAGCACTGGGCACCCACTGGAATCTTTGCTCAGCTCTTTAATCTTCTAGCCACCGCTTTTTGGTTCCTTGGAGTCTTTCCCTGTGCATGCTCACCTCGGGAGTCAACAAATTACTTTAGGAGAATCTGTAGCAAGTTTTGGAGCCCTCCATGCACAGTTTCCCCCTCCTTTCCTTTGTCAATTCCTGACCTGTGATCTGCCTCCTCAGTCCAGTAAGAATCCTGCTTTCTGCTTGGGCTATATCCCATGTCACTGAATTGGAAAGTACCTTCAGAGAAAACTGGGGTAAATTTGGCACTTACATCATGTTCTTCCCTTCTTTCAAAGATTGAAGCCCTTAAAATTTCTGCCTGTTTTATTCCTTCCAAATACCCTCAAACATTTGCTTGTTTTTGTTGGTTTGGAGGTGGGAAGGTTAGTCTGATACAAACTATATTGCCATGCCTGGAACTGGAAGGACTGTGTCATCTTATTGCTTAGTTTTGAATAATGGTAGAATTATCTAGACCAGTGATGTTTTCAAAATCTCTAAAGGTTAGCAATGAAGATTTACGTATTGTAGTTGTGCTATAGCAATTTATTTCTTTGTGAACTACACCAAATAGCTTTTGCCATATCGATCCCTATGTGTCCCCCCAACAGCCTCTCTGCCATAGCCAACTTGTGAGGCTTCTCTTCTGAGGTGATGTCATCTGCTACTCTGAAGCATAAAATGTCATTTCAGTGTTTTCCAGTGTTAAAACTGTCCCAAGTTCTCACAGATTCTAGATGGGAAATTTTTTGATTGGGCTTTCCAAAGCTGTGCCATTTATTTTAGAGAGCTCTACATTCTATTCAATAGGTGAATAGGTCAGCATCTACTCTTGATGTTTCTCCTCATTTTAGTCCAGACTTCACTGAATTTGAAAGTTGTTTTTTTTATCATTTATAATTTAAGGATATGGTTGTCTCCTAGGTTCATGCTAGATCAGGTTATTAGTATCTTTCTTAAAAAACTTGGGTAGTTTTCAGCTGGCAATTAGAGAGAAATAAAAACCTCTGTTCTCTGTAATCTTCAGTGTATGATCGTGGAGTTCTATGTAGGAAGCAAAATCAGTCAGTCTTGATGACTCATTTCAGTATGCAATCTCAATGGGAATGATATGCTTCCAAATAATAACTGGTTCTTGGTGGAGGTATGAGGGGTAAACATGTCTTAGATAGAATGGTTTGTGGTCCTCTAAAGAGCCACAGTATATAAACAGATACAGTGTTATTTATGACATTAAAATGTCACCTGGGTAGGACAATTAGGAAAATAACATCTAAAAGACTCCTTAGGGGGTTGATAATGGTAAAAGCATTGAGGAACAATGCATTAGGAGGAGGACAGGAGAGGGTTAAAATTAGGGTGGCTTCCAGTTTTTTGATTTGGGAACCAGGTGGGTAATGGGGTGGGAGGAATATAATTACTCTGTTCAAATACTAAGTAAGCCAATATGTTTTTATATTTGTTTTAAGAAATATATTAGGATCTCAATGACTGCAAATAGCTAGTTAAAAATATAGATCTTCATGTATTTCCAGGCTATTACAAATCAATTAAATATGTTTGTACACACACACACACAGTTCAACAAAAGCTGGTGTACAATATTCAGTGAATACCAAAACATTAAAAAATAATCCTGTATCACACATTTCTTATCTGTCAGTATGACTGGATGAGAAACTTCCTAAATACATTCTGTAGACAACTTGTATTGATTGTTTATGCGTAACTTATGTAAGCTCTAAATCTTCTCCATGGACATGGATCTCTCTCTACCTTCAATATACCCACACATCTCTGCTCAGTGCCACACTGTCCATGAAATTCTTTTTTTTTTTTAATTTTATTTATTTATTTGACAGAGAGAGCGAGAGAGGGAACATAAGCAGGGGGAGTGGGAGAGGGAGCAGGGAGCCCGATGTGGGGCTCGATCCCATCTTTTATGTAGGTGTTTTATATATTTTACTTCTATGCATTCTTTTTTGAGAGAGTGAGAAGGCGCATCATGACCTGAGCCCAAGGCAGACGCTTAATGACTGAGCCACCCAGGCGCCCTGTCCATGAAATTCTAATTACAGTTGACTCTTGAACAATGTGGGGGTCAAGAGCACTGACTCCCTACACAGTCAAAAATCTGCCTATAACCTTTGGTTTCCCCTAAAACTTCAAATACTAATAGTCTACTGTTAACTAGAAACCTTACCGATAAACATAAATAGTTGATTAACATATTTTGTATATTACACATAGTATAATGAGAAAAGAAACATTAGTAAGAAACTCACAAAGAAGACAAAATATATTTACAGTACTGTACTGTATATGCTGAAAAAAAGTCCACATATGAGTGGATCTGCACAGTTCAAACCCATGTTGTTCAAGGGCCAACTGAACTTGTGGTGCAGTGACCATTCACCAAGGTGTAGCAATTATTCTCTATCAATCTGTGGAATGTGAAGACCTATGCGAAATTTTTCCTATTGTTTTGTTTTTTGCTTGTCAGCAACCAATATTGGACACGCCTTCCAGTTACACTGCTCCCACGGGAATAAAGAAGGTCAGAGACATTTGCTTGTGTCCAGAGTAACCTGTTCAGTATCCTGTCATCTTGGCCACAGCTGACTGAATCAAGGATTGGCATCTGAGTTGAAAGTAGCCTCTAAGGGCAGGAAGACAGTCTACAGGGGCGCCTTGGTGGCTCAGTCCGTTAAGCATCTGACTTCGGCTCAGGTCATGATGCCAACGTCCTGGGATCCTGGGATTGAGCCAGAGATTGAGCTGGCATAGGGCTCCCTGCTCAGCGGGGAGCCTGCTTCTCCCTCTCCCTCTGCCGCTCTCTCTGCTTGTGCTCTCTTGCTCTCTATCAAATAAAATCTTAAAAAAAAAAGGAAAACAGCCTACAGACTGCCCAAGCTTTGGACCTCTATTTAAGAGATGCTCTTTATTTGATGGTTACTAATCGCTCCTTTTATCAGAGGAGCGATTTTCCTTCCTTAAATTCCAACATCCTCTGAGTTTCCAGAATCTCTTTCTCTATCTTAGCTGTAATCTCCCGTTACTCCTTACATTATTTTTCCATGCTCCAGCTGCCATTCTTCCTCACATCTCAAGTGGTCCTTTCTCTGCTGGAACTCCTCTCTCTCCTCATTTTCCTGACCTCAGCTCTCTTCGCCTTCTTCCTTGGTGTTCCTGACTGCTATTTTCTCAACACCTTAGACCTCACTGCCACTTCAAGATCCGGTTTTCTTTGCCCTGCCCTGACATTTGCTCTCTAACTTGGGATAAAGTCCCTAGGTCCATAGTTCTTGCTTTTTACACCTACAATTATTTTTTTATTCATTAATTTCATTTTAAAGATTACCCTTTAAGTAAATTTAAAAACTCAAGAAAATAGTAATACCTTAAATATTAAACATCTATTCTAGCAATGTGGTAGATGATACATTCTGAAATTTTTTCACTCCCAAATGCCTAGAAATTATGTGAAAATTACAACAAATACCCATTACAATACAAACCCAAGTTCAGAAGAAAGGCAAATCCCCTTAGCCAAAAGACCAAGAGGGAACTGAAAACAGGTTGCTTAATGGATTATGAATGTCTTGGGAGGTTTTGTAGAGAAATTTAGAGTAGGCCCAGTGAGGAGTCAGAACTGAAATGCCTATAGGGGTCAAGACCCTTAAAGAATAAGGAAAAACTCGAGTCCTCCCCTAAGCCCTAAGAGCTCTCACGGGTGACATTCTATATTTCAGGAAGACAGAGAAGGCTCACAAAATGAAAGTCTGACACACGGGAAATGATTAGCAAAGAAACTAGAAAATACATGGGGGCAATTCTAAAGCATTTAAAAGCAAAAATAACATCTGATTATGGGAGAAAGAAAACAACATATAATTAAAATACTGGAAAAAATATGTAAATGGTAGAGGGATAGTAGCAGAGCTAAAGTGACTATAGTAATTTTTTTTTCCTAGGAGGAACTAGAGGTACTTAACTTTAAATGTATTATTTAACTAAATATATATATTTGAAACACTAAATTAGGCACTAAAATCATAGAAATAGTATAATTTCCAGAATAATAGAGGGGAGAAATGAGATAAATACAATTCAATTAAAAACCAATCAGGAAAGAGAAAAAAAATAATAATAAAAATGGAAAATATAAAATAAGATAGTAGAAATAATTCCAAATATATAAGAAATCAAAATAACCACAACCTGATTAGGTAGCCATTTAAATAAGAGAGAATTTCAGGTTGGAAGAAAAAAATTCCAAATCCAGCTACATGCCGTTTACAAGAGATATAACTCATACATACGGTCACAGAAAGGTTGCAAATGAAAGGATGGGAAAAGTTCGATTGAATACTAATAAAACAAACCTTATGTTCTCATATAAGATAAAACAGACTTTAAAGCAAAAGAATATTATTACTAGAGGTAAACAGCTTCACTCCATAATCATAAAAGGGTTAAATTACCAGGCTCTCAGTTCTAGCTCTACCGCATACTAGCCACGTGAATCCACTTTTGTCTTTATTTGTAAAATGACATTATTAATAATTTTGGCTGTTACAGCACTCATGATCTTGCATGTGAACCATTTATCAAAATATCTGGTACATAAAAAAGAGATACTTAATAAATCAGTATTTTTAATACATTAATACATTATATGTTAAAAAAAAAAAGAAGATAGTAGGAAGGGAAAAATGAAGGGGGGTAAATTGGAGAGAGAGATGAACCATGAGAGACTATGGACTCTGAGAAACAAACTGAGGGTTCTGGGGGGGGTGGGGGGATGGGTTAGCCTGGTGATGGGTATTAAAGAGGGCACGTACTGAATGGAGCACTGGGTGTTATAAGCAAACAATGAATTATGGAACACTACATCAAAAACTAATGATGTATTGTATGGTAACTAACATAATAAAATAAAATTAATAAAAAATATAATAATAAACATGTTTGTACTTATGGCAAAATTATGAAAGTGACACACGAAATAGGGGAAGTTTGGAGAGCACTGGTTCAAAGTAAAAGGATATTGTATCCATTCCAAATAATAGGATAATTGCCACAGAAATTTGAATATTTACCCAAAGAGAGGGTATTTAATATTGATAACCAGAGTTCATGCCTGGTGACCAATAAAACAATTAGCTGCCAGTCAACATAATACAGCGAAGTTTATAATCTCTACTTGGTTCTCCAATGTGCAAATATAAACACGTAAACACAGTGTGTTAAATAGAAACCTAAGAATCTGTTAGAAATTTTCCATTATGTATTTTTTGGCATAAAAATACAGTAACAACTTGCGTTCTTCTCAAAACAGTCTTCCTGCTATTTGGTAGCTACTATAGCCCTGAGCATCCTTAATATAGCTGGTCTGTGTGGTAATACAACACATCAAAGACAAAAGGGTGACATAACTGGCCCCTGAGGAAGTCCTCATGTGCTCTGAAAATTATATAGCATTGAAGCAAAGTTAGTCAACATCTTAGCAACAGGGGGTTTCTTATACCTAAGACTGATCTCTTATAGAAGCAAAACAGTCCCATATCTGGTATGAATCCAAATGGTGGTACTGCTGGACATTGGTCATAACCCCACACTAAAAACACTGTTCCTCACCCTTTGTCAATGGCAAAGATCACAACTACAAACAGATCCTATACAGTGATGAGGAATTTGAATTCTGGGGACAGATTTTTTTCTCTTTGAAAAGTATTCCCAGGGAATAAAATGGTTGCATTTGAAAGTTGCTCTAATATTGTCAATTCACCTTAGGATTTATCACTTATGTTATTTTCCTTGCATTTAAAAGATGTCTAAACTTTATACATCTTTAATAATATGTTATACTGAAGATGTGTTGTTAGCAGCATATAAGTTAACTTCTTATATATTGTGGGGAAAATAAGAATTAAGCAGGGAGAATTATATTCTTGTTTTAATAACAGAATATTAAACGTGCAACTTCTTTTAGGTTAAATTAAATTAGAAAATTATTGGAAAAAAACTTATACACAATCATAAATAGACTTGAATAAATTTTTCATACTCTCTTCCAAAGACACACTGACTTATTTTTCTAATTAAAGAAAATTTTCTAATTATAATTATCTATGATGTCCATTGAACATGCTCTTTAAAATATTTTAAATTTAAAAAGAATCTATAATTCACTTTTAACAGAAGAAATAAAACTACAGGGAAGTAGACTTCGATAAATAACAACATGTTGCAACATACTTTTAAAACTCCATGAACAGTGTATAGTTACATTTCCCCCAATGAGTCCTCACTTAGATCTAATTACAATCATTTCCACAAATAGCTCCATCTTTATAAGATATTCCAGGTTGCTATTAACTTTCAAAAACTTATTATAACTGACCATTTTCATTGTCTATTGTATAGTAAGCATTTATCTCCTATTCTACTGACATTCCCAGAATTTAACTAAATACATCTCGGTCAATCTATAATGAACTCGCAGAGTAGAAAGGTAACAAAGCAGGCTGGAGCTGTTTCAAACAAGGCCAGGGCTGCTTTACTTCAAGCCGCAGTCTTAAATGGTCTGCAAGGAAGAACCTCACCAGGAAAAACTACTCACCTGTCCTAAGAGCTCTGTATCTTTGCCATTATCAAGACTGTTGTGTCACTTCGTTCATAGGTCAAGCAGTATTTTGTGTATGTTATGAGTATGGCATACTTTAAATATCTGGCACATTCAGTCTTATGGTATGTTAATGAGTATGGTATGGTAATTTTACTGTACCCCCTTTTAAAGGGCACACGGCACATTCTTTCCTTCTCTTTACAGCTTTAATCTGGTCACAGAAAATAACAGTGGTGATGATTCAACCTTGGACTATTAAAACTAAGCTGGTACTGTAAAATAAGCCATGAGAAGATCACTAAAATATCTCTTCTTTCTCAGATATTCAGTATCCAGTATCTTTCACTGTGTTCCAGTTCATTCTGTCCCCATCATCAAATTACCATGTTATTCTCCTCTCTTTCTTTTCAGTACTTTTGTAGATCTTAACAGACTGCTTTTCCATAGTACAATAGGAGAGCATGCAAAATTAAGGGTGGATAGCTCTAAGAAAAAATTCCCTCTTGATCACTCTTAATATAGTCAGTGTCAGCAGGCTTAATATTTACTAAGTATAAGGGGCGCCTGGGTGGTGCAGTAGGTTAAGCATATGACTCTTGGTTTCGGCTCAGGTCATGATCTCAGGGTCCTGGGATCAAGCCCTGCGTCAGGCCTCGTGCTCAGAGCTGAGTCCACTTAGGATGCTCTCTCCCTCTCCCTCTGCTCCTCCCGCTCATCCCACTCATGCTCTCTCCCTCTCCCTCTGCTCCTCCCGCTCATCCCACTCATGCTCCCTCCCTCTCTCTAAAATAAATAAATCTTTAAAAAATAATTAGTAAGCATATAAAATGAAAGTTTAATTTCTTGTTCTGAGCTATAAATGTAGCAAGTCATTTTTGCAGTTAAGTATTTCTCAAATGCCATCACAAAAAAATCCAAAGATTATTTTTAAATGTTATCCTGTATTCCCTTGCTGAATTGAAGAACTATTGTGAAATAAGATATATCTGAAATTTTCTGTAACATTTTCCAAACATAACTGCAGCATCAAATTGATTTTCTGGAAGATATTAACCTATGCATTTATTTTCTATCACAATTTAAAATATCAAAATAGTATAATCTATAATGTTTTAAAATCCCACATCAATATAAATTTATAAATAAATATATAAAAACAAACATATTTCTCTCAGTATATGCTTACTAATTATTATGCCTACTGACACCAAATGCCAAATTTCAGTAAATTTATGGTTGTAAGATTACTATTTGTATATAGAAGATAATGTTTCTTAAAAAACACCTCATGTCATAACAAGTACTCATATCAGTAGGTTTGAAGAAATGAATAAATGCATGAATAAAGTCTCTTACCACCTTAAAAAAAATCTTTCATGTCTTTTAAACTATGAATGTAGAAAACAAAGATAATTTTGCTTTTGAAAATATTCTTTAAAAAGGAGATGATAAAAAAGGCCCAAAACTATTTGCATCAAATTTGCTTTTCAAGTTTGTTTGTTAAAATCCATCTAGTTCTAGAAAGCCACCCTTGTGGATCTAGAACATGTTACAAATGTGAATACTGTTGGAAAACAGTTGGTTTTGACAAAGCTTCTAAAATTGTATAACATCTGAGAACAGCTATAGGATTATGCTTGTATTTGCTTTTAAAACTTGGTTTTGTATAAAACATCTGAAATTTGTCTGCCTGGAAAAAAATCGATATATGATAAAGATGAAAAAAAAAGTTCAGAGCTAGACCAAGAAAATTCATCTCCTTTCTGGGATGACCATGTTCTTTAGATGTAAAAGTAAACACAAAGAACTCAGAAACTCAACCTATTCTTTCTGACTTCTAGTATATGCATTTTTTATTGTCAATTGTGCCACTTCTACTAATACAATGTACATATTTTGTAGTTGGATGAGAAAACATTCTTTGAGGAATATTTAAGCAAATACTAAATTAGAATTATAAGGCACATGCAGAAAAATCTGAAAAACTCACAAGCTCAATCTTTACTGATGCTTATTATTTTGAAGTATTAAGTGTTGACTTTGTATTATAAGAATCACCCTAACAATTATTTAAGTTTTAAATGGTTTTAATTCGTGACAATTAAAAAAATAACTTTTAATTCATTATATCTACACAAGGTTATTTACCTTAAATACAAACATCATAGTCTATTTTTTTCCTACTATAGTTCCCCTGCATATGTAAACTTTGAAAAAATGAGATATGTTTTGGACTACTTTGAACGAACTAGTCAGTATGCATCTGGAGGAAGGGATACCCTTTCTCAATTCACACAGAACCATGTTGTTTAGCTAGTGGCATACGTGAGTGGATAAGATACTTGGTGCATAACCATCTCAAACACAAAAGATTCAAGTGATGGCCCATGAATTCCTAATACTTTTCGAAAATGATATTTTAAAAATTGCTCATCAAAACATATTTATATTTATTAACCTGTAAACATCCTGTAAGTGTGTAATTCTATCTGTCCTCAAATAGGCTTTGAAGCAACTATTTGGCTTTTATCTTTTAGGCAGAAAGATGCTAATTATCTAAAAAAGATTTTCCCAAATTGCTTGCAAGAACTCTTCAATATATTAATAAATGTCCTTATAAAAAAAAAGCATTGTGCAATGAAATAAGTTTGGTCCATATTGGAATAAGCAAAGACAAACAAGTTGTTTCAAGAGAGAACTTCTTGGGGCACCTGGGTGGCTCAGTCGTTAAGCGTCTGCCTTCGGCTCAGGTCATGATCCCAGGGTCCTGGGATCAAGCCCCGCGTTGGGCTCCCTGCTCAGCGGGAAGCCTGCTTCTCCCTCTCACACTCCCCCTGCCTGTGTTCCCTCTCTCGCTATGTCTCTCTCTGTCAAATTAATAAACAAAATCTTTGAAAAAAAAAAAAAGAACTTCTCAAGACCTTAAAAACAATGTGTACTGCAAATCATTAATAGGAAAATGTAGTAAGCAGTGTTTAGAAAACTAGAAATTATACAGAAGGTTGTACAGCCCACTGCTCATTTCAGATGTGCTTATCTCAACATTTTCTTGGTTCGTAATATACTTGGATAGAGGAAATAAAAACTGTACATGGTATTTTAAGTGCCTATATACTATGATTTTGCATAATGTGGGTAAGATTATGTCATATAGTTTCTTCCTACAGTCCTTTGTGAGAATACTAGGTATTTGGTTCACTTTTAGGATACTGAACACTGTCTTTGGAAATGCTATAATGTCTTCTAAATCCTTTTGTTGACTTCCAGAATAAAATTCATCTAATGCAATGTATAATAAAATATTTCTTGTGTCATAGGAAAATTTGACTCAAATATATACATATATGTATATATATATAGAGAGAGCAAAGATATATATCTTTTGAATATATATATAATGAGAATATAAAAGTAAAAATAAATTTAAACTCTTAAATAGATTATAATCTCCTTGAGTGTGTAACCTAAGTATTATACTTTAAGGTAGTGTTGGAAAATAATGATGTCCTTACACATGATAGGAATTCAAAAGTTTGCTGCTTTTTTTTTTTTTAAGATTTTATTTATTTGACAGAGAGAGACACAGCGAGAGAGGGAACACAAGCAGGGGGAGTGGGAGAGGGAGAAGATGGCTTCCTGCCGAGCAGGGAGCCCGATGCGGGGCTTGATCCCAGGACCCTGGAACCATGACCTGAGCCGAAGGCAGACGCTTAACGACTGAGCCACCCAGGTGCCCCAAGTTTGCTTCTTCTTATTATGACACATAAATACATTCTATCATCATAATTGATCACACTTGTTCATCTTTTATCCATGAACTTGAATAAATAGAATTTTAAAACCTATGCAGATGTTAGTTAAAGAAAAAAAGAAATGAGAAGCAGCATTATATTGAGAATAATCATTCTTCACAGTGTTAGTTATGAGAACAGGGAATATATAAAAGCTGAAGAGCCCGAACCATTGTTCTAATTAGTGCGGCACAGCATTTTTATATGGATGTCCTTTTTTTTTTTTCATCCCATAACCTACTCTCAGGTTTTTACCACATGGTTGATGATGGATGCAGAATAACTCTGTGTGCGTGTGTGTGTGTGTACAGGTGTACTTGTGTGCCTATGAGGATATTCAGGAGGAAGAAGCCTACGAAAAGATAAGGAGACTGAATGTCAGAAGAAAGAGCTACCCACATCCCATATCTGATTTTTCTTCTCTATTCCTCCTAGGTATTCTAAGAAATCACATGTGTACCACATACAGAGAATCAATCACTGGCCAAAAGTATGGGACTGCAAGAAAAGTAGTTCTTCACGTTAGCTTAAGGGGAAACTTGATTAGCCGTTAGCTTTAGTGCCTAAATTTACCTAATCCACTTATATATATAAAAAAAAAAACAAACAAAAACTTCTCAGCTCCTATGTGTTCTAAACTGCAAAGAAGGGAAAGGGAAGCTGAAAACAGAAATGCCTCGAAAGAACAGATTTGTCACTAGGAAATTTATTTGTACCTTTTTTAGGTCCACCTCTATCCCCACCACCTTCAATAAGTAAGAAAAGTCATATGAATCAAGGAGACAAAGAATCCTCCAACTTTTGCTTCTTCTCATAATATGGTTATAATTAGTGTTGATTTGTTAAGCTGGCATATTCCCACAAAGTAACACTGGCTCCAATATCAATATACCACCATGTAGTTTCTTCTGAACCCCTTTGTATGAAATCATAATCCCTGTCGCACTGCCTAAAGTTTCTGTTCTTTGCTTTCTTCCTCAAAAATCACATAGCCAGTTTTTTCCTAAAGATCAAGTTTTGAAGAATACTATTCCTAAAATTTCAGGAGAATGAAAATAGACCCACAAATTATTCCTGCAGTTGGCTAGTAATATGAATTCTATTCACCAGTAATATTTTAGAGCAAGGGACTCAAGGTGCTTGGCTCTATTTTGAATATAAATAAAAATTACCTCAAGATTTATGGTTTTATAATTGTCTAGTAAGTTGTTTTTAGTGATCAAACGTGAAAGAGTCCTTGTTTAAGTCCTATTTATCAATACTCTTGCTAAATTGATTAGTTTTGAAACATAATCTTATTAATATTTCAATAAAAAGAAACTATTAGAATGATTTTTACCCCTTGATCTTAGGCAGCTCAATGTGATTATGTCCTTTAGCTCCTCTAATTCTATCTAAATTTTAGTGAACTTCATATTCCATTAGGACCACATGCTAAGAATATCAGAAATAGAGATAATCATGTTCTATTAAACATCATTATCAGTTGAAATTGCTCATGTAGATTATCAGAATATGACACTGTTAATTAACAGTAAGATAATTACTCTCAATTTGTTTCAACAGGGAAATCCAGAAAGAAGGAATGCTCAAAGATATTTTATTGTACATCATCATAATGTGTGGTAATAGATTTTCAGAGTATTAGAAAGGTAATTGCTCCTATTCTGAACATTTATATTTCTTGGGCCTCTCATCAAGCCCCAAATTCCTTCAATGAGACTTCTATTTCTGATATTTCTGGAAACTAGTTAAGAACAAATATAAAATATGCCTTGTTCATATTGAGCCTGCTTTAGGTAAGATGGCACTTGGATTCCTGTGGTCTTTTCCCTTTCAGCAGGGTATTTGCATTGTAAAAAGACAAGAGCACAACTGGTGATTTAAACAAACTTCATGCAAATTTCTTACAACTCATGGAATGTAAACTAGGGATGTGTATTTTGTGTCACATCTGCTCAACCCTACTCTGAAAGCAGACCAACTGCTATGGGACTAAAGAAGAGATCAGTAAACTACAGCCCATGGGCAAAATGTAGCCTGCTTCCTGCATTTACGAATAAAATTTTATTGGAGTACAGCCATGCTAACTTGTTTGTATAGCTTTCACACTACAATGACATCATAAAGTAAATGCAACCGAGACTGTCCAATATAGCCGAAATATTTACTATCTGGCCCTTTACAGGAAAAGTTTTTTTAACACTGGACTAAAGGATGCTCTGTGGATTTAATCATATTAGAAGAAACTCCCGTAAATGTGACTCTGAGCAATCTCTAACATTATGACTCCAGTTATATGCTAGATAGTACCGAATGGTCTATAGGCGATAATATACAACACCAAAAAAATGCTCGACCCACTCCCATCCCAGTTACGTTAGGGAAATGTTTCTGCTGCTTTACCTAAACTGTATTTTAGCAAGAACATTAAGAAAGCTAGTTGCATTTTTATACCATGGATACAGACCCAGTTTATATAAACAGTATTGCCAACTCACCTGATTCTACCCCTGGGGTGCTCAGATTGCTCTGACATAAAGCTTGTGCTGCTGAGGCGTGAGGCACTGCTGGTTCGGGAAATGGCGGACACATCACTGACATCACTATCTGATGATTTGGCAGAGACGTTATCACAGCTTCTGTACTGATCTTTATGTATGTTATACTAAAGATTAAAAACAAGAAAGTGTGAGCTCCATCATCAGGTTGTGGGAAAAGAGACATACATGGTGAGGTTAATGACTACTTAGCCCATGCCAAGTAAAAGTGTACTTTCATAAAAGTAGGTGTGGAATCTAAGATAATAGAAACACTAAGGTAATATATGATTTCCAATACAAAAATCCTACATCCTCTGAGTCATAAAAAATGGCTTATGAAACTTTAAATGCTTGAGTGGAAAATTCATTGAATAAATTACTGGCATATACTTGAAACTTCAAAATGTCCTTTTTTCCAGTGTATCGGTTTCTCTGTTCCTGCTTTGATTTTCATTATTGCCTGTTTTGTTCAACTCTACTCTATGCATAGTATAGACTGCTTCTATCTGCTTCTATTTGTTCACCTCTACTCTATGCATGGTATAGACTGCTTCTATCTATTTTGATTCTTTCCAAAACTATTCAATTTACCAATATATTTTCCCTGTTCTAAGACTTCAGCGTTTCAAATTTCTTCAAAAAATGTATCTCTTCACAAAGAAGGGCTGGTATTAAAGTTAAGGGGCTGTGCCAAAGAGGAGTAAAGCAATGGAAGCAAAGACTGGACTCCAGTTTTCTACTGTAGTTTAGTTAGACATTTTCAGATTTAAACTATCAGCTCAGTGTCAAAAGAAAAAAAATGGGATTCCTATTAAAATCTGAATATACACTATATGTTGTATTTTTAAATTTGTCTTTGATATTCATTATCTAAGATTTTAGGAATCATTAGGTAGAAGATTAAAACATGCAAAGTTGTCAGAGCAGTTAATATACTCTTCTTTCTACTTGACTTTTATTGCAGTGGAAGACACAGCAAGTAGATTTATGTATTATTATTTAACATATGTGTTTTCATTACAATAAATTGGTTATAAAATAATTACTTAAACTTAATTACATATAATTTAAACATATCTAATATACTAAGTGATTTCTCTTATTTTTGGTACTGGAAGTTAAGATAATATAACTTATTAATAAAAGAACATATGACTAAACATTGGGTATTTAAGTTTCTTAACGAGGAATTTAATTTTACATTTATGCATTAAGATATGAAAATATCAAATGTTTATTAAACTTGTAGGAAAACTCATCTATCCTCTGATGCTCCATATCAGATGAGTTTTAATGAACCTAAAATAATCCAAACACTATTTATAAAAATTTCTATAAATAATTGTCTTGCTAAAGTACACTAAGTAAAATGATGCTAAAACCCTGGATCTGTATATACAAAAAGAAGTATAAAGCAGTATTTTTTTTTTAATCCTAGAAAAGAGAATCATGTTTACTTAATAATTCCTCAGATAAGAGTAGTTGAGGCCTGAGGTATTTATATGTTAGTTTTAATTCTTCACCTCTCATGTGTATATATTGGGCAAAGAATTTCACATCAAGTATGAAAACAACTCCAAATTATAGACTATCAATGAAATTATCTTTTCAAAGAATTTTTTTCATAATTGAGTAAGTTGTTTATGAAAGCCATATGTTAAATTATAATCCAAAAGAAAATTCATATATGTGCAGAACTGAGCTACTTCTACAACTTCATGTATGATCTAACATTAATACAATTTAACATAACATGCATTTTAAAGTAATGTGATAATGTTTCACCATCAAATTCTGTTATATCTTATACCATGATCCTGACATGATTCATTTCAATCAGAACTGCTTTTTATCTACAGAGTAGATGTGGTACAAACTAAACACAGTTTTACACAGCTATCCTCACAGCAGGATCTGAATTTAATACTGTTAGTGGGGTACAAATGTAAGTCCTATATTACTTGTCTTGGAAACTATTTTGCTAAGTACATATATCATATAATGATTATGATGTTTCCAAACATACTGAAATGATAGCCTGTCCATGAGGGGATATGAAAGAATTGGGTTCTAATACGGTAAAAATTTACCCAGCTGTAGATTTTCTGCTACTGTGTTGACACCCAGAACAAATGTTCCCTTTATTTGGCAAATGCCAATAATAAGCAGTGTAGACTATAGCATAGGATAGATATGTGAGTATACACAAAACTATTTCTCCAACTAAAGAAATCTTCCTTCTCTATAAGCCATCTCTTCCTCAACATTTTTGTATATAGACTTTTGCTATTTCAGCAGAGATTAAACAAGGGATTTTAAAAGATTGTATATCATATTAAATTTTTCAATGCTGGGCCAAAGAACAATCCATCACTTTAACACAAGATCACAGTTTTCTTTGCATTTAATTATTTGAAGGAAATGAAAGACTTTTATCTTCACTTTTTACTACTATTATTTACTTATTTTCAAAATCTGTTAGGAGTTTAAATAATCACTTGATATTTCATCAAGCATAATTTGTTAAATTTCCTATTTAATGATTAAACATTTTAATGGAAATAAATTAATTGTATTTTGAGAAATATAGTATCACTGGGAGGAATTTATACTAGTCATACAGCAGGGAAATAAGTCATTGATGTGAGGGCAGATTCTAATTATAGGGCAGCTATTTTTAAAAATAGTAATAAACATTTAGCAGCTACCTACAAAACCCATCCCATCAATCTTGGTTGCTGTTCCTGGGTTATAGAAACATAAACACTCTTTAAAATGTGAGTGCCTAAATGCAAACTCACCCTCCAATTATGAACTTCACCCCATCATTAAGGAATGCAACACTGTATAACATCATTGAAAAAATAGCCTAGTATCACATTTCAGGGATCCTGAAGTAGTCTCCTGTGTTTCCAAAAGGAAAGTTAG
The DNA here is from genome assembly GCF_004348235.1 of Phoca vitulina. Classification (NCBI taxonomy): domain Eukaryota; kingdom Metazoa; phylum Chordata; class Mammalia; order Carnivora; family Phocidae; genus Phoca; species Phoca vitulina. The sequence continues at coordinate 16,856,092 of NW_022589714.1, forward strand.
TGCCAATTCCCTGCTCAAGACGGGGTTCGGGAGGTTCCATATTTTAAAGGAGGTGTCAGGTTTGAAACATCTTAGGAATTATAGTATATTTGTCTGATAATTCTTTGCCCTGAAGAAAATCTAGTTCTATTGGTGTATGGTTCTAAGTATTTTGAGAATGGTTAACTAATTTCTAATTTGGCAGAATTTCAACAAAGGTGTTCATCCAAAATGTCAAATGGATTAAAACACTAAAAAAGAATCAAGAAAGGAATAAAGTTCAAAAGTTAATGAATATTAAATTTATGACAATACTAGTTCTTGATTATATAATTTTGTAAAGTAAATTATAAAACGGTTGGGGAAAAAGGATAACAAATGAGAAAGAACTTTTCTCAAGTATATATGAGATATCTAACTGAAATGCCTTCTCTTGGAAATGAAACTTTACTTAAAATGGAAAACTACTTAAATGATTTCCTAATGAAATGGAACGTCTTAAAAATTTTATTGTAAGCATTAGATCACACTATGAATATTAGAACTGTGGAGGATTTATCTTTTACTTGACATATAAAATAAAAAATAAGCTAATTATTTGTTATTTAATCTTATATATTTTTCCTATCCTGTTATAAGTTCTTAAAGATACCATATCCTTGGTCTCACATTTATTGATACAACATGTCATAATTTTATTAGGTAACATGGTAGTATCAATTTATACAGTAAGAACAACAGTAATATGTTTGAAAATAATGGGTTTTTTAATAGTCAAATGGGATGAGAGAGAAAAAGAAAAAGGTGCAAAGGAGGAAGCAAAGACAGAATATGGTAATTTAACTGCGCAAATTGAGTCATAGAACTTCTGAATCAAACTGGAATGATGTACATTTCAATGATGTAAGAAGCAGAACACAGCAGTACCTAAGTTTCAGATAAGGAGTTTTAGGGCTCATCACACCACAGAAAGGCTTTACTAATTCTGGGTAAGCCTCACTTTTCATAAATTTGGTAAATAAGAGAGCTGGAATAGAAGATTTATTTCAGGTATGTTCAGTTCTAAATTTCTATGAGTCAGAGAATATGGTATCTCCCAACCAAGAAAAACCTACCTTTGATTTATTATAAATATTAAGTATTAGTGGTTATTTAGACTTTTTTTCCCCTTAAGATTTATTTATTTATTTTAGAGAGAGAGTGCATGAGCAGGAGGGGCAGAGGGCAAGGGAGAATCTCAAGTAGACTCTGTGCTGAGTGGGGAGCCTGATGTGATGCTTGATCTCACGACCCTGAGATCATGACCTGAGCAGAAACCAAGAGTCTGAGGCTTAACTGACTACACCACTCAGGCGCCCCTAATGTTGTTTAGACTTCAAAGGCACTTCATTTTGTAAATTTTTTGATCAACTGATTGATGATTAGAGTCCTACTTCAGAATGATCCAGAAAGGCTTTCAGTAGTACCCTGATTGTTTACCTCTTTCTTGTTTCCATACTGGCCCTAACTTTGACTTGCTGTTTTATTTGACCTTATCCTTTCACATAATGCTAAGAAATTAATAAGGCATTTCCAGCTTTAATGAAGCATTCCCAGTTTAAAGAATCTTTCTAAATAACTGCATCCAACTGTTGGAGGAAGAAAACTTAAATTATCCTGCATTCTAATCGCTACTGCATTTGTTGTAAAAGAAAACAAAAATGATGATGATATTCATAAAGAAGACAGACAAATAAGCTAAGTGATAATAATTAAGAATGAACCACAGAGAAGACTTGTGGACCTGGAATCAGCAACTCTATGGCACATCAAGATATTCCACTCACTGTTTTTTGTTTTGTTTTGTTTTAAATGATTTTACTGTTTGAAGTGTTGTTTCAGAGTCCTAGGGTACTGAGCCTCACTGCATCAGGGAACCTAGGCATTGTCTGAGTTGGAAATCCTCCTACAGCTAACTAAGATTTTACATGGTAAAATGCATCCAATACATAGGACTCTTTGAGTCTGGTGACAAGTCATATTTTGTGACCATCTCTATTTTTTTGTATTAGTCTCTGAATATCTGGCCATGTAAAGATCAACCTCTAATATTTACAAATAAGTAGGTTTTTCTACATTCATATTTCAAGGTCACAATACTGAATTAGTATAGTTTTTATTTAATTTTGAATTTCTCAAAGGTCATTACTTCCAAAAGGGCTTCTTGACATAAAATTATAACGGGTTATTCTGTAAAGGCTGCTGCCACTTTTGTAGTATTAACATATACTATATATTTATATAAAAATAAAAATTAATATATAATATATAAATAAAATATATATATTTAAAATAAACTATATATTTAAAATTGCTTTATGAGGTAAAAAAATTCTATGCCTATTTTAATTAAAATTATTAGATGCTATTAGCAGTTTATAAACTTCTAGTGCATCCTTACAAAATAATACTGAAATATAAATTAAATGTTTTCTTGCCTCTTGAAATTGTGGAGTTCAGTTTCTAAGAATTTGAAATCACTTACTTTTCTTACTAAAGACAGATCAAGAAGAAATCTCACATTGCATAACTTATGTCATTCACTAATAAATCTCAATAGTCAATATCAACCTAAAATAGTATTTAAGACTATAAATCTATGTATATCTTAATATTTTAAATGCAATATTAAATGAGATTCAAGTAATAAAATAGCTTCATATACCTTGCTTATTTATGTGAATTTGACTATTGACAATAGATAATTAAGTGACTTTAATATGAAGTATTTACATTTTCTTTTTAGAAAAAACATTAAATCCCAGTTAACTAATTATTTTAACAAAGCTATATATCTTGTGAAAATATCAAGAGGACAGAGGTTATGATGCAAGACCATCAGGTGAATGATAACTTCTCTAACATAACTTGGCACTTGCTAATCCTACCGCTATACACACTGTACATTTTTAAAAGGGAAACTATTGGTTGGATACTACTAGTTTTACCTTGGAATATTGCTCGCGATCAAGTTCTTGACTAGAACCAGACCCTGTTGTCTGCTTAAATCGATGCACTTTCATTTTCATCTGTCTTGTTCGCTCCTCCACTACTAAGCTTGCTGCAAAAACACACAATGGAAGCCTATTAACACAGGCGAAGCACCTTTTGGAACTGAATGGTTTAAGATTTCAATTCTTTTGATATGATTTCAAGTAAATGAAATTTAGAAATAACACATGACTAATAAACAAAATGCAGAATATACAATGCTAGCACCTGTTAATCTAAAGATGAACATGACTCAAATCACACAAAATGGGGAACACAAATGTTAGTAACAAAGTATAAGTACCCTATTTCTTCACCTGATATGAAATATTTTCAATTCCATTCGTAAATGACCATGTGAAATCAGATTCAATTGTGAAAATATGCCTTCCATTTAATCAACTGGTTGTTGCATGTACATATATAGAGAAAACAAATATGCATACTGAACACATCACACATATATGCACATGCTTAACATGCATGCACACACCCACTTAACATCCTCAGCTAATAGCAGTCACCGAAAAATGGTTGTAATTGATAAGCACCTGCTTTTGAGGCATTCTTATTAATTTCTACCAGCAGTGTTACTTGAATATTTGCCAGTCTTAAAAATGGCCTAAGAGAAAAAATTGTTTATTTCTGGTGGCTATGTCTGATCACATATATGAAATTCTAATGTTTTGAAAATACAATATAAAATTTTTAGCTCTTTATGTACAGAAATGCATTACATTTAAATCTTTCTTAATCTCCTAAGTAGCAAGTGCGACTGTTTAGATGGGAATATTACAGCCTTTGATAAAATACAAGTTATTTTAAGTCAGAATCCATCATAAGCAGCTTAGCTTCAAGACCATACCATTAATTTATACATTTTTACAAATGAAGGGGAAAAAAGAGCTAAGGGCACTGTTGTGTGTAGAATGAACTTTTCAAAACATACACTTGTGTTGTGTGATACCTATGTTTATTTTTTACAATCTTTTGACAATTTTCCAGACTATTCAACTTTTGTAACCAGTGCTAAGATTTATTTTTAAGTTGTGTATATACACATATTTATGGGGAAAAAAACTTCTTTGTGTGATTAAAGTATTGGGGCTTCTGCCAAGAGGGACTAATGACTTATAAGGATAATATAAATGTTGATCTATGTGACTGACTTGGCTACTGATTTCACCTCTTATGAGGAGTTTATAAAGACACCTGCTGGCAAATGTTTCCATTGCAATGATAAAAGGCCTATCATGCTCGATAAAAGACACTGACACCGATTATAAAAATTAAGTAAATATGTAGCTTTTATTGTGTGTTCAAGTACAGACTAATAGCACGAGAGATAAATACATAGCTTGAAATGTGTGGGTAAATGTTTTAATTATACTTTTAGCATAAAATTATTAGGTGTTTAGCTCTGTTTAAATTCAGTAAATTAGGTAGACGATATCCATTCCTGACATCACAGTTCTGTGAATTAAGCAATGATGCACAATTGCTTTGAAAATGTTGACTGCAGAGACAGTAAATGATGACTATTATGATTAAAAGATGATACAATGGAGATCTTGAGAAAAGTAGTAGAAATTTATTAAATACTTGACAACATAGGAGTCGTAATGAGTACTATAAAGTAAAAGGCTATTTGAGATTAATTAGAAATTGAGACAAAATTATTGAGAAAGATGAGCTGCATTTACCAAAACCATATGCCATACAAGAAAATGTACAAATATCTGTTCTCTGCCTTCTACCTATGGTGTGGGTATGTCTGGATACTTGCTCAGTCATTTGCTTTGAGCTTTGAGGAAATCAAATGAACTGTATGTAATCAGTTGTAGTCTACACTTAAAGCTTAAAGCAACTCAAAGCCATCTCTACTTGTGATAAAAGCAAACTTAAATGGCAGTAGCTTAATATTCTCACCAAATGATATTAATTTTAAGAAATGTTTCACATTGATTGGCCCATAGCTTTGTAACCTTCACTTTTAGTATCATGAAATTCTTAGGGAAGACAGTTACTTGGCACTGAAAAGATAATTTCCCAAGAACTATTAGCCTGAAGCAATCTGAAACAGTTCTGGGTGATTTTACCTTGCCAGGACAACGCCTCATTTCTCTAAATAGGATTACTTAGTTTATGACATGGCTGTATTTAAATCTTTATTTGGAAAACTCAAAACTAAATCATGAGGAGACAGTGGTAGCCTAACTGAAACGAATCCTAAAATGGTTTTAAATGACTTCATTTTGACCTTCCCAAAATGATTAATGCACTATCTTTATTCCTAAAGGAGTGAAAGTTGACATCTTTTAATCCATCAAAGAAAGAAAATCCCCAAATTTTGACTCAAAATTGCGAGTAGACTCCCTTGACTAGCCAGCAAAAATGTAGTTCCCATGCTATCCTCATGGCCTGCTCTCAGATTCCAAGAACAGAAGCAAGATGCCGATAGCCTATCATTGACTTACTCATATCAAAAGATCAAATAATTACATACAATTCACATTTCTTTAGTAGTTCTCATTATTTCCTTATGGTATGTACATTAGTGTGTATTCTGAAATAATACAAGTGATCGTGTTTCAGTAAAAGTTTTTTTTTTCATAAACATCAATGAAGAAGCTTCAGTGTGAATTTGGAGAGTTTTTAACTTTTCTACAGAGTTTGCTTACTTGCATTTTATGTTTAAACCATCTATTGTCAAATGAAATGACGTTATTTCTGAATTATTGGTGTGTTTATCTAAATAGAAAAACAAATATATGAATTAAAATAAAATATCACAAATTTGAACCAGAGGACATGATTATTAATGTACATGATTTACATAGAATAACAGATACTTAGTAACGACTAAAAGTGAATTGAATCCTTGGACTATGGTTATCTGTTGAGTATCCCAGTATAAGTAAAATTAACACCAGCTCAGAAAGCTCAAGTATCTTACTTTGAAAAGAATGATCATTTAAAATTTTTGTATTGACACTTTTAATGCCAATAGCAAAACTAAAATATGGAATATTTTTCAATTCTCCCACAAATCCTAGCACTAAATTCACATTTTAGGAGCATCCTGAATGTTGGTAGCATTATTGTAAACTAACAAAATCATTAAAATGCCAGTTACTATTCTGTTATAAAAAGAATTTAAAAATTGGGGGACTTCTGGGTTTTAACTTTTTTTTTTTAATTTCAAAACTGCCATATAGTAGAGAGTTAAACCCCTCTCATTTTCTACAACAAATTTAATTATCATGTAATTGCATTTAGTCTTTTAATGGACATATAGCTTAGATACAACATAGTGAAAAAAAGAAGGATGTTTGTTAAGCCTGAGCTTTAGCTATAACTGCAGATAGAGTGATATGAATAAACAATTCTTCTCTCCCTCTAAGGTGCAATTAACACTGTAATTTTATACAAAAGTTCTTTAAGTTGGAATTTTTCTCTGTCTTTCTACAACCTGAATGCTGTGTCTGATGTGGAATAAACTGTGCTTCTTAAAAAGCAGATAGTAACTTAGCTAAAAAATATTTATTGAATTTTATCTATTTTCTTTAGATTCACTTCACTTACACTATTATTTTTAAACTCTGACATTTTTGTATATATGTCAAATATCAACTCGATATTATAATTAAGAAAGAATAAAACTAGAATTTTATGGGTTAATTTAAAACCATACTTAGGAAATCATTTCTTCTAAACTCAACAAGGACTCTGATTGGAGCATGAAAAGGTGAGAAAAGTAAATACAATTTTAAAAGTCTATAATTTATCATAATTTTCTAATGGAAAGTATTAGATATTATTAAAAAGACAGACTAAAATAATTGTTTCTCTTCTTATGTCCCATACTTTGCTATGAATTCTAACAGTATGGATGATCTTTGATGAAACTACAAAGAAGCTGAGATCATTTGCAAATACTGTTTGTACCTACATGCATTTCTTCTAGATCTATACCTTTCATAAGATTATTAAAGAGGCCAATGACTTAAGAAATAATAAAAAAATAAAAAGCTTAAGAATCTTTAATAAATCTTCTTCCCTACCCTCACTGAAACCTTCCCTAACCCTCAGTGAACCCTCACTGAAAAATTTCTATAGTATATCACCTTCTACAAAGAGAATGTAATTTTTTCTGGGAAATTCCTTTGACTTACAGACATTTGTGATTTGCTTAAAAATATTTTAAATATTATAGTTGTGTATAATTTAAGATAATTATAATTTAAGCATTATACATTCTTAAGTATATTTAAAATACTATTCATGAATTTACAATTATATGAAGATAAATTTGCTCTGATCCTCAAATCCTTAAATCTTCATTTCTTCCTACGCATCTACAAATTAACATGCATTTGGAACTTCAAATGTTTGTGCTTATAGGCAAAAAAGAAAATCCATACAATGTATTGTTAAACCTTCCAATACTTTCGAGTATTCTAGGTGAAACATAAGTGTAAAGGAGAATAGGAACAATAAAAATTTCTATATTACTAAATATATTAAAGTAATAACATTATGAGTATTTTACTTTGTAACAGGGTTAGCTGGTACATCTGTCAATGGTGACAGAGGATAATGTCGGGACATGATAACTAAGCTTGTCAAGTCAACTACCAAGTCCTATCACACTTTGGGAATAGAAAGGCTAAGCCTCTACTTCCTTGCTGTTTAGTAGTACAATGAGAGTTCAGTAATAATGGAGTCCCATCTTTGCTCCAATGTATGTCTCCGAAGAGCAATGATAAATGACCACATACCTGGAATTCGTCAGGTAGAATGAAATATATAAATGAAACACCTACGATGCCTCAGTTATTGACAGTAGTCAAAAAAATTTCCTTCTCTGAAGCACTTAAAAAAATCACCTCAAACATAAGAAACAATATCATATGAAACATGGACATTATAAAGTAATAAAAAATGAAAAAAAATTAGCTTATTGAATTTGTAACTGTTATAAACTATACACAACATGAATAGAAAGATAGGTTGATGTCTGAAAATTCAAAAATGAAATACTAGTTTTTACTAACAGTTTTTTAGGCTTTAGAGCAACACAAATTGTTAAGATGTATAAACATTCTGCATTCATCTGGAAGCAATGTGGCAAAATGGTAAAAGGACTGGGAATGACCAGGCACAGATTATAATCTTGGACCCATTATCATTCGCCAGTTCATCAGTGTAGCCTTGATCAATTCCTCACACATCTCTTGATTATGGAGTTTTTATTTGTAAAGTGATAGGATTGCTCAGTGTAACTTCCATCTGTTGTAGTTCACGATTTTGTATTATTTCAGTAGGGTATTAGTATTTTCTCCACATTTTCAAAAAACAGAAAACTACAATATCTTTCTCTCTTGCTCTATTACCTAATTTCCAGCATTTTAAAATTTGTCAGCTTGCTAAAACTATAGATGTCAAGGTGGAAAATATCACCAGTGCATTTTACATTATTATTTATTATCATGTTTTTTTTTCAATTAAAAAAATGTATTCCTTGCATGTTCATCCTATTTTTGGAGTCATGCAAGTGTAGTAAGCAACTTTGATATAATACACGCCTTCTTCCTTCCACACACATATACAGTATATCTACATGAAGATTAAATGTTTAGAGTATTTTGACTACACAGAAATGCCCAAATTCTGGGTCATTTTCCCAGAATAAAATGCATTTCAATTTGCAAGGGTAGAAATGTGTCAAATTGTTTTCCTTTTCCTCTTGTATGATTTTCTTAGACATTAAGGATTGTGCTATCATAGTATGAACAATAAAAATAAAAGATAACACCTATCCAGCATGAGAAACATCAAACACAAGTAACATGTTAAATGAAAACACCACCTTTCCTTTAAAGGCTTTTAAAGAAAATAACTTGTGTTTTGGCATAGATCATTGAAATGGAATGTCGACATAGGCGGAATAGGTAATTTGTACATATAATCCCTCAAATCTCACTGCAGCCAAAACCACAAGACCATCTGTTGTTTTTAGCATGCTGATTTTCACTGAACTGTCTAAAACAAAGCTCAGGATTACCAACCCCAGACAAAACTTTCAATGTCAAAATTGCCAAGTGCCAGAGTAACACTGAAAATACTAGTCAGATACTTGATAGATAAGAAAGTTAGGCTCTTGAAGAAAGAATTTGTCATTTTACCTTGCCATTTTGTGTTTCACAGGGGTAAATAGCTTTTTAAAATGTATTTCTATTCTGAAAGGGAGCACTGTTTTCCTTACGAGGCGCTTCTGAGAATACAGTCTTCGTGAAAAGCAGCCCGTGTAAGGAAGCCTTCTCTGGGGGGATAATAAAATCATTCCTTGAGGGGTCATGTTGTTTATTCCAAGTGATATCCAATATGTTTATCCATAGTTCTCATTATTCCAATTACACTAAGGGCAACAGTATCTATCTTGAAAGGTTTGATGTGGCATAACTGCTAAATATAATTTTTTGACAGTCTCTTTCCTTTTTCCTGTAAAAAGTGTTTACCAATGTTAAAATTTGTTTAAAAATACAATATTTAAGGGAAATATATGCTATTAAAGGAAAAAAAAATCGAAGAGCTTATGCATGGCTAGACATCAGTCTGCCTTTTATTATTTCCTCTACACTTTCTCCACAAATCCCAGGAAGAAAGGGGTAATGATGTTCTCCCTCAATGAGACATTTCTTGCAAGTTAAGCCTTGGATGATATGTGTTAAATACTCTGAAGTTTTTAAAGTCTATATACTATTATAAATAACCACATATGAATCAGCAGAATGGGAAAACAGGGTTGAAACCATGAGTTCTGAACTGTTTTATATGTACGGCTTCACTCGCTACATCTCTAAAGTTTAAAGAGAAGGCTAGAATGACACTATATTTATGGATTTGTGGCAAAAAAAGAATGGATAAGTTAGACTTTTTACTGATGAAGCTCTAAATATTTATGAATAGCTATTCATAAGTGTTCAAGAAAGGCAAAGCCCTGGAAGATAAACTTAAACCTTCGAAATCACAACATGATACAATAACAGGAAATGAATCCCCTGGCCTAATATGCACCTACTAAATAGGAATCTAATAAAAAAGTGAACAAAACTGAAATCCTTTTCTACTTAGTGACAGTTAAAATAATGCTGCTTCTGAAGAATACACAAATTAGTTTACTTGCTTTAGCAAAGATTTAAGTTACACGATTTTTTCCTATAATGTGTTTCACAACCACAGTATACTGTTAAAGTAAATGTGTAAGTATCATCTATATAATAATTTAGGTAACAGGAAATTATCGAAATCATGTTTTTCACTTTTTTATATGAATTGCACCTAATGAAGGTTAACGCTTAATAGTTCCATAAAAAATTGTATTTTGCATAACTTAGTATTCCAACTGTTCTTGTCAACATTTAAGGAAGAAAAGTACAAGTAACTGATATGAGCGTTTTTTACAGAAACCTTATACTTTAAAATACAGTTGACTAGAGACAATCCTTACATAGCCTCTATCACCTGGTTGCAATCATTATTATAGATTTTATTAGTGAAACAAAAAAGCAACAAATGCCACTTACTCTTTGTTCCTGTTCATATCATTTAATAACCTGAACTCTAATTGCTTTTCATTCTCCATGTGCGTAAGTTACACATTTTTTATAATAAAGAAAATTCATATTTATATCAAAGAGAATGTGATGTGTTTTGCTAGGATTCAAAATTGCTTCCAAAACCCAAAAAGTTAATGCACTTAAGAAATAGTATCCAAAGGCATATAAATTAGAAATTTATTACGATAGTAACATTTTTTCTCACCTTGAAGTCATTTAATTTCTGGTTCTGTTTTGATCTTCTTATATCATTATTTCGATGCCCCCAAACTACATTCATGGGCTCTTTAAAACTGTCCAAGAAATGTAGCAGAGAGGGAAAGATTGGCTTACTTTTAGAATGAATAATTTAAGATATGCCTATAAAGCAGTTTGTGAAGTCTAAAATGTTATGGTCTCTCAGCTTTCAACATAAAAGAGGGAGGTAAAAGATAAATAACGTCCTATGAACATTCATAGTTCCTCAGTTAACTTTTCAGCCCCGAGAACGTGTTATCTTTATCCATACACCACTTTTATTTTCTCAAATTACATGGTAATTTGAGGGACAAGCCAGGTATTAGAAGTATTAGAAGCTTTAGTTGAGTGGTAAAAACCTGGGTCCTCAGGGGGAGGTGCGACCCCTAAGTGAGCCCCTCCGAGGTGTTGTAAGTGGGAAATGGTACAGCAACATGCAACCCTGGGCAGAACATGGGCTGTGGACTCAAAATCTGGTTCTGCTGCACCGCAGCTTTGTCACCTTATCCACTTAACCCCCTGACTCTCTGTGAAACAGGTAATGATCCCTTCCTTACGGTTGCACATGTGTGGTTACCATAATCATGCAGTACTCCATGCACTGTAGGTACTAGTAAGTGCTGTCAGTGTAGAGCAAAGTGGTTAAGAATAAGGTCTTTGGAGTGAGGCTCAAATCTAATTCCTTGTTCTACCACTTACCAAACAAATGACTGATAAAGGGCCGAGTTTTTAATCTTCCCAAAGCCTTAGCTTCCTCAGTTGGAAAATTAAGATATTAATAGTTATCTCTCAGGTTGTTGTAAGAATGTGAGATAAATATATAGCACTCTTAGGTCTGACATAGAATAAGTGCTCAATAAATTCTATCTAACATAAACATGTTAATAGTATTTAACATCTCTGTTTATGTGCTTTACGAACATATGCTTTACAAACGTATGCTGAAAAATACTGGTCCCCTACAGTTAGGGTGACAAACCATCCCACTTTGCCTGGAACTGTCCCAGTTCTAGTACTGAAAATCTTGCATCTTGGGAAACCTCTCAGTCCTCCACAAACCGGGACCATTAGTTGTCCTACAAGTTTGTATACAATTCATTAAAAACGAGCTCTCACAAGGAGCCCCTTAGCTTATACTGTCAGCTGGGCATGGCTTGTCCCAGTCTTCATCTACCCAGCGAGGACTTAAGATAACTTAATTTTCCAATACAATCCATCCCAGAAAAGATCAGCTCATAGCAGCAGGGTTTCTATGCAAAATAAAACTGTTTCTTTTTTATGGGGTACGTGAACATAAAATTTGACTTTAAAGAAATTTCTTGAACTTGCTTCTATCCTTTCTGGGCTTCTCAAACTTTTTGTGACTAAGCAATACTCCCTTAAATCCGAGGAGAGAGGTGCAGCATCCTCTTCTGCTCTCTGCCTGGTTTGCATGTATTTTGGGATGTGTCTCTTTGGCTGTTTTCAGTCATGTGGTCCATTCTGTGAAGCATATCCATGTCCTATGTGCAAAGAAGACTTGGCAGAGTGACGACACACCTCAGCCAGAACACAATGACCTTGTAGAAATGTAACAATCTGTCATGCTCTGCAGTGAGGCTGTAAATGTGTATACTTCATAGAGACTTTAGGTTGTACAACTTACGAATTTTGTTTTGTTTTGATTAGCTAATTATAGCTTTTGCCTAGTAATAATATATATGGAAGATCTCTCTAGATGAAGAATTATTACATTTTTCTTCCTTTTGGCTAAATTAATTAGGTCATGACCCATTTCTAATATAACATTTTAATGTTTTTATCATAGTAAAATTTATCATGCAAATCCAGCTAAATTCTTCTAAATCTAAGTACAAATGCATTGGCCATTTTTGAACCACTGGATCTAATGTTGTGTTTTTGATACCTGAATTAAAAATGCAGGATGGCCAGCAATCAATGCAAAATCTAAGGACCAAGACATTTTGATCTTACTAAATAACATTTTATTTTTTATTAATGTCTACTTATTGCCTAGTAAGTCACTTTGCCAGAATATGCATTTACCAGAATATAAATTTATTTTTATAAATTCAAATTAAATAATTGAATATTACCTCCCATTTTCACTCTGTAATACTGAGATATATAACACATACCTTAATATACTAAGAGTTAGGGATAATATATTTAGGATTTGTGCCTATTAAAATAGGATATACTAAAGTATAGTGGAAGGAGGTCAAAAAGTGAGACACCTGGGCTTAGTCTACCATTCATCAGCAGTGTAAATGGGTAAATCTCTTAATCTCTCTGAATCTGAATTTTATCATTCATAAAAAAGGGATGATGCTACTCTCAGGACTAATTTTTAGGATTACTATGTCCAACAAATTAATTCAATTATTAATCCACAAATACTGAGTAAATGTACTTTTATTACACTATACAGCACTATTTAATTTTTAATTAAATAATTAAATATTATTATATATTTAATTAAATAATTAATATTATTATTAATATTATTATTTTATTAAGCTAAAACTCATGTTCAAATATTTAGTTATCCGGCCAACAGTAATACTGAATAGAAAATGGTATGGGCAGCACATGCGAGCAGGACAAGGTATACATCTACTTGAAACTCAAGTCCAAAGGCCAAAAATCAACTGCGATCCAAAAGATAGTAAGGCAGGAGGTCACCGATGTGCCAGCATAGCAGGCTGAGCGGTTTTCCTCGTCTGTCACTCAGGAAGACAGAACTGGTGGGTGTTATAACAATACTGAGGCCAAGGCAAGTGACATTTAGGCACCTGTTTCCCAGATGCATGATTGCAGTGGGGGGCCAAACATTCTATAATGTTGCTGCTACCAAAAGGGAAGATCCAGGGATTTTTCTCTTCCTTTGCAGCAGATACTACCCTGAACAGAAAGTCAGAATCAACCCTTCACATGAGAGCAGGGGAATGCAAACAAACAAACAAACAAAAACATATAAGAAATATGTTATTTTTCAAAAGGAATTGTCATTGTAGATCAATTTTGAGACAAAAGCACTCTTAATCTTTTCCTCTTAGATGTGAATAATACAAAATACAAAATACTTAATACCAAATGCCCTACGAAATCACTGCAGGGAGAAAACTACCTTTATATTAAATAATTTTGCTCATTATTTCAATAAATACAGTTATATAACTCACATATTATGAAAGAAAAGGAATAATATTAAATGGTTAAAAAGTTACATTAATATTTACCTTTTGTGGAAGAGTTATATTTTTCTTGTTCTTCAATGAATTAAATGCACATAATGATGGAAACAAAAGAAAGAAATCAGCAAATTTATAGTTAGACATGGAAATGTGAATTAGCACAATGGCATGAATAATAAAAATGTACAACATATAATGTGACATGATAAATTGCAATGACAAACCATAAGGAAGTCTCAAATATGGTACTAAAATTAATCAAAGAAAGAATGAATACAACAATTTAAAGATTTAAAATAAAAAACAGAAACACTGGGAAATTAATGTTTGGCATAGAAAAATGTATTGTGTGGCATTTTTTCTTGCCTTTTAAGAACTGCAAAATAGTTCAGCACCAATTTTTCTAAAACATTCTAATTTTAATCCATTATGACTTTTTATTGCAAGTGTATTAAAAAGCATCCTTAATATTCATAAAAACATTTTTATCATTTCAAAAATTATACATTTCAGATAATTTGAAATTTCACGTAATTTATGAAAAATGGAATTCCAGTTTTTACTAGGTAGTAGGCATTTTCTTTTCATTGTGAAGATATTCAGTAACATTTTCCACAAGGAAAAAATTACCCTAATTTAAGTAATCCTTTCTTCCTTCTCAGATTAATTATATTAAAATATCTCAAAGTGAAATTATTCTTTGGAGATTATAATTCTTAGACATTTCATAAAGCTTTATATCTGCCTCCTTATTTGTACTCTATTTATTGAAAAATAATGGCCTATCTAGATATTTCTGAAGGGGAGTATCATCAGAGTTTTAAGTAGCAGATATAATCATAGCCATAAAATACAGCTGGCACACCAAGTGTTAGTTTACAAATAATTTTTAAATACTTCTTTAAAAGATACCCAGTTGAGCACAAAAAATCACTTGGTTGGTTTCAGAAAACCATACAACATTTTTATGCAAACAGTTATGTTGCTTTCAGCTTCACTCTCCACAAGGGTTATGTTGGAATACAACTTTGGAATATAACCAGAGAAATTTCTTAGAAGTCTTTGCCCAATTACCACAAACCATTAGTTACCTAAATTGTAAGGCTACTTTTTTGGCTACTTTATCCTCAAAATCTGTGTTGTAATCACTCCTCTTCTTTTCTTCTAAGTATACTTTAATGTAATCAGATTCCATGTAGCAAATAGGCTAGCATTCTTAATTCTTAAAAGAAACTTTAAAAAACTTTTTCAAAAATTAAGTAAAAATGTCTTTTCAAAGGATGTGTTTGCCTTTAAAAGAGCACATATTGCTTCTATGGTACAAAGACAGAGTAGTAAAACTGAATTACAGAAAACAAAAGAAAACAAAACATGCATCCAGTCAAATAATCTAATCATCCTGGCACAAATCCTAAAAAAATCAAGTGGATAACTGTATCCAGAAACCGCATGAATAAATTATTTTATAACTTCATCATGAAGTTGCATCACTATCTAGGAATCTAAACCATTTGAAATATTTGCTCTTACCAACAACTGCTTATCATCAACTCATTTCTTTTTTTCAAAAAAAAAAGTAAAACTACCCTTTGTTAAAAATAAAAAAACAACAGCAACAAAAAAGATTGGAAAGAAGGAAGTAGAGGCTTAATTGCAAATGAACTGCACTCAGCATTAACTTAATGGAAAATTGAAATGTTTAAAAACTGCTATCAAAAGAAAAAAAACCATAATTCTATAACCCTACAAACAACAATGAAATCGATCATAAATTTAACATGCTAAATTCTGGCTCGTCTAGGAATCAAATGAAAAGTTTACTTTTAAAAACATATTTTAGGACACACAAAGATGTCATGTCTGTTCATTTTGAAATAGATCCATGATATGATGACGGCAGACTCTATTATCATTTTCCAAAAGTCCCAGAGCACATAATAAAATCAAAAAGTAAACCAGATCTGTTTTAATTATGGAAGAACACTTAGATACAATAACACGTTTGTTCTCATATCTTAAAAAGGTTTTATGTATATGACTCTTGAGACCATAAATTTCAGGAACCTCAAATAACAAAAAGTGTTGACTAGTGTATTTATATTAAATTTCAAAATAACTCCATCAATTTCATCCTCAGTCATTCCTTTCTTCCCACCTCAATTCAATCCTTACAAATTGATGATTTCTCTGAAAGACAACTGTGAATATGAATATCATAAACAGTAATGTTGATATTAACAATAGAACATAGCTTTTTAAAAAACCCAAATCCAGCATACAATCCAACTGATTACATAGAAGCAATTCTTATTTCTATAGAAATAATATGACTATAATCTCACTATATAAGAGTTACATGCAGTACCCTTATATGCTTTTGAATCTATAGAGTGTTTTAGCAACTGGAGGAAATGCAAAGAATTTTAGGAACACATGATTTTTGGATATTGATCTTTAGCAAAATATGGCCACTGAGTTTGTAGCAAAATTCCAGAATTTGTGGTTCTTTTAGTTGTGCAACAGGAGTTCATGAATGGATAATTTAAAGAAACACCAAGTTTTATTTAAAGCAGTTTCATCTGGACTATTGTTAGAGTCTTAAAAACATTAATTATGAATTATCTTCTCAAAATGTTCCCAAAAGAGAAAAGAAAGTTTGTTAAACACATGAATTGAGAATTCCAATGAATTAATTGCTATTTTAGAAAAGAAAGTCAGAGTTTCACATGGCATCATAGATTCCTTATTAACTAAATGAATACTCTTGTAACAACCCTGAATATTGAAGCATGACATATTCATGAAAACGTATAATTTTTAAAAATAATACACATCCAGAGTTTACCATAGCAGCGTTCCTCTATTAGTAAGCTGATATTTCTTAAAATCTACACTAATTTTTCTATAACCAAGTATTCTGTTTATATTCTCTGTCATATCAGTCTTTGAAACAATGTATTTATCTTCTTAGATCATTTCTGTGATATTTCTCTGATACATTTAAGTGATACATTCAGTAAATTACTTCAATTAAGTAAAACAACATTTAAGTGATACATTCAGTAAATTACTTCAATTAAGTAAAACATGTACGCAGCTCCCTCAGTATAGAATTAAATACAAAATTTCACATCAGCAACAACCAACACTGTCGAAAAAAATATTCAAAATGTTAACCTTTTAGTTGTTTTATGGGGATGATGATTTTGAACACATGTTTTAAATAGAAGTCCTCTGTATTTATATTATAACCCCAAATTAAAAATTATTTCAGTACTTTACTTAACGGATGGATCTCTGATAATACTTGTGTGATAACATATTCTGATAAATCTTTTCACCTACTAAGAAATGGGATAGACCTTGGGTCACATGAAAAAAAAAACAGTAACTATTTTAACCCAGTATTGAAATAATCTAGCCCAGATAGTTTAGGGAATTTAATTTCCATGATCAAAACTCTCCTCTCTCTCTGTCTCTCTCACTCTCTTTCTAGAAAAATAAACACAGTGTGTATGTGCTTAAAATAAGAGAACCTGTAAGTAACATGAATTGTTTAAAAAAAAAACCCAAACACTAAAATGTGTGCTCTAAGTTATTCTTTCTTCATGAAACTTGTATAAAAAACCAGGATATTGCAAGTAAGTTAAAATTAAAAATACTGGTAAGGACTTCAATATGATCAAATGCTTGTTTAAAAATATTTTAAAAATAAGCTTAAATAAACCTTCTTCTAACACATAAAATGCCATATTTTACTGAGAGTTTAAAAACTGTATTTTCTTTTTTTGGTCCCTCTGAAAAAAGGCATTTCTAGGGTTCAATTCGTTCTCCTAATTGACAATCTAAAATTCATTCATTCACTCACTCAGCAAAAACAGAGTATATGCCATAAACCATTATAACGTGGTTCTGGGAATAAAATTCTAAGACACAAAATCTTAGGATTCAGCAAACTACATAAATTAAAGTATTATTCATTTAATAAAAGGTGTATAAAAAGAGGTGGTTCTCAAATCCAAGGTTTTTGGACAATGATCTTTCTTTATTGGATACCTTGTTCTATACTGCCGCTTCTCACTGGCACCTGTGGGAGCTGTCGTCCCCTCCGATTGCTGAAGGATGTGTCTGCAGGAGGAGGATGGGTTGGACTTGCTTGTCTGTGCATTCTGTGGGCAAAAAACAAAGGGGGAATGAAATGGTGAAACTCCAAGAGGGCCTGACAAATACCTTTCCCCTCTTCCTGTTACTATTAAAACAGACATAAATCTCCTCATTCAGCCTTTGGAAACAAAATCAAATGCTTTTGATGATATGGATAAAAGAAATACTATAAAAAGGGACTAAGAGAGACAGGGTAAGGTCTGTCACACATAGTTCTGTGTAATGAATTCCTGAATTGAGTAAAATCAGACTCACTTCTTTGGATTAACTCACTATGAAACTGTGGCTTTTCATTAAGTTATCCATTTTGGGTAGTGCTGAACCAAATCTATCTACTTACAGCCTCTGAATCCCAACAATGTAGAAAATTAGTTTAAAAAGGCTGTTGCCTAAATTGTCACTATTAAGTCAATATTTAATATCTAGAATTATTTGTAAGTGATTAGAATAGTTCTAGCTGTAGACTTTTATAAATTACCATTCACTTGTTTATTTTTAAATAGGAAAAACCTTGACAGGTATTTAAAAAAAAATAACCTTGGGTACATGCTATAAAATATACTGGTCCAAGGATCGAAATTACAAATCTAAATTTGAGAAGCGTGCAGATACATTACTACTGCACAGGAGTAAGCTGACCTCCATCTGCTGGCATTCAATTTTTTTTTTTAAACTGAAAAACTTTCAAACACTCTAAGATTTTACTAAACACATACAAAAGATTTTTGTAAAAAATTTTCTCTAATACTTTTTAAAGCAAATATACATTGAATTTTCCAGGCAATTTCTCATAAAGAATTTTACATAATCAAAAAATATATATATATGAATATGCCACAAACAGATGGAAGGACATAACACAGCCAAATTTCATTTTCAATGATAGCTAACTGGCAGGAACTATAGACTACTATCAGCACAGTGAAGATAGATGCAAGTAATAGAAGATGTGGGAGAGGTTTAAGTGCCACAAAGAAAGGATTAAAAATTATGGTGTCATAATGAGTGAAAGCATCAGGTGCTCAGGAAAGTACAACACCACACCAACACCCGGAGGCAGAACATGAATGCTGGGCTGGACACTGAATAGCGACCTTGTCAGAAGCGGAGAAGGTGGCGCCGACCCTCCGGGGGCAAGGTGGTGGGTAGAACACAGTGTTCTGACACTAGAGTGCTCACTCGACCTTGAGCGAGCGGGATGTTTTCCCCTAAGGACTGGCTGATCAGTCGCTCTTAGGGCTGCGTATCCCCTTCTAGAAAGGCATGGTGGGAGAACCCTAAAACATTAGGGCCAAAAAAGATCTTCAGTCAGCAGGTTCACATTAAGTTTTATACCAACACATTCGTCCAAGGAAAACCTGGTTACTCTTACAAGGCAGCGACTTTAAAAACCAGAAGAAACCCATCATCATGCAATCACTGAAATGGAATTCAAAGGAAACTGACAAGTTATTGCAAATGTACACGCCATGTGGTTTTTAGAGGGCTAATCCAGATTCCTCCAATGTAATAAACCTCTTGTTAAGTTGTACAAGGACAGAGACTTCTGTCTCTTGTTTTTTACTGAGCTGCATCTCTAGTGCCTAGAATACAGCTGTACAGAGAGCAAGAACTCAATACAGATACCTTGATTGAATGAATAAATATGATTACAGTAACAAATACAGCGGTACTTCAAGCACTTGCCTTCAAGAAGAAATAGTGCTCTGTAGGACTCTGTGTATATTTTTACAATGTTCATAATTTTAATCAGCAATAGGAAGTTTATTCCAAGTAGGCTGCAAAAGGAAGATGTCTTCTGAGGTTAATTTAAGCAGACCAACAAATTAAAATGATACAATAGGATGGAGTACGTTTCATTATTGAACTGACTAAATACAAATGGCTGATGTATGGATAATAACATATCTTCGAAGATAAAAAAAAGTCTGAAAAGATATTTGTCCATATATTGACAGTTACCATAATACAGGGTTAAAAATTATTATGAAGCGAATTTATGAATTAAGGATTAAGAACTAAAAACTGATATGTATCTTAAAACAGATACATGCTTTTGCCTTTATTTTTTTTTATCATTTCAGTGTATATTTTAAATAAAATGAATGTTTAAAATACCCAGTATGGATTATTTTTTACAGTGACAGAAGCAAAGAAATAATACCTCATCCTTTTTGAAACAATGCTGTAAACCCACTTATCAAGTGATTTGAAGTGTGAGAGTAAAGAATACATATTGATCACCAGAAGTACATTAATTATTGAGTATTTTATTCAACTTGTATTCAGACTGATAATTTTTCTTTTAAATAAAATGATTTTCACAGCTATAATTATTTTAATTCAGGGTATCTCCTCTATTTCAGAACAATAAAATGGGAAAAAAGTACAACTTAGAACTTTAACAAATGTGCATTTTTATCTTCTTGACCTATGGATTAATGCTTTATCAGGCCCTAATGCAAATCCCGAAACCTGGACTATTGTCTCAATTTCCAAGTTAAAAGAAAAAAGAACTAACAATACATACTAAGACTGTTCATTCATTCTCAATTGACTTTTCACAAAACAATTCTATAGAATTAATTTATATGGGAAGGACTGCATGATCAAGTCCTTTCCATTGGTAAAGGAAGAGTTTTTATCTATTACTCTTTAAAAGCCATTATTATGAGAATAAACTTCAAGCCATCCTTGTTCAAAATAAACTTTCTTAGTGTGGTCTAAAAAGTGAATAATGGTTTTCACCCTAGCACTGAGAAATTTTATTTCAATTTCACTAAAATCTTACTTCATTCCTTAATACAATTCATAAGCACTAAAAGGACTACTTAAATGTGACTTGAAATATGAGTAATTTAGGTAGACCTTATATGGCACCAAACTGAATGGTAAAGATATAAAAACCAATTCTGGAGACAAATAAATGGCTTTCTAGGTGAGTATTATACAGATCGATACGCCATGACTTAGTGTTTCCATCTCCAAAGCCACAGGCTTGCAGGGTCTGAGAACAACTTGTATAGTGCTGAAGGTGCACTATTTAGCACTAGATCTGTTTTTTCTTTGACATGAACTAAAAGTCCCTCAATACAAAACAGTCCCTGCTGCCAGCCGAACTACAAGTATGAAAGCACAGACCAAAGGGGCGGCATCAAAAACCACTCTGCCTGAGGAAGAGAGAGGAGGGTAGCAGTACGTCTGAATTACAGGAAGGAAAACTGAGGAGAGTGAAAATGTGGAACTTTGAAAAGAGCAAGGTTTTGGAGATGAGAGATAATGGAACCAAGTGCAGTTCATTTCAGACTAGAGAAAAGGCGAATCAGTCAAGAAATTCTGAGGTACAGGAGTGAAATGTTGAGAATCCAGGCTGTCAAGCCTTGATGTTTTCAATGGAATGGGATGTGCTAAGAACGTAAGGATGCAAGGATGGAAGAGATGAGGAACAACCATATTACAGAATGGAACAGGGAGTGCATGGGGGATAAGTAAAACGACAGGAACAACTATTCTTTACTGAGCATCAATATGGAGCCAAGCACTGAATGTCTGTGTATATATGGACACGTGTGTACATATACATACACATGTATGTTCTTTTTTTGATATTCTTACAAGTCTGAGAAGTATCATTATTCATATTTTACAGACAGAAAAACAGGATCATAGAGTGACTTGTAAAAAGACAAAGAGCTAACGTGTGGTAAAGGCAGGATCCACACAGATCTGCTGAGCACCAACAATTGCTCCCTGTGCTGCCCATTGAGACAGGATTTGTTTCCATATCACAAGATGGAAAAATGGCAAATCCTTGCATATATTGTTAATCTTTTAAACAAAATCTAAATATATATCCACATATCAAACTGTTGGACAAGATTTAACAGAATTGTCTCCTGAGAGTTTGTAGGTATAACATGTATGGGAAATGGCATTTAATGAATACCTATTCCATTTTATAGATCTATAAATATCCCATAATTTTTTAAACAAAAAATAAGGCTTCTAGAGCAAAATTCTAATTCAAACCTAAGCATACCTGAAGCTAGTTCACCATCTCCAAATATGTATCTAAGTATTTACCACTGAGTCTAATCTATGCCTACTCTCTTCACCTAAGACTAGTGTTTTGACTTGAACTTAAGTAAAACACATTTCTCACCAAAATCTGAGGTTGTTAGTCAGACATATCTATTGTTGCAATAGTAAATTTCTTCTAATGCAGCTTAAAAATATAATTCTTTTTTTTTAATGGCTTGTTAAAAGATGAACATGCATGTGGTATTTAAGGTCAACTGTTCAAAATGGTTCCTCTTGTAATGGCCATTACGGGCCCACACATTCTCTTTCCAATAGCACCAGCACAACATAAAAGGCATGTCTGTTGGGAAGCTTTCCTTTTAGAATTGGTTAATTCTAAATACTAGTCCTGACAAAACATCCCCTAGATAGGTTGCGGATTATAGGTTCCACAAAAAGAAAAGTCACTAGAGTATAAAAGAGAAATGGTGCTAGCAGGTCATATAGCTGAATTCATATGAGAATGAAGAGTCAGAATTTTACTAAGGAGCTCCCCAAGAGGATGAAAAGCACTGCTTTAAATGCTAGGCACAAAACTTGGACATGAGTTCTGCTTGTCTTCTGCCTATACCTGGTCACCATATCTTTCAAAATATTTTCTTACAACACTATTCCCCATAAGGCCAAATTTGTTAAGGCCAACAAAGGGCCTTCAAAATGATAACCATTAAATAGCAAATTTTGCCAGAAGCCAAGGGGTGACTGTGTGGTATGAAACCTTTGAGTATGTTGTTAACTTCCCAAAGACCTTGAATCCGTGTCCAAAGCATTCATACTGTAACCTCAATTCACCTGTAGTTAGATGTCAACTCAAGGTATCTTCTAAAGAAATAAGAGCTAACATAAGCCTAGAGAATCCAGGCCAATTCTTTTATAACTAGTTATTCAACAATTCACTTAAAAACCAGGCATATAATTTACACTCTAATACAAATCAATGGAGAGCTTTAACTATAATCAAACAAATCTACACACTTAAAAGGTTTGTGTTTTCGATATTAAAACCTATTAGCAAAGTAAATAAAGCATGAGTAATATGAATATGGTCCTTAAGCAGCAAACATTTGAGACTGGAAATCAATCAAATTCTTACTATTCATTTTGGAGGGATGGAGGATTTGTGTTTATCTACAGACAAGTTTCAGTGCTGTAGAGGAAATGCCCAAATATTACTCATTTGTAGTTAAGCACCATCAGTTGATTCTAGAATCATCTAGCATTTTATAAAAACAGTATCTTATTGTCAAAAAGACTTGTTCTTTGATACATCCTAAATAAAACCTCACATAGTAGTCACTCAACTAGTAACTGTTAAATGAATTAAAGCCTGAATGGAATAAAAAGAGTAAGACTTTGAGGAAAATTTTCAATCATGTCAAAGTAATTGAAATTATGTCTGTCTTTGAGGCAGAGGGGCCTGTGAATGATGGTTGATGATTAAAAACTTGTCTAAGGGACTTAAATCATTTATAATGCTAGTAAAGAAACTGCAGTTAACTGAGCTGATATTAAAGAATATGTAAGTGGAAACATAATCAATACATTACAGGCTATCTATCTATCTATCTGAAGTACTAGAACTTTGTTCTTCATTTCCTTTCTCAAAGCCTAGCTCCTTTGTAGAACTGAATTTCTATTCAACACTTTTTGAATTCTCTAAATCCTCATTCTTTGTAAATTAGATTCCCTAAACAGTCAATATCTCCATAGATATTAGCTAGGAATAAGTTTTATCTTCTCTTTATCCACACCCATTCATATAATTAATAGCTACTTATTTTTCTGATCTCAATTCAGAAGTAATATCTCTTGGGAAGCTTTCCTCTTTTGTTGTTCACTATTTTATTCCTTGAACTTAGCACATAGCTTGGCACATATCTTTTAAATGAATTATTGAACTGTCCAGAGTTTATCTCAATCAAGGCTATTGCGACAGCCTAGTGGTGTCTTGCATCTGCCCTTGGATCTTTCAATCCACCTTACAAAATGTTATAGCGATCTATAATTTTGGAACTCAAAGCCAATCATCAGCTTCTCATGTCTCAAGCCCATGAATGGCTCATGGATGTATAAAACAGAAGCTGAAATTCTGTTAAATAGTCCACAAGGTCATGTGTAACATAACATCTAGGGATTTCTCCAGCTTTTAAGCCTCAGTGTTTTCTCATATTTTTTTCTTTCTCATGGAGTATTTTCTTCACATCTACTTTTATGTATCTGGATTTCGCTCAGGTGACACCTTTTATGAGGTATCTCCTTTCTGCACTCCACTCTTTTCCCCATGTTTTCACTGTATCTTGTGCATACCTTTATAGTAATAGCTATAAGACTTCAATGCATTCTTTCATTTACATTTGTGTCCCCCTGCATGTTCTCAATGCTTTTTTGGATGAATGAGTAATATGTTAATGGGACATTAGGTATTTTTTACAACTATGTAAAATAAAGTGTTAGTATCTTACAACTAAAAATATTTAAAAAAATTGTAAAGTTGGATGAATTGCAAAGAAAGGTCAGTAATTCCTTTAATTTTTACATTAACTCAACAAATATCTTTCATATACAAGTAGAATCTTAGATCTATTTGCAGAAAAGAGATTTAAAAGATGATGTTGTACAGATAAATAACACTCAAAATAATTGCATATTCCAAGTATTTTATTCATTGATAACACTTAAATAATCTCAGAAACAAAACATTAATGTCCTAGCACAGATTTGGTCCTCTTTAGTGATCAGCGTGATCACTAAGAGAAATATACGAGATTTTCCTTAAACCCTACGATTTAAGGGCCACCTTCAAATTACCCTTCTCTTGTTTCTTGAGGTTATTCCTATATAGGAGATCTATTTACATGAATGTCTTTAAGCATCACAGGCTGTGTTTAAAAACTGATCATGTAAAATGAGAGTTAAGGCACCCCTGAATTTATCAGCTGAAATAGAAGATGGCCACACAGCACAACACCAAGCCTACCTTTCTGCATCAGAGGCAGTGCCTTTCCTAGTCTGTTTTTGGATGCTAGATCTCTCAGACTTTCTGGAGTGCCTGTGGGATGAAATGTTAAAGAAATACAAAATATATGAGGAATAAAGCTACAGTAATATCATACAATGATAAAAGCAATAGACATGAGAAATGACAACTATCTTACTTAGATGGTTTTGTCATTCAGTGCTTTTTAAAATAAAAACAAATGATAATAAATAAAAATCAGAAGTGGTGCTGGGTGGAAGACACAAGTTGCCCAACAGGAGACACAAGAAGCTAGGATTCCCTTAGTCTAGACAGGTTTGTCTGCAGGAATGATTTAGTATGGACCCCTGCTGAGCAACTTTGCCTCTGCTAATGAGTAAACAAGTCCAGGGCAGCAATGTAGTGAGGATGGATGTGATGACAGCAGTGGTTCAGGTGCTGAAAGACTACAAAGGGGGCACGTGCCCTCTGTGTTTACAAGTTGAAAGAGGGTGCTGCAAGGATTTGTCGTTTGTTATTCTTCCCCCACAAAATATGAGGAGAAGAAAAATACCACAGTGAAATATGCTTCACATAATCATTTTAAATCAAGTATTAAAATTATTTCCAAAGTTATTATAAACGTGCTTTTGTAACCATGGAGAATTTTAAAAAGCTAATTACAGATCACAAATCAAAGAATAAAGTTCTCAATTTACTCTATGTTCCAGAAGCATATACATATATATACTGAACATTTGGAACTTGAAATGTGTTTTGCCAAAGAAATGTTTATATGGAGAGCTTACCTTCCTAAGCAGCAGCTTACATATTCCTATCTGACTTAAAATGTGTCTCGCCTACTATATATTTGAAATAAATATAAAATACTGTGGTCAAGAAACTAAAACTTATTTTAAAATATCCCATTGAAACCATCGAAAGTAACATGCATTTTAACCTTGATAATTGTGTATTTTTCTCTCAATGGTTGATTCTTTACAATTTATGCTTATTTTTCTTTCCTGATATCCCTTCCTTCCAACAACAAAGAGACAACTGTCTGTCATTCCTTCCTAACGCCAGATAATCAAAGTGTCTCCTACATGCCAAGCCCTGCTGTCAGGCCCACTAGAAATACACGTCAAGGTATGAAGCCCACCTTCACAGGGGATACAGACTTCTGGGGCTGCTCCTGTCTCCCCCAGCTCTTTTGCTATTGCCAAAAACTGGGTTCACCCTTGTTGCCCTTCCAGTTCAGGGTTTCAGCTATGTGTCCTTGGGCCTTCTGTTACCATGACGTCTCACTTCTGAGGGACGTAAAAAGGGTTGACGCAGAGGAGAGAAACATTTCTCGCTTACCACTTTCCTTGAATTGTTGGAAAAGAGGATATATTGAAGGGTAATTCTAGGCCAGGTACTGAGGGAGGCACTGACTTACTAACTTTCATGACAATCCTTTCAGGTTATCACCTTTATTTCAAAGATGAGGAAACAGGCTCTGGACAAGGCACCCCGTCAGTAAGAAGTAGAGCTGGGATAAGAAAGTAAGTATGTCTGGCTCCTAACCTGTTTCTCTCATGGAGTCAGTTCTGATGTATGCCCTTGGGGTTGCACCCTTGCTCAAGAAGGGAAGAAACTATGAAATATGGGGTAGGCCTTGGAAAGTACTAAGAGACAATGTCTCATATTAAAGGAATATCTCTGATATTCTTATTTACTTTGTTGATCCTGTGATGAGGAGAGGGCACTGTAGTGTGTTGAAGAGTAGAGAAGTACATTGCACATGCCTGAAATAGATGGGAGAGCTCCTAAAGCAAACGGAAGGAAGGCATATGCATAGCAGGAGGAGTTGCTGGAGGCCCACTAGGCATCTGAGCTCAAAATAAAAATACACCATTATGGGAAATTGATGCTTTGTCCCAAGAGGGCTCAGAGACTGGGAGGACAAATGTTCCTTTTCTCATATTCAGCAGAACGAGAGCAGAGTTTTAGGCCAATTCATGAAACTCCCTGTCATAAAGGTTTTCACTCATTTATTCATTCAACAAATATTCGTTGAACATGTATATATATATGCCAGACTGTTCTAGGTGCTTGGCGTATGTCTGTGGGGAAAAAAAAGATTTCTGCCTTTAAGCAATTGACATTTTATCTGTAGGAGATGAACAATACACAGCAACAACAAAAAGCCCTCAACAGGTAAATTATATAGTATAATCGAAGGTGAAATATGCTAGCAACAACAAAAAGTACACCAGGCCAGGAGGATCAGAAATGTGTGTGAGGGTGGGGTTTGGGGGCAGACGCAGATTGCCATTTTCAGTAGGGTGATCAGGGAAGGATTCACCGAATAGGCGACATCAGGTGAGGAGGGAGTCAGCCACCTATGCATCTCATGGAAAACGTATCTCAGGAAGATGAAACAGCAAGTGCAGAGGCCCTAAGGCAGATGTGTGCCTGGTACGTTCAAGCAGAGTAAGGAGACCGGAAAGGGAAGTGCTGAGAGGGAAGAGTCAGATGACAAGTTTGGTGAAGGGGGAGGGGGGTGGTGACAGACATGTAGAGTCCTGTAGACTCTTGTACAAACTTTCTAGGACTGCACAACGAAAGGGTTTATGGGCATCTTGTAGAACTTGTGTGCTTTTGTTTCTATCCCTACTAATTTCTATTAATCTTTCTAGATTCAATTGAGATTTTACCTCTGTAAAACTTTCAAGCCTCTCTCCTCTTCTCATCCCTCCAATATAATACACTCATATGCTAGACTGATTATCACAAGAATCCATAATGAGGGTGATGACAAAGATGATGCCAATCCCAACAGAAGCTGACATTCACTGAGAGCTTGCCGTGCGCTTGCAGGATCGCTTTACCTGCACTTACTCATCTAATCTCACCAATCTCGGGAGGTGGGTACTACTTTTTTATGCCTTATAAAAACAAAAAGATTGAGGCTTAGAGAGAGTCAATAATTTACTCTAATTCACAAAGTCATTATAGTTGAAACCATGAGGTGAAAGAAGACTCCACAACCTCAACAGCGGTGAACACTGGCATCTGTAGCAGAAATTCTAGATGCTGGAGCACAATAGCTCAAAGCATGGACTGTGGACTCAGCCTGTCTGGGTTTAACTACCTGTTTCTGTCTAGCGGGGTGATTTTAGTCAAGTTACTTAACCACTCTGTGCCTCGGTTTTGTGTTTTTTGTTCTGACCTGTGAAGTGGAGAGAATACTACCCCATCACAAGTTTGCCAATTCTATTTCAGTATCGCTCAGTATTTGTGTTATACTTTTTGTGACAATACTGAGAACAAGGGTTTGTAGTGGTTTTGGCATCACTCAGAACTAGCTGGCGGTAAGTGTTATGAAAGTATTATTTAAATGGATAATAACACATGTTTGTTTCTTAAAGGTAAAGGCTTTTATTCATCTATAGCAGCGCCAAGCTCAGTCAGTGCTCCATAACTGGATGACAATAATTCATGCAGAAGTTCATACATCTAAATTTTTATTTCTGTTTTTAACCCTCTTGTTAAGAATGACCTCTTTTTTTCTCTACAAATGCTATAGAAACTTGCTTTTATTGAAGATTCATCTAAAGATTTCTACAAAGGATAGGTCTTTAAAATACTTTTTAACCACTTAAAAGGATCTTCAAATTGAGTTAAATTAAATACACTCAATTGTAATAATTCAGTGTAAAGCAAGAATACAGAACAGAAAATTCTAATGTCTTTTCCACTCCAAATCCTAAGTTATAGCTATGAATATACATTTTAAACACAGCTGTTTCTTGGAATAGAGGCTTGTGGTATGTGAAATAGGAAAGATTAGAACAATCAACCTATATTTATGCACTACTATACTATTGAAACTATTGATCATATGATCATAAAATGGATCATAGTGAAATGAACTACATTCTACCTTACATTACTCTAAGTTCCTTGTGATCAGGAACGGCGTCTGTCTGAGTTATCACTGTAACATCAACTCCTAGCACATGGTAGCTGCTCATAAGTACTTATTAAATGCATGGTTAAAAAAGTAATCATTTTGAGTATTATCGTGTAATTTGAGGGTTTAAAAAATTACAATAAGTGAAAAACTAACTAGGGTTATAAAATTCACTTTACATCAAATCAAGTAAATTTAGAAATAGCATTTTTCACTGTTTTCTGGGCTTCAGTAAAATATCAAATATCATAAATTAAAAAATGGCATTTGGTTATTGCCTTTTGCATCATGAAGTGTCAGTCATTATTAGCCCAATATATGCTTATCATGTTGCAACAAGGCGCATAGACACAATTTTATTCTTAAAGGGACACGAGAAATCAGCCAGCCCACCTACAACTACCTAAATTTACAGATGAGGAAACAGACTCCCATAAGGTTTAAGTGGCTTATCCAAGGTAATAGGGGCCTTAATTAGTTGGTGAGGACACCACCATCATGTCCTCATGTCCTTAGGTTCTCTGCCCATTCTGCCATCCAGTGACTTGAATGATTTGACGTTTATTGGAGGGACCCCTGGAGAGAAGTGAACAAAACAGAATTATAGTGTTTCCATTATGTCTTACTTATTTTGGGTTTTAACATGTTTTGTTCTATTAAAAATCTTTATCATTTTATTATTCATAAAGAATGTTTCTTTGGTCTAGACATGCACGAATCAGAAATACTGAGCTTTCTCTTCACTTCACAACTTAATAGTTGTATGGTTTTGGCCTTATGATCCTTAGTTCACAGGGCACAAATGGAATTCTTTAAAAGCTATAAAGCTACATTCAAATGGAGGTATAACAATTATTTTATTATTAAATCAAAGCAAGAGTAATAATCAGAGAAGTGGGAGTGTTCTTAATTAAATCTATTTTTTTGAAGCTCCATTTTTAATTATTGTTCTCTCTATTAATTTAAATGTGAAGATTCATAAAATGTACTAATGAAGAGAGGTAATTGTTAAAATCTATTTCTGTGCTAATTTCCTTTCCTCTTCAGTAACTAAATTCAGTTAGAGCAATTCCCTGAAGACACTGGTAAATACAGCTTTTCTGAAGGTATTACAATTCTATTAAAGTCTAAAATTAATATGTTAATAAAATAGTAGTATTACTTAAGCTATTTTATTTTAAAGATTTATTTTTTTATTTGAGAGACAGAGACAGCGCACGCGTGGAGGGGGAGGAACCAAGAGAGGGAGAGAGTCTTAAGCACACTCGGGTGCTGGGGCGGGGAGCCCAACCTGGGGCTCCATTTCACGATCCTGAGATCACAAACTGAACCAAGGGTCAGACGCTTAACTGCAGCATCCAGGCGCCCTTATTTAAGGATATTTTATAATAAAATGAAAATACAGTATGTTCTGTTGTGAGGAAAACGTAACAAAAGTCTACCACGTTTTAATTTAATTAGAATTAACACTGATATTCATATAATAAAATATCTGTATATATGCTGGCTAACTACCTAGACGGCTTAATGTGGAATGCAAATCTCTATCATCTTGTCTCTTCATAAGTTTAGGAAGAAAACATTGTATTTGAATAGAATCTACCTAAGTAAGAAATGTTCATATGCAGTGAAGATGGCTACATGCAATTATGTTTGTACAGCATTGATATTTATGTATCTGACTATAGCCATTAAACAGACTTAAGTATTTTAGTGGATGAGTATATTTCACTCATTCAAATAAAGAACATTTTTGAAAAGCACAGATAACAAAAGATGCTATCAAGCAAATAAAAATGGTAAGTAACGTACTGAATTTATAAATGTTCTACGTTAACTGTGCATCACTCTGGCAATTGCCATGAACTCTGAAAGTAAAAAAGTAGGTGACCTCTTTATTCCAGAAATATTTTTAATGGAGAAAGAATATTCATTCAGTTTGAATCAAAGGAAATCCCTTGACACTTTTGGTCAGAGATTCTAATAGGCAAGTAGCTGCTACTAAGCGACAAGTGTGGGAAACTATACAAACATGATCATTTACAAAAGAAATACGACCTACTTTAGTGACTCAGGGATAAATCTTTAACACAGTGCGGTGTTTTACTTGTTCCAATAATTTACTTGTTGCCAATAATGTAAAGTCCTGGAAAATAGGGTTATTTTCATCAAATATTTTTAGTATTTTTTTAAGTCACACACCTTAAAGATGTCATGTATAATGATGCAAAAATATTCTCAATCACACATTGGAGTTTGTAACTTCTAGCTAATGAAGTGTTAAGATACATCTCAAAAATTACCAAATAAGAAATACTGCATTTTCCTGAAAAAGAATTTATGCCAAGAATAGTTTAAAGTAGATTTAGATAACAACAATTATGATTATTTATACTAGCCTTTCACATTTAAGAATGATTGCTTCAACTTGTGAGCACTAAACTCAGAACCTTGATGCTTCAGGGATATATTAAAAGACATTTTTTTCTAACTTGAACACAAAAATTTTGATTAATTTGAAGTCACAAGAAGATGCAAATTTTATTAAATTCACAAACAATTATGTATACACAGATTCATAAAAGTTACTTTTTACATATTAAAATAATGCCATTACAGAGGTATTTTGTTATTGGAATGATTATGTTTTAAAATGTCTTCACACTTTTAGTAATAAAACTGCAGGGAAATTTTCCCAACAATTTTAAAGTCGGACTCATTCCCTGGGGTTCTAAATTTATGTATTTTTTTCCTCATTATTGTTTGTTTTAAATATTCTACAACTTCTAGGAAATCTTCCTAGGTCTAGAAAAACCTGCTTCCATGTTAATTTCAAATAAATCAAATACAACTTGAGATGACATCAAGATTGTTCAAAACTGAAATTAAATTGTGGGAAAATGCTATGTCAAAAATTGTGTGTGTGTGTGCATGTGCACACGTAACCACATGTATTTTCATGCTGTAAGAAATAAGGGGGCAACTAAATGCTTTCCAACTTACTGGAGAACTGTCTTAAGCAAAATTTTTGTCCAAACGCTGATTATATATACTGTCACTGATTTTAGAATATTTTCCAAGTTACTAGGGCAAAATTCAAATGAAAAAAATCATCATGAGCATTCACTATCTCCAAATCTGATGCTATCTTCCCTTCATTTGGAAATTGGTAGAAACTGATGAATAATTAGATAAAGCTGATAAGAGGTAAAATGCAAGTGTTAAGTTTTGCCAAGTGGCTGACATGGTTACCTATGAATTTAGCATCTGTTGATTTAGCTATTTCTCTATCATATTTATGGGCACATATTATTCCTGTATTTTAGTAAAAGTTTATTGTAAATAACTTTCTGTTCCCTATAGTAATAAATCATAGTATCAAGCCATTTAAAATATATGTCTTTTGGTTGAACATAGATCCTATTTACAAATAAGTCATAATAAATGTATATTCAGAATTATGTATTAGTAAAAGTTTCCTTAGTGATCTTATCTAAAATGACCATTTCTGCTCCTAAAATTTACCCATAAAGTTATATATACAATCTACTAAATCAAATAACATAATTAATTCATACGTCATTAAATGACAACTAATTTTCAACTAATTTCCATCTTGTGTATATAAAAACTGAAATTATTATTTGGACTTCCATTTTGCTTAATTTGTGTCCTGATAAATTACACATATATTAATTTTAAAGACCATTATATTTAATTGTCTTGTACTCAAATAGTCATTCCATGAGATGAAATTCACTGACTCATTTGTTTGCAATAAATTCAAAGGCTTTCTAGAATTGTGTTTTATAAAAGGAAATTCTAAGTTCCTTGATGGCCAGAACCTTGCTTTTCTTAAACAATGCGGTGTCTCCAGCCATAATAAGAGTGCGTATCACAGGGCACAATAAATATTTGTTGGATGAATGAGTAGCAATGTGGATGTATGTTTTTATTTAATTTATATGATTACTTCATATTCTGATTTGAAAATACTTTAAATTTAGAATAATTTTTAGATTGGAGATTTTACTACTAATTGTTCTACTCTCCAAAATTCTATCCCAGAAACCAGAAGGAATTAGTTTTAAATTTCAAATACGCAAGTCATCTTAAAAGGTAAATTTCTTAAAGATTAAAACTGATAAAATATTCTTAAAGTCTTTATAAATTACTAGTTTGTGGCCTTTTCCAACATTGGTAAAATGACTTAAGTTTCTCTGAGTGACAAGGCTTAGTTTTTCTTCCAAATTGAAATCCTGAAGTTATCTTGACTATTTACAGATACCAAAAAAAAAAAAATTATATCACTTTTAACTAAGAGTGCAATTACTCTGCTGTCTATATCCACACATATTGGAAATGAACAAAAGGAACATTTTGTAAATGTTTTACTAGTTGTTCTGTTTCTGAGCTACCAACTATACTTCTCTACTTAATCAATATTACCAATATGCTGACTGAATCTCTGCTTAAACTAGAAGAGAAGCACCCCAAACATCCGGTAACTTTTTATGACCAGTCAGAAAAAGAGAGTTAAAGCCAACGACTATATGTAAGAAGCATGGTAGAACAGGAAACTGGGTTAGCTACGCCTGTGGGAAGGATAACAGCATTTCTGACACTGTCAGCATGAGGAACGTTCAAAGGACTGATGCTATTTTTAAAGACCTACCTTGTAGACTGACACTAGCCCTCGACAATATTTGGTTTAAAGACACCATATTCATACAATATATAAGAACCAGTTATTTTACTCCCAATCAGACATTTTTAATGTTCCTCCAAACCTAAACTTCATTATTAACAAGTTTATGTAGTAAAACAAAAACGAAAACAAAAACAAGACAACTGAGATTAAACCATCAACCAATATAACAAAGAAAAGGCTTCCGTGACAGATTTTAATATATTTTAAAACACCTGAAAATTTTTATTTATTCATGTTTAAACAAAAGCAATATTTAAATATGTTTCTAGAAAATCAAAACACTGAAACAAATGCTCATTTAAAACAGAACTTTTCCACTGGATCTGACTTTACTGTGTTTATAAACTATGCCATCTGCATGTGCCACCCTCATTTCAGTAACACGCTGAGGTGCTTTATTAGAGGTGGGATGCATTTAGTGATGGAATCACAACATATCTGGTTCTGGCTCCTGAAAAGAAGCACATAATAACCAACATTTCTCTTGGTTATCCTTCACTTGGTGGCCTATCAGCCTGTTGAAGCCACTTGTCTGTGAGGAGGAGTTGGCTAGTACCTGTCATTCTCCGGAGACGCATGCTGGATTTGAATCCTGGGGCTAGGAGGTCGTCTCCTATCTAGGGAGGGGGACCATCTACCCCTGTTTGCCCAATGAACAAGACAGGAAAAAACAGGACATTTAGTAACTCCTAAAATAAAAGAATATATGGAACAATAGGACTGGAAAAGCACCCCAAAAAGGCAAAGTGTAGATTCTTTACTCCATAATTTACTCTTGATTTTGATAAGCCTTGGACAGATAAATTATAATTTTGTAAGAAAATAAATCTTGTCCCCCTGTAAGTGAATAGAGAAACAATTTACTTGGGAAGATGTTTGAAATCTATTGTGTGTAATTTTGTTCCTTTAAAATGTGCTTGTGTGTGTATACATATCTACACACACACACACACACACACACACAACTTTAAGTTAAAAAGATGCACCCTTAAGAACTTGGCTTATGTTTGAATAAAATAGGTTTAAGAAGTTACCAATGCTTATTTGATACTAGGCATCGGAATTACTGGATAAAGTGGCAAAGATGAGGTGTGTGAATTTAATACAAAGCAGAAACACAGTTGTTTTCTATTTCTGTGTTTACAATAATACTTTTTTTGTGATTAACAATTAGATGAAAGTTTGAATCTTGGTTCATTCTTTTGTTAGACTATCTTGAGATTCTGTGTATAACCACGAATTACAAACACCTAGTTGAAAACTGAAAAGAGGCAATAAAGGACTGAACAGGCCAGATTTGGAAATTTTTATATCTTAGATATGAACACTTTGAACAGGTAATTCCTTTGGATATTGGCTTCCTTGTATGCAACAAGGGATAACTGAATGGTCTCTAAGGACTCATACAGCTATAAGAGTTTATAATTATCCAGACTAGTCCTAATGTTTCAAAAAAACAAAAGCCATCTTCTTTGCTGTTTCACTTAGCTGACTGGATTTATTATTTGGATAAAAAGCAGCAAAGGGCTGTCAACATGTGACCAGGCTATCTGAGATCAGCAGGTACTCGATTCTGAAAGCCCCTTGGAAGTCTGTGCTTCATCAGTCAGCCTTAGAAAGACAAACTTGCCTTGATTCAAGAAGGGCTTAAGGAAGCTATGAAGAGATAAAGGTATCAAAAGCAGAATTTGGGGAGAAAACTGTGTGACATGTACTCTTCTATGTGTTACATGTTTGTGAAATTAAAAATACTTTGCATTAATTTTTAAGTTACCTAATAATTTTAGATTATTTAAATAGCTGGTCAGTCCAATCTGAATGCTTTAAAATGTATTTCACTTTACTGGCTTTTGTTCTGCAGGGACAATAAAGAAAAAATATTTCTAAAATAATCGAAAACAATCACAACCACAGGATCTTCTACATTAACTTGTGCTCAGTCATGTTAAAACTGATGGTGTTGGAAGTGTTTACAGTATGTGAAAACACAAAAATACAGTTAATGTGTTTTTTTGTAAAGTAGTAAGTCATGTTAATTTGACAGGATCATGAATAACCTTGCTTCTTGAGGCAAAATTCCAGTCCTTGTGTTTATTTAAACAAAAAAGTAAAGTAAAAAGTAAAATGCTGTAGTTATGAAACATGCAGTGAAAGCTACGAAAGGGAAAGGTGTACATTTGGGAACAGGCAACTGTGAATGCAAGCTATTAAAAAGTAACTTTTGATGAAATACGTAGCATAATACATGTATTATCTGTATACTCAAAGTCCTTCTTAATATGCTGATATACGGTACCAATATAAGAAATCCATTTGCTTTTCCCTCATATATTTAATATGGGAGCAAGATCAATTTACACCCAATTTTTGTCCAAAGACTAGATATTACTTAAGTTTGAATATAACACATTTGGGAGTTTCTAATATACTAGTACATTTTATATGCTTTTAAATTATGTGCAACATCCTTCTCTCCTATGACACAGAAGAAAAGGCCAACATTGGACTTTTTATCCCCTTGTTATTGAGCCAAACACACAGGGTTCAGCTTCCATTCTCATCTTGGAAGCTAGCATGGCAGGCTATGTTGGAGTTATTAATCATGAAGTTGAACCAGCTCCTTCTTGATTTCTCTTTCCCAAATACCCTGCCTAGAAATTTCTGGTTAGTTACACTATTAGTATTTCAATATCAGGTATCTCATATTCATTAATTAAGATCCTTTCTTTGTTCAGAGCCCATCCCTTTCTCTGTGATCACAGCAGAAGAAGAAAGGTCACTCTGATGGTTAAGGGGTTGAATTAACAGGCTGTGAGCTCCCTGCATAAGGAACTACAGTGGTTTTTTTTTGTTTAGTTTTGACAGTTACAGAAAAAGTAATTAATATATATTTGTGGATGTCCAAGTAGATAATAAGTTATTACAGGTAAGAAGTAATGAGAATGTTAACGAAGAGATTAACAGTGGTGAGGGGATCCACTGATGAGATATAAAGGAATTAGAACTGACAGGTCTTGGTAAGCAATTAAATGGTTCTTATGTCATGTCTTTTCCCCCCAGCACTGATACACTGTAAAACAAATGTATGTGTGTTTAAGTGTGCAATTAATATTTACACTTGCTTATGTGCACCTTTCAATGGCGCATATCTCTTGGCAGAACATGGCTAAGCAGTTCAATTTTCTAAAAGAGAAATTATATGGAAATGTAAACCATTCACTCCATAAATAGCACAAGTAAGAAATATTTGTGAACTACTCTATTAGAAACTAAATCTGAACAAAAGAGACAACTGATCATATAGTATGTATTTTTATTGTCTAATCCCACTATTCATTTTAGTCCTTTAAAAAATGGGTGATGGGTATTAAGGAGGGCACTTGTGATGAGCACTGCGTGTTATATGTAAGTGGTGAATCACTAAATTCTACTTCTGAAACTAATATTACACTGTATGTGAACTAACTGGAATTTAAATAAAAACTTGAAACAAAAAAATAAATTAATAAGTAAAAAAGAAAAAAAATTCCCAATATTGTTTTAAAGTAAAATTAATATAGATACTTAAACTTTGAAACAAAGTTTATTTCTTTTAATTCAATTTACATTTGTTAAGTTTTAGGTAGGTACCTCCTTTCCTTTAGTCCTCATGTTTCCATACAGAGGGAAATTCATTCAAGCAATGCTCCTGGTCTCTTTCTACCCTTTGCCTCACTCTACCACAGGATAGGAGGACTGGCTTATTATTTTTATTTTAAAGACTTTATTTATTTATTTGAGAGAGAGAGAACGTGCACAAGCAGGGGGAGAGGCAGAGGCAAAGGGAGAAGCAGGCTCCTCGCTGAGCAGGGAGCCCCATGTGGGGCTCGATCCCAGGACCCCGGGATCATGACCTGAGCCTGATGTTCAACAACTGAGCCACCCAGGCGCCCCAGGAGGACTGGCTTATAAGATCAGTGACTGTGTTGAACGACCAGGCACAGGTGACTCAGTCCTTTCTGGATTACCCCTTCCAGATCAAGCTACCTGTAAACAGCAAACGCTATGGGACATAGCGTTGTAAGATGTGAGGCCTGGGACTGAACCTGTCTTGTGGTTCAGTGAATCTGACTGATTCTGGGGTGAGTTATTAGCAAAGCCTGTAGACCTAAAGTCACAGCTTCTAAACTTGTCCATTGTATTTATGGTGATAATTAGATCTCCCATCTTCTAGTTCCTGGGTCTAGCTCACAACTGGACTGAAATTTAGGAACAGAAAATAGGGAGTATTTTTTAAGCCCCCCAAATCTCCAAATTGAACATTTATTAAGTAAAAAATAATAATGCTATCACAAGAGATAGCAAGGACAAATAAGATATGATCCCTATCCTCCAGGAATAAAATATAGCAGAAAAACACACTACTAAGTAAAATATAATGTTTTAATAAAAATATATAATATTTTGTGGGCCCAGAAAAGTGAGTAATTCTGACTGGCAAAAGGTATTGGGGGGTGGGTAACATAAAAAGGTTTTATAAATGCTATGGTTATCTGACCTGCATTTTTGAAGAATCAGTTAAAATTTTTAAGCAGACAACAAGGAAAGATGGTATTTTAATTTTAATGGAAAGAAAACTTGAGTCAAAAAGGAATAAAAACTATTAATAAAGCTTATGAAATAATTTAGGGGGCAAGAGTGACAAGGGAAGGGCTATAACATAATTCAATATAATCAAGGTAAGGGATCTGCTTGGGAGATTCTCAAAAGAGTAGGAAAAATGTTTCCAGATAACGTGCCTGGTTATATGTCAAAGCCATCTAATAAGAGCAACATTTAGGAAAAGAAAGTATTTTGCTATAAAAGGATGTAAGGGGAGATAATGAATTTAATTCAGACATTTTGATGTACACAAATGGCTATCATTTAGAAATTCAGACCTAGTGCTCAAGGAAAAGTTCTGGCCTGGTCAATTGCATTGGAGCATTGCCTTCATGTATTAGAATGGAAATTTTTGATAGAAATACAATTTCAGGGGTAGAATGGGTGGGGCAAAGGGAAACTAAAGATGGAGCTAGGAAAAATACCTATCTTTGTGGGGTGGGATAGGAAGAAAGGCCTGCAAGAGGAGACTGTGTCCTGAGTCATTAGAAAATTTGTAGATGGTACCAAATAGAGGAGAGGTTCAAGTGACAGGGTGGTTAACGCAAAATGTTTCAAGACGCCGCTGGACAATTAGGGAGCCAATGTACTTCAGAGAGGAATTTCAGCACAGCGGTAGAGCCATGGTAAGGAGCGGAAGTCAGACTTCAGAATTTACGAGGAGGTAAAAACGAGGCTGTGAGTATAGACTACTCTTTCATGAACCTTCAATAAGGCTATGATTTCTATGAAAGGTCAAAGAAGAAGATAAAACATCCAAGAAAAGTAACTCTTCTCCAGTGGCTCTAAAAATAAATGTTTCTGAACATTTAAGTAATAATTTGTTTTAGAACCTGGGAAAGAAAAGGTGAATGGAGGCCTGTAACTTACTCCTTCCCAAACAGGGAACTGGGGGGGAGGGGGCGCGGGGTGGGAATGAATGACCTGAAGCAGACCTGAATAAAAAGGGAGGAAAAGTGGATCAGCCTTGACAGACGTCCTCGTAAACATTCAGTGGTATTTGCGAGTGAAAACATAAAGGAGAGTCCTCTATTAGACATCTTGAGTAGGAAATAATTAGTCTTTCTAGAACTTTTATTGCAAATAAACCCCAAATTTCTTGATTTATGAAGCATGACTAGATGGAGCAATGGGCTAATCCATACTTATTTTTGTTATTTGTGTAATCAACAGAATATATAATGAAGGCATTCAAAAACAGAAATGGCTTCCTTTGCAAACAGTGCTTCTCCAAGCATGATTTAACCTGGCTAAACCACCCTAATAAGAGATAAAAAATGGATCTTGTGGTTTGGGACTCCTTGAAGAAAAGAATATGTCATCTGTGCCTGATGCTCCTTTATCTTTGAATCATTATTGAACTATGGTGTTGGATACTGAGTCTGCTTTGACAATTTCATCCTTTGCATTGACACAAAACTTCATTTGTTTTAAAAGTTAGTGAAGATACTTCAAAAAAGGGCATTGAGTTGGTATAAGAGCATATAAATGTTCATCAAAATGGTTCAGAATCAGCAAATTATTTAACTTTTATAGTTCATGAGACTGTGGAAACACATTACTATCTTAAGAATATGAAATTATGTTTAAAAATTTTTCTCTAAAATTTTATCTACTATGTATAAATTAGGCATTCACATAAGAAGCTCTCTGGTCAATCAGAGAAATTAAGTAACCTGGAAGAGCCTCTAAGCCTCCCTCTCCCTACTCTGCACATTCTGCCTAGGGACTGTAGGTGCATTTTCCAAAGAGAGCAAAGTCACCACTGTTGATACTGTGATGTTCTGCTTCGAAGTATGCACAAAAGGGCATTTGAGGTCATTATCCTCCAAACCAATAAGAATCTACAACTCGTGTAACTTTCTTGATGAAAACTTATTTTATTTTCTCTTGGAAACAAAGTTGACTGCAATAAATGAAAGACCACTGATAATACCAATTTCTGCCCCCTCTGTCCCCTTTCATTTTTTAATGGAAAATTTCTTTTTATTCAATATATAGAGTGAATAAATACAGGTTTCAGTGATATTTTTCTTCTATGAAAAGTAAGTACACTCACTGAGACTTCACTATGACCAGCACAATAATTGTGGCCAGATTGTCTATAGGCTGATCTATTTTAAGAGCATTATCTGAGAGGTTAAACTCACCAACACATAGATTTGTGAACTCTATGGCTTTAGTGTAACAAGGGAACACATACTAGATAGGTTTTAGCATAAGAATAAACCTGTGGTGTCCAATATGGTAGACATAAGCCACAAGTGGCTATTAGGAATACAAAAAAAGGAATATCTATAGTTTTTAACTGATTATATGTCAAAATTATATTTCATCTATATACTGGGTTAAATTATTAAAATTAATTTCAGCTTTTTAATATGGCAACCAGAAAATTAAAAATTATACATGTGGCTTGCATTATATTTCTATTAGCACCTTATATAAATGATACTAAAAATGTTAGGGTCTTGTTATAGTCAGAATATTCTACTGACTTGAGCAATTCTATTCTGTTTTAATACCAACCAGAAACATATAAAGAAATAAAAATAAGTAAAACATATAAAAAGATTTTTCTTGCTACTCTTGTATTTACTTTTTTTCTTGGGGCAGATAATACATAACAAAAGAGAAAAAAACAATTTCAACTGTGATTTTAAAAGAGCCTATAGCCATTTCAACTAAAATTTCTATTACAAATATAAAAAAATGTAACATAAGTTCGATTCCACTGTTTTCTATTACAAAATATACAAATACAAAAGAATACTAAATAAAAAAGTAATTTCTTCAGTAGAATCATATGCAGACAGTTAAAAATGGATGTGTATACCCGTACCTATTATTTAAGTCCAGAAATAATAATCCCATAAATAGTAATCCATAAATAATAATCCCATAAATAGATAAATAGATTCAAACTAGAAAGATTGCTAAAAAAAAGTTTAAAGCAGCCTCTGAAGAAGAGGAGAAGTGGGTTACACATTAGCACCGCTAAACGTTTTTCTTCAGGATTTATAAAGAGGTAGTAAACAAATCTCCAGTGAGTGACTTCTAATTGAAAAGAAATAACAATTACATCCAAGACTATCAATTATAACCAAGTTTACTGGGATAGCAAGTTGCACTATAATGAAAAAATTAGCTCCTCAGAATTAGGAGATATTGCAATACAAAAACTTTGAATACATTTGAAGTAAAATTAGAATTATTTAATAATCAATCAGTTAAAAGTGTTAAGCAGAATTATGTGTGTGTGTGTATATAATGTGCATTTATTTTTGTAAGGCATCAGAAAATCTAAGATAAACATACCCTTTTTTTTGTTGTCAAAATATAACTTACTGGGAAACATGATCTCTATCAGAGTACCTTGACTAAACAAAGAATATAAATTCACAAGGGAAGTTTTCTACCAAAACAGAATTCTTATTTTAAGTTTGTGGAAGATTGATGTAAAACCCATCAATATATTTA
Organism: Phoca vitulina; assembly: GCF_004348235.1. NCBI lineage: Eukaryota > Metazoa > Chordata > Mammalia > Carnivora > Phocidae > Phoca > Phoca vitulina. The sequence goes on from NW_022589714.1 coordinate 16,898,150, forward strand.
TCATCGGAACTAATAGGAAAGTGATCCTCCCCCCTTCCGATAACTCCCTGTACCTTATAACATTATCAGCATACTGAAGGCTCCTGAGTCATGTGTAAATAAAACCACCACACAGCAACAGAAGGGGAAAAGCAGAAGCCAGAAGCAGTTACAAATTATATCACACCATTTGCAACAACATTCACGGAGATATGTGTATGTGTAGCCTAGGGCTTACCCATATACACATATCTCTCTCCATAGATGTGTATAATAAGGGGAGGGGGAGATGGAGACAGTTAGCAAAGTGAACATGAATGAACAAACCTGTGAGACTCACATGAAACGAAACAAAGTGATTGAAAAAAATCACTAGTACAAATGATAGGAAATTAAGAAAGTCTTTATTTTATACCTTTCTCGTTCTGGTGAATGCAAACTAGTATCTGGTCTCAAGCAGTTGGTACTAGCACTCCTAGCCCTGTCAAGGGAGGGCTGCAGTTCACTAGTGCCAGTGCATTGCATCCAGTGGTAGAAGAGAAAGACAAAGAAAACAAAGAAAGGAAGACCATGTTAGAGAGTAAAGCATAAAATAATGTCCCCTTTACATAAAATGCAGAATCACTGTGATTCAGTTCATAAGGGTGTGAGAGAGCTGACAGGATGGCAGTGCAAAATTTTGTTTAGAAAATGAAACTAAACAAAGATTATGCTTGAATTGGTTTGCATAATTTTTTAAAAGGGTCTCAGACTGAAAAAAATGAGACTAGATCACACCTACTTATGAAAAAACTGGATACAGAAAGCACTAAAACAAAAATGCCTAAAACTTCATTACCAAGAACAGATGCCACACCAAAACAAAATGAAGGACATCGGAGGAGAAAAAAGTTACAACTCAACTATTTTGGTTCACAACACTAGACAAGGGAAGTGGAAGGCATGACTTCCAAATGGTCTTACCTAACAAATATTTCATCAGTAAATGTCAATACTCTTGAGTGAAAGCATTCATGATGAAGGGGGAAGTCCTGTCTAGTCACTGACTTGGTTTTGGTATGTGCAGGCAGAATTGAGCTTCACATATTAAAATTTTCCAAAAATAAAATAATATAAAATTAATGATCATAATTAAAATCAACAAGTAAAACAACAAATAAATGACAAGACGATTAGAATTCTGATATTTGAGTAATTAGATTTCAGTTAGAGAAATATTCTAGAATTCATAAGTTTTATAATTAAAGTTATTTTTAGATATCATTAATTTAATGTTTCTCTGTGCATAATTACTTTCAAGAAGAAATGTTAGTGTTTTATTAAAATTTAAATTTGTTATTTTTAGTAGGTCAGGGATTCAGGATTAGTTTGTAACTGGGACTCACTGTTAGGACTCTTCCTTGTAAATATTCCAGTGAGAACCGTTCTCTAATCAAGGCATCTTCAGTGGTAATGTTTCATAGTGCCTAACAAAATGTCTGGAATGTGGCAGCACAAACATGCAGGAAACAGAAAAATATATATGAAGAGAATTCTACCAGGGCATAGAAAAAGTAGAAGGCCTATAAAGATACAAACAAAGACAGCTCTTTTGTTTTTTCTCAGAATAACCACAGTAATTATTTGAAGTTAGAATAAGAATTATTAAAATATGGAATCACAGACATCAGTCTTTATAATTAAGATAAAGACTCAAAATTATAATTTAATTGTCTTAATTTGAAAAATATCTGCTAACAAAACTCTATGAGTTAATCAATATTTAAATTTACTCTTTAATCCCTGATTTAATATTATACCTGCTTCTGTGGAAGTAAACAACTCATAGCTAAATGTACTAACCAAATAATTTATGTAATTTGGGAATTAAAACTTGACTGAGAGAGTTAACATTCTAGCAATAAGCAAGAGCTGACCAGCATGGCAGGGAGAAAGCTGGTCTTGAGACCAGGCTGCAGTAAGGAAAGGCCAGACCAAAAGACCAAGTGACTGCAGTGGAGGAAATCCCTCTCATTTACTAGCCTCTGAATCCAAATCCAACTACAGATAAAATTTATCACTGGAAATCCAATGAGATGGGCAATAGATGCAAACTAGAATATGAATTTTGATTTGGCAGAAAAAAGCCCTACTTTATCTGAATTATTTTAAAATCTCTGAGGGATTCTGGATGGTCTGTACTACACCAAGGGCAAATTAGATCCAGTTAATCAATTAATTTTTTGACAATTTAATAATGTTTCTACAAATTTAATTGCTGATTATGAAAGTCCCAAGTCTATTTCAGCTCACATTAAAATACAATAAATCGGGAAGGGAATATACATTTGCTGAGGACACACTAAACATTCAAACACCCCACTGGTTTACTCATACTTATACTACTGGTCAAATCAAAGGAAATCTCTTAAAGTTTCAGTTTAAAAATATATTAGAGTACCATATTTGAAAACTAACTGAAGACAGATTTTACTGAAACTAAGGATTTTGCCCGCTTCACAGACAAGAGTCTTCTTTTCAACTTAGGCAAATATCTTCAGCAATAGGTTGCTATCTAACTTTTTAAAGCAATCGGTTCAAAAGGGGTTTATTCAGAAATACTTGAACAAGGGTTAGCAAAGACTGTGAAACAGAATGGAAGATAGCATAACATTTATATATAGTATGAAGGCCTAAATTCCTGCCTTGGCTTTGCCACTTAATGGCAATGAACGTGGATAATTCAGGTCGGGCCTTTTCCTACGTTTATATAAGAGAGGCAATAACATCCACTTAATAGGGGTGCTCAGAGAATTAAATGAGATAACAGATATAAAGTATCCAGGACATAGTAAGGCAGCTATATATAGAATTTTCTGTACAACATTACTTTCTCAGGTCATGTTTTTATGAAAAGAAGGGTTTAATGGTTAAGTATTTATTATTATAAGTATTAAGTTATAATAATTATGTTATAAATATAATTGAATATTATGTATTAATTATTAAAATAAATAGGCAGAAAATGGATTAAACAACATGAGACAGATTTCTTTAGTGTATGACTCCAACATGCTGTGCATACTAAATCTTCAGGGAGGGACTATAATTTGCAAAGTTTCCAAACTCTGTTTGACTCACAAACTCTTTTATTGGCACAGCACCAACTCCTCAGAATCTAATTGTGGAAAAACTAGTTTAGTGGAAAATGTCAATAGACCTGATTTTGAATCCTTGCTCTGTTACTTATCAAATTAAACTTTCTCAGCATCTTTCCTCATCTGTAAAATGAGGGTAATAACATTCGTATCATATAATTACTGCCAGAGAATTGAGATAAAGTACATTAATGACAACACTATGCTTGGTACTCAATGAATTTTATTTTCCTTGTTTGCTGAGAAGTAGCAAATCCTCAAATTTTATTCTTAAAATTTCTAAGTGAATATGATATGATGTAGTTTGAAGATAAGATTGTACAAAATGATGAAATTACCATATATCATATTTTGCATATCCTGATATTTCACCTTTATATGTATAAAATATGAGAAAAAAATATGTTTAGCTGTTCTATTTAGGACATTGGTCTAAATTTATTTTATTTTATTATTTTACAGTTGTAGTCAAATCAATAAGACTATGAGAAAAAAAAAACTTTTTGAATTTGTAAACACATTGTTCCTACCCACAAACTCTTTGTTAGGAAAAACAAGTAATAGGAAGCCTGGGAAGCTGAGCATTATAAAGAATTTGAGATAATTTTTACAATATTCATAATTTTATATTTTTCCCCAGTTCATAACCAAAACTAGTATTTCCTCATTTTTTTCCTGTGGCTCTACAGGAAGACATGGAAGTAGTTATCAGTAGGATAATTTTATATATATAAGAAGTTGAAACAATTCTTATTAGCATGATCACGTTTGCATTACTGAGCAGAGCCACATGTTCCATGCAGACAAAATAAATTCTGCATTTGTCCTTGCACTGCAGGTGTTTCAGTTATAGCTCTTTCCTACTGTCTTTTTATTGGCCAAAATATCTGAAAGAGTTTGTCTGTGTGTTGGTTTGTTTCACTGACTTTCTACTTCCTTACCTTCTATTAACTCTAAATTGACAATAAATGTTTACAGCTTGCATTCTATGAGTAATCTGTAAGAGATTAATTAATTAATCAATTAATTTTGGATATGAAATCCAAGATGTAATGAGACATAAATAAAGTATCAGGTTCTAAGCTCCAAATTACAGGAGAATATTACATCCCCTTTTCTTTTCATCTTTAAAGAGGCATCATATTGTTGTGTGCTTTTACGAGAAAGTTTGTATTACAACCCTTCTAAACTGGTGGGGGGACAAAGGGAGGGAAGATTTAGAAGTTAAAGGTCAAATATTCTCATTCTTTATCAAGAAGGAAGCTGATGTTCAGCCAGTAAAAAAATGAGTGCTATAAGATTTTACTAAAAGCAAATAGAATATAAATAATAGTAGATTCCAAAAGGAAATAAAAAAAGGCTAAAACAAACATAATCATCAAAACAATAACACTGCCATGCACAGATCAGACCTCCTGTGACTAGAGAGGTGTGTGTGTGTGCTGCCGGGGGCTGGGGAGGGGGCCGCTCACAATGAGCATTTTGAATTGTAATTGCGGAAATCGGTTCCTCGGTTTTAGGAATGTGTAAACAGTTCCACAGAGGCTCATAAGTCTCTGGATTTTGAATAAACAAGTAGAAAAGCAGTCTGCCTGGATTAGAATTAAAATATATTTGGAACCTTTCCACAATCTCCAATGAAACAAAACAAATTTTGAATACTTAGGAAATTAATTTAACATATTTGTAATAATACCTTTAAGGGCGAGAAGAAAGAATAGTAGAATGGAAAGAGAGTCATCACACACAGTTACCATTACCAAATCCCTGTATTTACCTGGTAGTATGTAGGCATTCTGCACTTCGTCCTCGTTTTGCTCTGGGCAGCATAAGAAGCTCACTGCACAGACAGGATGGGTGGTGGATGAAACAGATAAATCATGAGGCATTAAATGACATGGGTTATGCCAATGGTATGCCGATGAAAACATGAAAAGGGAAGAAACCAGATTGTCTGCACTAGCATATTTGCTCGAGAGGTTAAACAAAAATAAACATGACAGTATTTAAAAAATTTAAACAATAAAGTACAAACATCATGGTCAAAGTCCTAGCTGTTGTTGATTTGCTATTGTATTTCCAAGTGACTTTATAGAATATTAAAACAAAACAAAACTAAACTAAACCTTCCCCAAATAAGACACAAAAATCTATTCTAATTCCAGATACTTGGATATTTTAAAAACTTCTGAAAGGCCTACACATCTGGACTTTCTGATACTCATTGGAACCCTAAGCATGGAGTCCTCTTGGCTTTTACAGACACTAAAAATGCAATATCCTATATGCTTCTTCTTAACCAATCATGAATATACTCGATTAGAATTGTTTTATCTTAAAACTGGTACTTTTTCTATGCTCAAATTAATTTCACTTTGTTAAATGCCCTGGTCAAGAAGTCTTTTTTTTTCCATCCTCACCTAAATTCAAAGGGACCCCCAATTAATGTTGACAAAGTGGCTTTCACTCAACTCAACTCAGGCTGAGCAGTGTGGAATCCTATTGCTCAGAACAGCTCTTATCTCAGCACCCAATATGACTCCACTCTTGAAGGTCATGGCACCCCTTCCCACAGTAGGATGACAATAAAGTAGATTAAGAAGCCCTATTGAGTTCTGTGTCCTTGACTACATGGCAAAAAGTCAATCATTAAGCACCACTAAGATTTCCCTACTCCTTCCTGAAAATGTCTCTACTTTAAAAATCCAGAAGAGAATATTCAACAAGGTGAGTATTCTAAAACCTTAAATCAAATCCTGAGCTTGTGGTCTGGCATATTACAGCGGTATGTGGTTAGTTTGAGAAGAAAGTCTATGGGCATGTAGAACAACAGAGTTGTAATGTAGATTTTTAGTAATTGTGTCCAGGGAATGTTTCCATATGAAAAACTCCATCTCATATATTTTATACTTTATAGACATTTTATGGGAAGCTCTCACAGAAACTCTGCAACATTGTCTTTCAGATGACCTGTATCCAAAACTGTTTAATAACATAAAAAACATAACTTTATAATTACATAAATAACATCCCAAAGACTGCAACCCACAAAATGCAAAATATTTGAAAGTTGCTTATGCAGGCTTCCTTCTATAATTTAGAAACAACAAGCAATACATTTTAAACTGGCTAAACATAAATTTCAATTTGTAAACAAATGCACACATTATGACAATATAATGTTAGCCAAATATTTCCTAGAGTTGCATTTCTTTTAGAATATCCTAACAGCTGTTCCTTGAGAGTTCAGTTTTGAATGATTAAATACTTTTACTTTCTGATGTACTATGCCAAGATATCTATCATATACTAAAACAGAGCAAATAAAAAGTTATAATGTTGAGACCATAATTTGAACAAATACCTGTCTTGTTCTGATAAATACTGACTATCCACATCTCTGGATCTGTGATCAACTGGACTTCGGGAGGCATCATGGTGTCTAGTTGGAGAACGTGACCTTCTTGTTGGATGAATTTCATCTAAACTCCTAAAATGGTTACAAAAATACAAATGCATCAAAGTATATAATCTTCCCAAATCTGGCAGACAGACGAATGGGGAAGATTTGTCAGTAACTGGCAAAAAACTGGCATGGCTTGAAAAGTGTTGGCATCATAACGAAATGCATATTTTTATCAATGAGTTAAAGGTATTTATTCTCTATGAGTGCTTTGCCTGTGCTACATTTCTCCAACCTTCTTTTGCACCTCTGTCAAAAAAGGACAATTTTCATCTGCATACTTAATTTAAATTTCAGAAGTATATTTCAGGATAAGATAAAATATAGCACTACATTACTTATGTTTTACATGCTTTTATAAGCACTTAAAGTGCTTCAAAGAGACAATTCTAAATTCTAATTTTTTAATTATTTTTTTTCTAAATTCTAATTTTTTTTTTTAAGATTTTATTTATTCATCTGAGACACAGAGATACAGAGAGAGAGAGAGCATGAGCAGGGGAGAGGCAGAGGAGAGGGAGAAGCAGGCTCCTTGCTGAGCCAGGAGCCCGATGTGGGGCACGATCCCAGGACCCTGGGATCATGACCTGAGCCGAAGGCAGACGCTTAACCATCTGAGCCACCCAGGCGCCCCCAAATTCTAAATTTCTTAAAAATACTTTCTGCCTCTTAAGCTTTTCCTCTTTGCCATTTCTCTCCACAAGTTATTCATTATCATACAATTCTTCCTAACAGGAGAGAAAACTAGTCAACAGAATACAAGATAGTTATTCAAAAACCGTGCTTGGGACATAAATTTCTACTCGTGGAAAAAATTTCTTGAGATTCAAGAACAGAATGTAATATAGATGGAGTAATGAATAAAAAGACATTTTGCCCACAAATGATTCTGAAAAAATAACCTGACTGACCAAACCATTATTTCATGTCAGTAACAGTCTTGTGGCAGCTTACATTGTATTAAAATTAAAAAGTACTGTCAGAGACTTCAAGCCCATCTCAAAGCCTACCTCTGTAATGGCACATTTGGTAAACGTGAACGCGGCCTTCCCTGATCATCGCCGCGGTGAGGAGATACTGAACGTGAGCGGTGATGAGTTGTTCTTTGCTGTTCTGGCACAGTTAATGTTGTAGATTTACTTTCTCTAGCACTAGACCTATAACCTACTGGCAAGAGTACACACAAAAAAAATCAGTCAGTATTCTTCTATAATGTAAACATAATATCAAGTTATATCTAAAGCAGCCACGGACCTACTACAATAAATGCCATGCAATCAGTATTATTAGCTTTTCTCTTCAAAACTATTAAGTATACGTACACAGAGTGTAACATATACATGCATAAAAACAGGTTACAGATTTGTTCAAAGGTGCCCATGGAGATACTGCATATGAATATGACAGCTGATGCCTCAGATGTTATGATGAGCTAGGATACTATTTTAATTTAAAAAATGATGAGTTAGTGATTTTCATTGACAGTGAACTATAGTTAATAGATAAGTCAATGCTTAGAAATTTGGGGTCTCTTTAAATGTTATTTGAATTTTTCTTCCAAAGGATAAACTATTTTAGTCGGATTTCAGATGTCTTTGCAAAAAAGAAAAGTTATCATATCAATTTTTGTTAACAAATAGTAGTAAGATCTTCACTATTACAAATATTCACTCAATTTGCAAACTACACATAATACCATAATTTTCAAATGAAAATAGTGTATGGATGGGGATGACTATGGCAATAATGCAGAGAAAATTAACCCTCTTATAGAAACAATCATCAAATCTACCTCAGACATCCGAAACTATTCCACAAAATGTGTTGATAACATAATTTAGTTAATACAGTTAACATAATTGCAATTAAAAATAAATTCTAAATTCATTCTCCCTTGAAACAAAAAGGTTTATATCATCTCTGACTTAGTTAAGATAAAACAGTAATCCAATCTCAAATCCAAGTAACAGTTAATTAATTTTTTTTTTCCACAAGGGTCATTGTTTGCTATTATTGAAAGGAAAATAAAAAATTCTGTAGCCAAAGGAAAAATAATTATATTTACAACTACATAAAAGTACATGAAACATGAAAACATTAAATTTAACTGGGCAGCTTGAACTTTTCTTCATTTATTTACTTGATAACTCCTACATTATTTTAAAATATGCCATGGAACATCATTATTAAAGGCAGACTAAAATTCTCCAATAATTTATTTGTTGTGATTGTATGATCTTTTAACTAAGCTTAACGAATAAGAAAGATCTTTAAACATTTCATAAATGATTATGAATGACAATTCGAAATGATAATATCAAGATCAGAGATGCCTAACCATTCTGTCATTCTAAAAATGTAAGTATAATGGCCAAATAATGTAACCATAAATGTTATAATTTATAGTTTCACATACTTCATTTTATAACAAAAATCATAGCAATTAAGCTATTATTTTGAGTTCCACATAGGAAAGTTTCTTTGTCATTGTTCAAGTGTATAAATTGTAATATTAAGTTTAGAAAGAAACCAAGTAAATTTACATGTAGTGAATTTATTTCATAGCTCATTATAAAAAATGGTGGTTATTTTTAAAGATAATTAATCCAAGGTCTGAATTACTTAAACACTTCAAATTACCATTTGATATCACTTGATAACTTTTTGTATCAATCATACAATAATTATGGAAGGTCAAGATTGAATTGGGAGCACCATTTCAAGATTTCAATGAATATTCCAGGTATATAAATAACACTTTCATATTTGATATAATAAAACTATTAGGAAATAACTTAGAGAATTTAGACATCTTACTGTTAGAAGGGTATAACTGATTTTTTTTCATGGGTTCCTTTGTATTTACATAGAAAGTAGTATCTTTCTTTTTTTATCCTATCCTAATTTGTATACATAGTTTTTTGATGCTTTTCAAAATAATTTGGTTTTCTTTGTATTATGTTTAATTTATTATTGATAACACATATTCTCTACCTTCAGTAAAAGGTGGGAGGAAACTGCTATTTTATGCTCATTTCAATGTTTTGGTTAACTCAAAGAGTGTGTTTATGTTTGTTTTTTACTTTCTGAATTTGCAATAATGCTCAGAAAAGTTGGGGTTACCACGTGTCTTGCCCCACATAAGGGCATTCTGCATATTTTTATTCTTCTTAAGCAGCTAAAATTACTTACTTTAAATAACAACAAAGCTATGATAAAGTTAATAAAATGTAGCTCTGAGCTTCTCAGCTACTTTTAGAACCTTAGATTTCCCTCAGTGGAGAAAGGTAGTAATAAGTACATCAAACCAGAGCACAGAACTCTGTGGTCCTAGAAAAGCAAAAGTATTAGAAATTTTAAGGTTCAGCTGTGGTAGGACATCTAAATTAAGCTTTTGAACTTCAGGAAACAAAACCAGAAACTTCAGAGTACACTGAACATATGTAGAACTAGTATCTACATCTAAACAAATCTCTCTTCATATTGGATGCTAGGAAACATAGTAAAAAATTCGTAATCTATCTCTAAAAGCATAGGAGAATTTATCCACCTGCTTGTTTATTAACTTATCCTTTCATTTTATTTTTGCTGCTTGCCCTTATTTTACCAATGCCTCACCTGTCTTCTTTTTTAAAAAATGTATTGTATATTACTGTGTAACTTGCTATTTTATATTGTCCACACCTATATCTCTTCAGAAGCTACCATACATCCATTTTGTATCAATGAAGAGTATACCTGAAAATATAAATTAATTGCATTATCTCCCTTTTTAACTTATGAAGAGACCTCTGGAACATAAAATATTACTTATTGATTATTGATTTGTTACATTCTTATAAGAGTCCTGCCTCATTACCTTTTAAATGTTAAATAAAAATGAATATTATTTGAAATGACAATTTAGGCATTCCTTCTATATAATAAAAGAGATTATATATGTTTATAAAAATCATGATATGGTATATTTCAGTACAGAATACAAATATTTTTAAAACTCCATGTTTTTTAGTGGTATCCAAGCATTAATTCCAATTGTAGTGGGTCCTGTAACTCCCATTTTGGCTGCTATCTGTGTGATCTCTCAGGGAAATGAAAGGAAACTCACCATTTTAGTAATTTAGTATTTATTCAATTGGCCATTTATTCTTTCATCCATTTGCTGTTGCCTCATCATTAAAAAATATGAAATTTGGGGTGAATAAAACTTGAGAACCACACACAGAGTAAATTCTGTTTAGATGAGTTGGTAATGACCACATTAATGCTGATTAATAGTCAAGATTCTTGTTAGAAAGGCTTGATGACTTTCCTACCGGGAATCATCTGATTCCTATTTAAATATGTCAGTGGATTTAATGTACAATCACTTTTCCACTTGCAATTTTATAAAAGACAAATATTCTGTTGAATGTTGTGTTAAAGTTTCTGTGGAGAATGTGTCTCATTATTATGATACTTTTAAAAACAAACAAAACAGAAAATATGAAATTTTATCCACTAATACTTAAAACTCCTGCAGTCTGATATCAGAGAGTATTACCTAAGAATATAGATGTGAACAGCACCAGGTTTACTGTTTTTAAAAATATTTGCTAATGTCATACAGTGATTAAAGACTATATTTTCTCTGAATTATAGGAAGCAAATGAAACCTAATTTTAGAGAACTCTCCATAATTTCTCCTAGTTTTAAAGAAGTTGTATGTTTCTCTTTGAATTGTGAATTTAGTCATTTAGATTTAATGTGGAATCTGTCTACTGACTTTCTCAAAATCATTGCCCTCAAATTAAGTGCATCTCCATCTGAGAAATCACATAAATTAAGGGGTCATATGTCATTACTGTCCTAAAGAAATGCCTTTAATAACTCATATTTATACGTCCCAAGATTTTCTCTTTACTTCTTATTTGGTATTTCCTTACTTTTTATTAGTAAGTCAAGGAAATAGCACAGGATTAGTGCCAAGAAAATAAGCCTTTACTACTTGGTTTGCTCACTTTCTGATGAGAGTCAGATGAGAAACATAGATTTGAATCACATAATGCCACAAAAATTTTACTAACTTGACAGTGACAAAAAGATGTCAATTTAAAATGAATATTGAATCTTTCTAAAGCATTTCCTTATTTTAATATGTACATATACATTCTAGGTATAAGTGGTAAACACATCACAAAAGCATTAAAAGTTAAGCCATGCCACATGCAGTTTTAAACCCTGCCATGCACCTTTCTCAGTATATTCCATGGAAGGCTACATTATTTTCAGAAACAGAGGAAGGAAAAATCCTAGGCATACAATATAAAACATAGGAGAATGGAATTTTTATTTGAGAAAATTAACCATATCCTTTCAAAATGAAATTCGTATTTTTGCTTATGCTCAGAGCATTGTGAAAGAACGATTTCAACCTAGCTAGCCATCTTAGCTTCTACAACAGAACCTGACTAAATTAAATAAGTGGGACTGTTAATGAATAGTTATTAGTCCATTTTAAACTTTCTTAATAATTTGGAACACAAGTCACCATGGAATAATAGAATACTGATTTCTCTGTGCTACAAATCTCCAGCTCAGTATCCCAGATAAGTCTGGAAATTGACAGTGAACACAAGCATAAGAAGAACAGTGAAGCAGAGCCATGCTCTTCACCCACGCACCTGGAGGAACTACTCCAATACCATCATCAACCTCATAATCTGAGATGTCACTATCACTGATTCGCTGAGATCCTGTACAACAATAAGGCAAACAGATACCTCTGGGTCTTTTGGTTTATGAAATGTAAAGGACATGGTCAAATTTTTTTTAAAGGCTAACGACATTACTACTAAATACTTTTGAACAAGAATAACACAAAGTAAACGCTGAGCTGATTTTTTTTTTAAAGTTTGTTCTCCAAAGATAACATTTTCTCAGTATTTCCTCCCTTTAATAACTTAATTTTTCAAATTTTCTTTAATTAATGTATTATAGTAAAAGCCTATAGCGAAGTGTATACACTGTTTTCTGCCCAATTAGGTGCCCTCCTCCACTGTTCAGGGAGGATGGGAGGATGGGGCTCGGTGGGAAGGCTGAAAGACTTTCTTGGCTGGAACTCTACTGAGTTCATATTACTAAAAAGGACGTCACGGCTCTTGATAAAATATTTATGTTTATCCTTCAAAATTAGCCACTATATTGCATTAAACATTAACTTTGAGAAAATGATTGATCAGAGAGGTACTAACATGAAATGTTGAATTAAAAGAGGAAAACAATTTGGTTCTAGATTACCAAAAAGAAGCTTCTAAGTATCAGTTGATTTATTATTTAGTCATAACTCAAAATTTAATGGACACATGCAGAAAAGAATACTCTTTTCCCAATCACCAGATAAGTAACAACAAACATACTTTACAATGTGTTTTTAAAAATGTTTCTTATGAATAATAATACTAAAAATACCCAGCAACTATAAAGTTATCAAGAACCTTATATGTAACAACCCATTAATAATAAAAAAAAATTACTCTATCAGTACACCAATCAACAACTCAGTCAGTACTGGGCAAAGAATAATAATTCAGAGTTTTTAAACTTTCAGCTCTGGAATCACTCTACTGTACTATACATATTACTTTCATTAGGGAAATGCAGAAAATAGTTTTGTCAAGTCTCTTTATATAGATAAATAATTTCCCAATATTTTGATCTCTAATAAACATTTGAAAAATACCTTGAATGTCAATCTCTAATTTGATCATGACCACATAACTAATTCTGGTTAATTAAAAATAACTTTAACCTACTTTGTAGTTTTTTGCTAGAGCTTTCTCCATGAATGTGTCGCCTTGGCATGAAAGGTGATGGCTGAGGCAGAGGTAGTGAGGATTCATCATGTGTCTGAAGTTTATACCAGTGTGGCTCATCATCTAAAAGTGCTGTCTCCAATTCTATGAGGATCTGAAAGGGCAGTTCTTAAATTAAATCAAGTGTCTTGACCAAAACATAATATAAAAGCAACCGTAATTAGTACATATCACAGAAACTTCCGTAAGTATTTGGCTTGAATCTTTACAAGATACGTTACCTCTCCAAGAAATTCACTCTCTTCTTCTTGTACTCTTGGTTGATCCCACACAGTTATTTCTAACATCCGTTCTCTAAAATCTCTACGATGTACATGTGAATAGACAAATGTTTGATTCCATTTTGGTTCTAGGACTTTCTTTACTGTTTTGGTCCTCCTTTTGCTTTTATCACTGAAAAATAAGTATGTCAACAGAAAAATAAGTATGTCTTGTAGATGAAAAAGCAAAATGAAGTATCTGCTGCCATCTATTGTAGTGACATGTAATACTGCTCCTGGGATTTTCTTTTTACTATTTTTAATTCATAACTTTTAACATAAGTCTAAAAAGACTGCAGGGTTTAACACTATTCTAATTTTAACTATAATGTTAGCAGTAGTTAGGATAATAGGCACACATACACAAAGGTACATTCTAAATGATGTATAGCCATCCAAGACTAATAGATGTATAAACAAGGTAATGAAAAAACTTTAAATTGGTACATTATTTTTTAAAAAATAGAAAGCTTGTGGGATTCTTTTTTTCAGGGAGAACATAGTTTATTCCCTCATAGAGAATGATTTATTATATTTTAAAATTATATCACAGGTGTGCATATGCATATGTTCAAACTCATCAAAATGTACATGTTAATTATATGTAATTTTTGGTATATCAATTTTACCTTGATAAGGCTTTAAAAATAAATAAAACTATATCCCAGGAGATGATATTGTACCTTTTCTATTAGTAAGAATTTTTGCATATTTTTCTAAAATTATTCACTACCTTCTATCTGGAAGAAAATACATTTTCACATAGGGATTCCTGGGACGCCCATCTACTCTAGTCGGTAAATCTGTTGCTTGAAGAACATTTACAATCAGCTGGTGTCCCACCTTATCATACCACAACTTCACCTAAGATCAATGAAGAAAGGAATTATTTGTAAAAGTCATGAGGTATTATAATTCTACAAAAAAAGTACTGAAACTATTTTTGAAGAACTTTTAAATTACAATTATAAATATTATTTCTGAAAAGAATTCCAACTGGAAAGCATAACCACTTATAACTTGACTTTTCTCTTTATGTATTTTAAACATGACTTACAACGGGCAAGGCTATAGTGTCATACTCTCTCATATCAGGTTATGAAAATAAAACTGATAAAAATTTTATTAAAAAGTAAGGGAAGAAGGGAGTATTAAAATAATTATCCTCATCTTTAAGTGCTAAGTGCCAGTGTTTGGTGATTATAAATGACTTGATCTTAGTGTGGCTGAATGCATTTTTGTAGTACCATATGTGTTGAAATGAGGTTTAATGAATAAGCAATTTACACAAGTGATTTGGTAGAGATCAGGAAACATATTTACTGTGGGCCTCTTTTATACCAGGTACTGCTGTTTTCTATTTTTTTTTTCTCATTTAATTTTTATAATTAACCTATTACAGGTAAATTTTCATGAGAGAAGGGGAAAAGGACAAGGAAGGCAGGAAAGGTACATTACATACCCTCAACTAAGTGAAGGCCAAATAAGGATATTTCTACTAAGATTTCATAGTAGTTTGAATAGAGAAAAATGGGGAAATGGCACACTGAAATACCATCAAACTCCTAAAAACCAGAACTTTAGCAGTCAATATAGTATTTGTGCTGGCAGTGAACAATGTTAACATTACTATTTTTTTTAATTTAAAAGTTAGTTCTACGGTTGAGTAAGAACTAAGAGCAAAAGTTGTCTAATGGGAATATACTGAACATATTTAAAAGTCATTATAAAAAAATAAACTAATTTAACATATGATTGGTCTTTCATAGTACAGGGCAGATTAAAGATTCAAACCTGAATCCATATGAATCCATATCTCTGTTCTCAATTAATAATAGAGATGTGTTTTTCATAAAACCAAAACAGGTTTTTATCCCTCCTAAAATATTGGTGGAGTATATGAGAGATTCACACACACACACACACACACACACACATGCACACACAGGGCAGGGCAGATAAAATAAACAGAAAGGACTATACAAAGATACTCAATTTACTAAAAATAGAAGTTAAAAACAGGAATGGTTTTAAAAATAACAGCAAGCTTACAGTTACCTTCTTTGTTTAATTAAATGCCAAGAGAAGAGCAGCAAAAATAGACTATAGAAATCCACACATTACCAAAGGAGAAAAAGTAAACTATTTATAGAATAGTTTGAAGCAAGTTTTCTTTTAGTTATGAATATAAATATCCTGTCTTGTACCATAATCTACATAGATGTGGCATTTCATAATGGTTTGCCGTAGTTTCTTTACTCTGGCTTTCCCCACGTCATATATAAAGCAACAGTAAGAAAAACTGTAGCTTTTTCAGAATGACATCAGAAATGAAGTGTTTCATCAAATGATTCAAGAAGTTAAAAAGAGTATTTACAATTCTTTTTTTCCTCCAGGCTCATAAGGTTGTTAAGTGAGTGGAACATGACCTTCTGAGTTGATTATGTCTAACCAACTACTCACCTTAGGAACTTTTATATAGCACACAAAACATAATGGGTATTTTATTTACTTATGTTGTCATTTATCATTGAATGTTTACAACATATGGGTACATTGTAGGCACTCAACAAGTATTTCCAGATAAAAATATGAATAAAGACTAATCTAATAATTTAATAAATACATGCAAAATTGTGAAATAGATTATGGTGTTAAATATATGACATATATTTGAAGGAAGACTTAAAATTTTGGGGTACATTTAAAGGACAAATGACCTTCATTTTTAAGGACAGACTCAGAACAATGAGCAAAGACTAATGATTCCAACATGTGTGAAAAATACATACAGAAAGTTGTCCTGGCAAGACTTGTGGGGCATCTTTTAGAGCTCCAGGACTTGTTGGAGAAATAACAGAAATAGAAGGCCTTTCCATCTTCTGAGATTCAAAGGAACTTGAACCTAAAATGAGAAAAAAAATTAAGTAATTTTTGTTTATATTTTTAATTTATTTTTTATATAATTTATATTTTTAAAATATAAAAATTTATGTTTAATTTATATTACATTTATAATGTGTGTGAGAATAAAGATTTTTTTATGAAATGTTAAATGCACCTGTTATTTGTATAAAACTATAAGTCAATACCATCAATAAAAGTAAACCTACTTTTAATTGGATAGAGAAAATGATCATATTGTCTTCTTCGGTTACTTGCCTATTTTAAAGGATTTAAAATGATATAATTAAATATTGTATTTATTTGCTCCAATTTAATATTGGTTTTCTGTATTTCTGGGGTGTATTTGTACAGTTTAGTTTCTGGCATAACCTTACATGTAGATAAAGGCTTCATGCTTTAGTGATAAGAAAGATGGTGCCTGTTATTTTAATTATCTTGGCTAAAGAATTATCTATTATGAACTGTCCTTGCTGAAATTAAAATGAATTCACATATAATTTATGAGCCACATCTAAGCCTAGAATTCATTCCTTTTAAAATAAGATTTACCATCTATCTCAGTTTTTATTTTAAAGATTTATTTATTTATTTTGAGAGAGCGTGTGTGCAGGAGTGAGGTGGGGAGGGGCAGAAGGAGAGGAAGAGGGAGAAAATCTCCAGCGGACTCCCCACTGAGTGGGGAGCCCAACATGGAGCTCGATCTCATGACCCTGAGATCATGACCTGAGCTGAAACCAAGAGTCAGACGATTAACCTACTGAGCCACCCAGGCACCCCCTGCCCCCATCTATCGCAGTTTTGATCTTAAAAATGAATCTCTTGAATGTCTGAGAATGTTGTCTCAAGAGACCCACTTCACCTTCACATGGAGAAGGCTGGCTTTCCATTTAGCCACTCAGTGTGGCTTTTCTCCCCTCTTTTTAAAATGAGAGTTCTCTCTTCTCAGATTACTATTAAAGTATACCCTGACACAATACATGGAATGCTATTACCCCAGCAAGTATAACCTTGAACCCACAGCCATTCAAAATTTAGCTTTATTGATAAATGCTTATGGAGCATTGCCTGAGGGTATGTCATCCACACATTTTTTTCTATACACACAAATTAAGTCTAAGTTAAGCCACATAGCATCACTCTGTGTCCTCCAAACACTTCAAGAAAGAATTTTATAAAATTCTTTGTTACTGTGCTTCTTTTTTCAAGTATCCTTAGAATAATTTTTTTTCTTGGGTCTTCGTCCAAGAACACTGTTGCTTCTAATAATCAGTTTGTTTTTAATATTATAACAGTTTATTTTTAAATAGTATCAGCTATAAATTATGCAATTGGTCCCATTTCCCTCTATGTATTAGTTATCAGAAAGCTCAAAACCAAGTATGGGCTCATCTCCAGCAGGTATGCATGTTGGTCTGCATTCAATATACTAAGCTGATCTTTAGTTCCTTGTCTATCCCATTCACATATTTTCTACCTCCTTATAACCATGATCACTTGTTTTCCTCTTAAATCACTTTGTATTTTGTATTTCCATAAATGGGTTACCTAAGAACACTTGATCATCAAGCCCAAGGTACTGTGAAATTAATGCCAATCCATTGCAGAGTAAATATCTGCATCACTTTCACATTCTCACTGAAAACCTCATTACCTGTCTAGACTTCATTGCACACACTGTCATCTTCTATCACCTGGAGAGTCTTTAATGGCTATGTAGATAATTTAACCCTCTAGCCTCACTGTCTCCTGACCCCCTTATGCCCACTGAACTTCACCTCTACTCCACCCACTCATTTCCACGATCATACCAGACACTGTTTAATTTTTTTATTATTTTTATTTTTTAAAATTCTGTTATTATTATTTTAATTTAAATTTTAGGTAGTTAACATCAGCGCAATATTGGTTTCTGGAGTAGAATTCAGTATTCATCACTTACATACAATACCCTGTGTTTATGTTAGGCTGTTTTTAAAATATCTGTTAATGTGCTTGTTTCCCTCACTTGAAGTCTAGCTCAGGAGACTAATGAGTTAATTACCAATCAGACTGAATAATCCAGTATCACAATACATTTTTATGTACAGCAAACATAACTAGTACTGGTATATTAACTGAGCTCTGTGAGGGTCCTGCCTGTTATGATGCAGAGGGTACTGCCAGTTAAGATTTTTGTATAGCCATCAAAAAAAAAAAAAAAAAAAAGTAGAAAAAGAAAAATCTTAAAGTAGAACTTTGGGTTTCCAATGATTGTCATAGCTGCCTACTTCTGACATTATTGGAGATAACCTTAGTATAGTAATACCAACTCATTTATATCAAATAACTAAAGCAAATGGTAAATCTTTATTCTTCAATTTCATTCAATACATATTATAATAACAAATAAATCTTATACTCACTGGACTCCAGTGGAGGATGGGAGCTCTCAGGAATCCGTGGAATGTCACTAAAAGAAATAGGGTATGGTGAAAATCCCATTAGCTAAATTACCTTGCCTGAGGCAATCACAACCACATTTTATTTCAGTGGTGTGAACAATCCTTTTGGGTCTTTACAGGTGTGGAAATGGACAGGAGTTACTATCAAGGCAATTACTAATGTGCATGAATGTCAAACACCACACACACGCACGCACACACACACACAAACTGCAGTAAAAATAAGTTTTTATATATTTAACAGCAAAACACTCCAACATGACAACAATCAGACTAATATTGTGGCTAAAATTACCACAATATTTTTACTACCAAAACAGCAGGTTTTGGAAATAAAAAAATGTTAAAGGTAATATTTTATTTCAATTCTAGAAAATCAAAATGACACATATTTTACAAATCAGTAATATGCTTTACAAACACATCTGAAAGAGTTTACTGAATGAAAGGGATGAAAACATTTCTTGATAATAAAATAATATGGTGAATATCATGGGCAAAGTTAATAAAATGAAAAGGATGAATTGCTTTGGAAATTAAAAATGGTTCAAGCTTGCAACAAAAAAGCTAAAATATTTTATATATGTGAATATATAATTCATATACACATATATAACCCTATATAGAGATTTATATCTCTATACTGAAGTTAACTAAATATATGGCCATTTACTGTATGATTAGAAAGTGACTCGTGAGAACACCCATTCCTGTCACACTCACAAATTACTCTGAATAAATGTTTACTATAACCTCAGCTTAATCCATTATCCACTGTGACCTTAAGAACCCTGGACCAGTTTGATTTGGGAAGCGTACTACATAGAACTACTTTACCTCTGGTTTTTCAAAGATAGTTTAGTATCAATTTAAGGAGATTAACAATACGCAAGTATTAACATGACATATTAAAGCAGACTGGAGTTAGCTAGGACCAACAGAATTATTAGAATAATGCTAGAGCATTACTTAAGAATTTCTAACCACTTACTTGTGACCTAACTTCACTTTGACTTTTCTTTGCACTTTTGGGGGGTGGAGAACAGAAACAAAAACAGTTTTCTCTGATTATTTTCCTGACTCCTCATTTTCACTTTTTTTGAGTAATTTTCATAACCACCTATAATATTATACTTCTTACAAAGATAATACATCCTGTGTTGTGTACTTTATAAATATATTTTATTACAAATTTTTGAATAATGATTGGTATAAAATAAGTATTTCATAATTAAGAGACTAATCTTCAATACCTAAGACTCAAGAAACCAACTATTTATCTCCTGTTACCTTCTTCTAAATTTATCTAGGCAAATAAAAGTAGATTTTTAGAAAACCTAGAAGCAATAATTTTTTAGATAGTACAACTTTGAAAATCAGCCTCAAAGTCAATTATGGAAATTAGAATTTGGAACTCTAAAACCAGGCACAAGCTTTGGATTTTATGTGTCTGGGAAAGAAAGATGGAGAAGTTGTAAAAAAAATTTTTAAGGTGACTTTGAATCAAAATATATTAATGTTAATTGCTTCAGTAATATTTTTAGGCATAAATTTCCACGTTTATAAACAAGTCTTCTTAATTAGTTCTACTCATTCCACTCACAAGTAAGGTGATAGAATAGATCTGACACCAACTATAAGCATAAATACCAAGAATATTATATTTGGTAGGTTGGTAAAATTGGTCAATACCTCAAGATGGCTTATATTTCTTAGACCATACTGATCAAAGTGCATATAAGTTATATTTGGAATGATTCATGGAATTACTATACCACTAAACTATGAATACATATTGCTTTCTGCTTTAAATGAGCCATAGAACTACATTAAACATAATATTAAATATAGCTAGAATTATTCTTCTAGGATTCTAATAATTTCTCTATTAACTGGCAAGTTGATGCCAGATTTGATTTTTATTTAAATATAATCTTCCCATTCCATATTTCTTTGAATTCCATAATCCATGAGAATTTAGGGTTTGTCTATGCGGATTATTACTTTTTAAATTATTTTCATACAGAAGTAAAAATAATGAAAATGTTATTCCAGTCCACTTTAATTGTCTGTTAGTTTTTTTTAAAGTTACCATAAATCAATATTTTAGCTGATTACTTTTAAACCTCTACATATCTGAAAGTATTTGGCAATGTGTACAATGCTTGATTTTAATTTTTTTTATACTTTTGATTCATTTTCCAATTTACTTACCTCTTTTCCAGTCTCATATTTACCTCAGCACTAGAACACATGTCATGTAAAACTAGCATGAATTATATAGTGTTGCTATTTTAAAAAAATCTGCATGGAAATGTACAATACTTTTGCAAATGTCTTCAATGTTTACTCTTAATAATCACCACTTAAAATTGTTTATAATCTTGCTTTTATTTTAGAGTTTATATATATTAATATTATTCTTTGAAATATATGATAATACATTTTCAGCCCTTTGAAAATCAGGATAATTATATTTTCTTGTATGTTTTGCATTGACAGATACACATGAGGACAACAAAAATTTAAGGCTACTATTTTTTCAACATAAAAAGTCTTGAACTAATGGCTCTATAATATTTTAGAGAATAGGGGATAAAAAGGGAATTATTTCCAAAAATATATTTAAATATCAAGCCAACTATAATGAGACAATTTAAAATGTCTTCCAAAAATGACAGACTGGCAAAAAGAATATTTGGACTTTGTGTATTAGTCAGCAAAAGCTAACGATGTGGGGAACTCTATGCACAGGTATAAAAAATATCCCACTGGCTGTAGATTATTAAATTATGCTAAAAATTGAAGTTTAAAAAATATTATACCAATTATTATGACCAGCTATAAAGTTGAAATATTTCACACTTGCTTGATTTTAAATGAAAGTTGGCACTACCCATTGGTAAAAATATAGAAAAAATATTCCATTCTTAGTAAAATAATAAAAAGTTCATGTAGACATGAAACAATTACTATTTTAAATGTCATAAAAAAACACCTTTGTTAGTGACTCCCTTTAAAGAAATACTACTCGTTAAATTAGAATTACTAAAAGTAAATAGTTCTGTCATTAAAAGAAAATATTTTTAGTTTATATTTCACGTCTGAAAAATACATATCAATATTTTTTGATATTACAAGTGTTAAACTGTGGAGCTTCTAAAATGTAGTGAAGAAAATTCAGTATTCAAGTTTAAAAAATGAAGAAATTTAAAAAAATCTAAAATGTATGCCCATATTTGAAGAAAAAACTATCCATGTTAACATGTACTGTATGAATGTATAAACTTCTTTTTAAAACCCTGCTAATACATGTAATTTACTAAACTTAAGAAGTAAGTTTTTTTAGCCTTACCCAATAGGCCTTGAAACAATAATTTCAACTTGAGGTTCTGATTTTGATTCTAAAATAATGTTGTAAACTTCTTCATTTGTAGCTCCCGGCAGGGGTTTACCATTCCATTCTAGAACTTCATCCCCTTGAATTTAAAAAAAAGGGTATTTTTTTACCTTATATATTCTGTTTGTTTTTCTTATCTTTTCTCTTTTTTAACAAAGAAATGCAAAACATATACAAATAGTTTAATTGTCTAGGCCCTGCTCTCAAAAGCAAATTAACTGACATATAATGTCAGCTCAATGGTTCTTCTATCTAAACACTTTTTTTTCTTTTCTTTCTTTCCTTTTTTTTTTTTCTTTTTCTTTCCCCCATAGAATATTACTGGTCACAGGAAACAGTACAATACAAAACTACCTTTATCTTTTGAAATATACCAGAAATAATATAAAAAATAATCTCATGCTATGGGATGGAATTAGCACAGCCTATTTGGAAACATTAAAAAATAATAATTAGCAGCATGTCCTCCATATAATAAATGCAGGCGGCTCTGTATGTGAAAGATCCTTATTGAACTCTGCATAAATCCTGCTTTGTTTTTGGTTGAAATAGCAATTAACATTTATTAGCATGAATTTTCCAATTATAAGTCATGCTTCATTGTCTTCACCAAACACACAACAGAATAAAAATGCATGAAAGGATTTGAGTTCATACCCATAGGGCAACGCAGGTAGCTATGGCAAAGTTACGAAGCAAGCAGATGTAGAACCGTTGCATGACAGTTAAGCCACTTCCAGATGTTCATAACACACACATTCTATACATAATATATATTGTGAGCATTAAAGTAAAATTAGGAAATATTTTTATAATAAAAAATTAATAGAGTACTCATTAATTTGTTAAATATTCTAAGATTAATCAAGGAGAGTAATATGATGTTAAAATACATGAGCTAATACCTATTGTTGATATTTTAACTGGATATTTTACCATAGATCATTTGGGAAAAATTATTTTTCATGAATATTTAGAGCAGTTTTAGATCCCAAATGGTTCTCTGCACAGTACCCTTCAATTCACAATGGTAGGCTCTGCTGAAATATCCCAACCTCAAGGATACTTTGAGGTGTCTTAATTTATTTTGTTTCTGCTCATTTTGTTATTCTCAGTGCCTGTAACATTTTAGTAGCTAAGTAAATATATGTTGAACTGATGAATCAGTATGACCATTATACATATGAAAGCTAATTGTAAGCATGAAATCTTTGTTTTTTACGTAGGTCTGCAAAAGGAAGTAGAAAAAAGTTGTTTTGCTAGAACTATTATAAAGTATTTTTTCCCAAATGTTGGCTTACTCAAAAATAAAAAATAAATATTTGAAAAGCATATGATGCTGCTTTGGTTTGTAAGAGCATGGTTAGTATCAACAGTTAAATGACTTCTAAAAGTTTGACCTAAGAAGTTACCCAGCAAGGTTTTTTAAATAGGCAATGAATGTATTTCGCTGTTAAAAAAGGAAATAAAATATAATTATAAATTTAAAATATATTCAGTCTTTTAAATGTGTTTGACCAAGAAAAGAAATGAAGTTTACATCATGTGAGTATATATATATATGTATGTGTGTATACGAAAAAATATTTTCTGAAACAATACTTACCCTGATATCTCTTACTCTATCATGTTCTAGTTCATTTTTTTAAAATGGATACAAACCATTAAATTAATGTAACTACCCAGTAATGAGTTGCAGTCAACATTTTGCAAAAGTTCTGAATTATAAAATTCTCTTTATAGACAGCAACCTGAAAGCATAACTTTTAATACCATATTAACTTAATACATGTGTTTATTTACAAATCAATACCTCCTAAACTAGAAGGTGGTTTTTTTTAACAATATTTATTTTTATGTGGATAATCTCTTCAGGCAGGGATGTAGATTATGATGATGCAAAGATGAAAAGGAGATTTCCTCTGTCCTTACATTTGGTGGGGGAGAAATAGAGGAATGACTGTCTTTACTAAAGTGCTATATGCAATGATAGGAGTTCATCTGAGGAACAGAAGTACAGCCAGGTAAGTGCTAGGGAGAGAGTAATTAGTTACTGTTCCAGGTGAGACATCAGGAAACACTTTAGAATTAAGGCAACTGTAGATGTGTTTTGAAGGATGGAAAGGACTTCAACACGCAGAGCAGAGAGCAGAGAGCAGAGAAGCAAACAGGTAGACAAGAGGCATGGACCAGGTCTTAGAGATGGACAGCTTGCCAGCGACCTGTAGGCAGACTGCCATGGCAGAAGGTAAGGTGAATGGTAATGGAAGTGGCTGGAACAGTTAGCAGAGGACAGAGCTACAGAGCTTTGATGTAAGCAGATGATGATGGGGAGACAGGGAGGGGCTTTAATAAGGAGCATGTCAGTGTCAGCTTTGTGTTTTTGATAATTAAGCCAAGTAGTGGCACAATGCATGGACTTAAGGGGAAGAAGCAGTAGAGAAAGTTATGGCAAGATTAAAGCAACAGTGCAAATGCTGGACAAAGGTCACGCTAGTAAACACAGCACTGTACAGGCCAATGATGCTTATATGCAAACAGAAGGAAGATCATCCCTAAATTATAATGTATATCAAACAGAATATATGATCAAATTTATTAAAATACTTTTTTCAAATGCATCAATTGCTTGAAGTGAAAAGTCCAGTTGTATGTTTTATACTTATTTAAGCTGAGCTTTTAAGATTTTAGATTTAAGTTTCTCAGGCTCTAGGCACATTAAGGGTGATAAATAAGTGAAATTTATCGCTAACGGTTATTTATACAGAAAAACCCCTTCACGGACTCTCTTACATAATCTTGTATTAAAATACAAAGACAAAATCAAAAGCCATTATGTTTATAAACTGATCTGCAAATTCAGATTCCTATAGTTACATTAGAGCATTACATGATTCAAGGGATTCTTATATTTTTTTTTAAGGGATTCACAAACTTTCTAAGACTGATTTTTTAGTCTTTGAACAAGCAAAGACTCAGTTTATTGACACAGTCACTTCTGATTGAGTTATTTTCTTATAACTAGTCCCTGATAGTAAACAACAGTGTACTGTACCCCTATACATTTTCAAAGCTGTATGTATTACAGATGGAGAAAAATCTCTGATTTGGATTTTCTCCCTATACAACACCTGCGTAGGAAGTCTCTATCAAAGAAAAAACCTAAATGATTTTGAACTGATACCCTGGTAGTCAATTACAACAAAAATGTCTTTAACAGTTATAGAACACTTTTCTAAAAGTCTCAGTAATTACAATCTTAAGGTTTAAAAACTGAAAACAGCCTAGAAATATTCTCTTTCTATGCGCTATGGGTTATTAATCCTCAATTCTACAGTCCAGCTTTCTCTGTTTTCATTGTAATTGTCTTTCAAATGCATAAGCAGATACTCCAACCAAAAGATTTCTACTAAACTGTGAAGTAAACCAGAAAAAATACGTTAATATGATTTTAACTAAAATGAAGAGTAAACAATTTAACAAGAATAGATTTTAAAGTATGTCGCTACTGAATATGGTATATCTGAACATATTAAATGATTTTATTGTATCATGTTAAGGTTACAGAGCAACATTAGGTAAATTTCCAAATACCAAGAAGTAGCACATCTGCATGAGTACAATACATGCCACAATTAAATTAACAAATATTTTATTACATCATCTGTGTAAGAAATGTGATTATGGTTGTATTTTACTAAAAACTACTACTGATAAGTGTTTTGGGACCATTGTGAAAAACTTTAGTAATTATAACACCTTAAAATATAAAGAAGTATAACTAAAGAATTAGTGATATTATTTTTTCTATGAGACTAAATTGTTTTGGATTTTTGTAGCAACATTATGAAGCCATCTACATAAACTAGGAATCCTGCAGCATTTGTATCTATTTATTTTTACACAAATAAAAAAAGATTCCTAAACTTACTCTCTCTAAACCGCTACTGATGTATCATTGCCTATTATTGCAATCAGTAAATACCCACACCAGGGAAAAGTCTTTATTCATGCACTAAAATTAGTTAATTTAACTGACTTATATATAACTTACCCCAAATTGAAAACCACCAATTCATGCAAAGAGTACACACTGTTTAAATGTTAAAAAGAAACTTTACCTGCTCTTAAGTGTCCAACTACATCTGCAAGGCTACCCTTCTTTACTTTGGTGATGAAGGCACCAAGGCGTCCTAAGTCAGTCATTTTCCCTCCAACAACCTGGATAATAATAAATTTATAAGTTCCCAAGACTCATATCAAAACATAAGTTTATTACTTTGAGGAATTACTCCTACAATCTTTTACAATGTATTTAGGATTGAGTGTAGGTATATTAATAAACTGAAATATATATATATATTTTTAAAGATTTTATTTATTTTTTGACAGAGAGAGACACAGCGAGAGAGGGAACACAAGCAGGGGGAGTGGGAGAGGGAGAAGCAGGCTTCCCGCCGAGCAGGGAGCCCGATGCGGGGCTCGATCCCAGGACCCCGGGATAACGACCTGAGCCGAAGGCAGACGCTTAATGACTGAGCCACCCAGGCGCCCCCTGAAATATATTTTTGACTAAATGAGGAGCAGTATGTTGTTGTTGTTGTTGTTGCTTTTAGTAGGCCCCCAACACAGGGCTTGAACTCACGATCCTGAGATCAAGACCTGAACTTAGATCAAGAGTCAGACATTTGGGGCACCTGGGTGGCTCAGTTGGTTAAGCGGCTGCCTTGGGCTCAGATTGGGATCCCGGGGTCCTGGGATGGATCCTGGGATGGGTCTTGGGATGGGTCCTGGGATCAAGCTGTGGCAGGCTCCCTGCTCAGCGGGAGTCTACTTCTCCCTCTGCCCCTGCCCCTGCCTCTGCCCCTCCCCCTGTTCTTCCTCTCTCTCTCAAATAAATAAAAAAAAATCTTAAAAACAAAAAAACCAAAAAGCGAAAATAGTCAGACACTTAACCAACTGAGCTGCCCAGGCACCCCATGGAATGGCAGTGTAGTTTTTTTTTTTTTAATTTTATTTTATTATGTTATGTTAGTCACCATATATTACATTATTAGTTTTTGATGTAGTGTTCCATGATTTATTGTTTGTGTATAACACCCAGTGCTTCCATTCAATACGTGCCCTCCTTAATACCCATCACCAGGCTAACCCATCCCCCCACCCCCCTCCAGCAGTGTAGTTTTAAAAAGAAAACATCTCATTATATTTGAGATGACCATGTGTCCTAACGAAGTTCATGTACTGATTACTTATACTGACCTAACAATGCAGGGGGACCATGAGTAATGTATATCCTTACAAAACAAGTGCTAGGTCTTCCCTACTTCCCTACAGAAGTGTGTGACACAGTTTACATTAGGTTTCATTTTTCTTTATCCTCAAAATTCATACCTACCATTTGAATTATAGTTCTATATGCACATAATGCCCCATTGTTACATCAGTTATCTCTTGTGTATAACTTTAGTAGAATATAAGTCTAAGACATAAAGACTGTGGATTCAGACCAAGAATAGGCTACTTTGGGGAAGCAATTTATTATGGTACAATGAGTAATAGTCTAAGTTTATCCTTGCCACTGATCATCTGAATGATTTCATCTGAAAAATATATGTATTTTAATCTAACTCTTGAAGTGTGAGTTATATTACTGAATATTTAACACTTTTACCTGGTTTTTCCATTGTAACTAAAATTAAATACATCTGAAAGTTTCTAAGTTTAATTTCTCCCAATGCAGGTGCTTAGTATGTATAATTAAAAGTACAAGGCATATTCTCAAAGCTTGAAGTTGATCCACAATTCTTTAGGACATGCCCATTAGTGGAGGTGATCAGAATTATCTCATAGCAAGAGAAATTAATGGCAATAACCAATAAGGTGATATTATTAAGTGCATTAACTGAAGAGAGGTTTTAGTGGGATTAACAGTCAATGGTTTTGAAGAGGTCAAACTATCACACAAATATAATACAATATCTTGGTAAATAGTTTTAAAGCCCATCTTTGGATGCTTCTCTAAGTTTCTGAAAGCAAATAAAACCATGTGATTTAACACACACATGCACACACAATAAAACAAAATGTGTATGTATATTTTTTCCTATAATAAAACATAAGCTTTTGCAATTAATTAGTTTTTCATTATATCTGTTGGAAGTCAGTTAATATTTTTAAAAGATACATTTTACTCTTTTGGTATTACCATAAGTTCTATTGTACTTAGGAAACAATCTCTTTAATGATGTTTTATGTTGCTTGTCAAGATACAATAAAATTATGCAGTTCACATTATCTAATTTTACTACCATACATTAAAACTTTTAAATGTAAAAATCATCCTTGAACTTTATACTCAGATAAAAATTCTTTATTTTCCTCTTTTTTATGGCAGTTTCCTAACACACCTGTATGCCATATTAATAAAATGATTTTAAAATATTAACCCAGATAAAAACACTAGATCTACCATAAGATATCAATATATTAACAAGATATATTCACTAGGAGGACTTTATTTCAGAGAAGAAAGGAAGATATTTCAAAATCATTGTCAGAAACTTTGTTGAATGCAACCCATACTGTAATCCAGCCTTAAGAAACACTTTAAACCAGCATACTTACTTTCAGACCCAGTAATGCACCTGATTCTTTGGGCATGGTTGTTCTCTTGTTAAGAATAACACGTCCAATTAATCGGTCCCCCTCTTTAGATGGTTGCCACGTTACAGGATGCTATTAGAACATGAATAAAGTTAAAAAAAGATGTTTTCTTTCCTATAAACACATAGTTATTGGTTGTAGCATGATGTGATTTCCTCAGTTAAAGACACTCTAGAGGGGATTCTTTATTCTGGTGGGTTCTACCCTAGGCTTACAACAATTTGCATCGACAGCTACATTTTATTTGTAGTAGACTCTTAAACTAAATAGTTCTAAAAGTAGTCAGCAACTAAGAAAATCTCTAAAAAATTGTTCTGAAATAAATTGAAATTTAAACTATATCTGCTTATATAAAGAAAATTGATTCTGTATTTTGAGTTGTTAATGTTGATATCATTAACCAAATAATATCATTTATATGTAGTCATCATTTAATAAGTGCTTTTTACTTCTCTTCTAAATTGCACTGCCTTAAATGAAATGAGTATCTCTCTTAAAATGTATAATGAAATCGAATAAGATTGCCATCTATCACATATCAAACATAGGACAATGAACAGCACATATCGTCCCTAAGCTCCAAACTTTCACTTCCCAGAAAGCTTACCGAACTAATAGGCGATGTTTCCCGGCTATGCCACGTGGCAGGATCCAACCAGTAATAATCCAAATCACCTGCACCACAGGAAAAAAACGAAAAGTGCAATGATTTAAAGTGGAGAATACATCATTTTAAGTATGACTTCTTCAGTCTATAAAGTAAAGGGTTATGAATATCATAATCTTGAGTGTGTACATCCCAGAATGATACACCCTTGTATTGCAAATGCTGTGACCTGAATCCTTGGAATGAATGTGTGTTACAAATGCACTTAATACTACATACTACTTTTTATTCTCATAAATCAGTCTAGAAACACACATAAAAAGTACTGAAAGAACTGGATTAACCCACTCCACCTTCCCTCAAAAAACTAACCATACCAAGCCACAGCCTGCCATCTAGTGATACTCGCAAAAATTGTATTCATTGAACTGAAATAAATATTAAAACTTAAGTGTCTCTCTTTCTCCTCTTCTATATCTGTATCTATCTATCTATCATCTATCATCTATCTATATATGATATATGATATATAACTATATCATAGCCTTTCAGAATCAATCTCTGGTCTCTATCCTCTTCCCTCATCAGCTGACAATAGGGCATACATTTTAGCACACAGTGCTGAATAAATTAAGTATCAAGAATAACTCTGAGCGGGGCGCCTGGGTGGTTCAGTCGGTTAGGCGTCTGCCTTCGGCTCAGGTCATGATCCCAGAGTCCTGGGATCGAGCCCCGCATCGGGTTCCCTGCTCCACGGGAAGCCTGCTTCTCCCTCTCCCACTCCCCCTGCTTGTGTTCCCTCTCTCACTGTGTCTCTCTCTGTCAAAAAATAAAATCTTGAAAAAAAAAAAAACTCTGAGCAATAGTACAATACAACGAACAAAAAATTTAATTTTACTAAAGCCATAAAAAAGACTTTAAAAAACTTTAAAAATCCTAATTTTGTAAGCATGAATTTATGAACCTTTAATTTTGATTTTTTTGGCTTAAAAATAAAATACTAAAGAAAGCACCTGAGAAAAAAAGAAAAAAATTAATGGAAAGCAGTAGTGCTTTTAGTATTTGCATAGCAGAAAGGCCAGCATGGGTGAACGTGAGAATAAATGACCTTTTACATTTTAAATATTAGATTAGATCAATGAAAATTTTTCTCCTGATGGATCTTGAAAGAGAAAAATATTAAGAAAGTGAGTCAAGCATGCCAACTAACTGTAAGCTATCTAGCTGAGTGTTGGAAAAATGCATTTGGCTGGTATCTGTGAAGGTCGTAAGCAAAGAATTGTATGTAGAATACAGGCATGGCCGATTCAGGCACCATAAAAGAAATGTGATAGGAAATGTAAAAATGTTTAAAATCTGTACTCATAAAAAATCCATACACCTAAGTTTCTTAGTAGTTGCTTCCCTTTTAAATAATATCTTAGAAAAGCTGAAGGAAAATGTTATATATAGTGCAATAAATACTAAAATGTTCTTCAAATATGTCATGTACATGATAGTATATTCTGGGAAGGGATGAATGTGAGAAACTGCATTAGCAGAAACTATATTCTGTTTCTGTTTCAGACAGAGTCCATATCTCTTTCAAAATCACATACTTTAAAATGTATAGATGGCTTGGTGCCAAAGATTATAGATTTCTACTCTTCTTCTGGGCCACCTCAGTTAATGGAATATAAGGAAAGTTGTAAAAGGACAGTTTTTTTCCCCCTTTATTTTTACTGTTTGTAAAACTTCATGTATTTTTTTTTTTTTTTAAAGATTTTATTTATTTATTTGACAGAGAGAGACACAGTGAGAGAGGGAACACAAGCAGAGGGAGTGGGAGAGGGAGAAGCAGGCTTCCCGCTGAGCAGGGAGCCCGATGCGGGGCTCGATCCCAGGACTCTGGGATCATGACCTGAGCCGAAGGCAGGCGCTTAACGACTGAGCCACTCAGGCGCCCCAAAACTTCATGTATTTTTTATTAATTTTTTTCTTTGACTAGAGCTGACAGGCAATGTTAACATTAGTTTTACACATACAACATAGTGATTCAACATCTCTATATGTTATGCTGTGCTCACCACAAGTGTAGCTGCCATTGGTCACCATACAACACTATTATAATATTATTGATTATATTCCCTATGAGTACCTCTAATACCCATGACTTATTCATTCCATAACTGGAAGCCTGTATCTCCCACTCTGCTTCACTCATTTTGCCCATCCCCTGCCCACATACCTATTTTTAAAGTTGCTTTGTCCTTAGTATTATGACACCGCTCCTCTTGAAAGAAAAACTATGTATCATAAAATAAAATTGTAAGTACTTTTAAGTAGTAACTACAAATATCTTTCAAAAGATTATAACAATTCATAAAGCTTTTTCCCTAAAATTTCATATATGTAGGAGTAAGAAAGTCTGATGACTTCTTAAATGCTGACTCATTCTGAAATACTGTGACAAATTCACAGAATCGCTGGGATTTGTGGGGCTTAAAGAAGAAAATTAGTCATGAAGTTGAAAGCTGAGCTGCTCTGAAAAGTCTGAGTTAAAAAAATGACAAAATCCATCCCATTTTAAAGACTTCAAGGGAAGTATTTTGTATTCTTCAGTAACTTAGATCTTAAAAACTATACTTCTTGTTGGGATCATTCTCTGGCTCATGCACCAATTCCTTGTACGGTGAGGTTCAACCCTGTGTTTCACTCTCCTTGTCCTAAGTAAATCTGGTTATACATATCTGATGAATATTCCCTGTGCCAAAAGTGCTCTTTATATACAAAGGACCAAAAGCTGATGTTTCTGGTACATTTTGGTGATGATACTGAGCACGCTTTATTATAAAAACAATGCCTTCAAGTAATGGTATCCTACCATCTATAAGCCTTGTATAATAATAATCTTAAATGGAGAGTCTAATTTAATTGGTTTAAGAGGGGATAATTTTGGTCATACACAGTATTGTTGATATCTACTAGAAATTGCTACTAAATGTAAATTAAGAGGGCATTCAATATTTTAGTATACAATTACATTTGTGTATATTTTAGTATACAATTACACTTCCTTCTCATTCTGAACAGTTTCTAACAGTTTTCTTACCACAAATTTCATTATCACCCATTAAAATATAACATTTTTGCTTAAAGACTTAGGAAAAATAAATTCTAAAATATAAATATGTAGCTTTAAATTTATTTTTCTTCTTTCCACATAATTACTAAATTTTAAAGATATTATTGACTTTTTAAGCACTGTAATTTGTCTTTATAAGTCACAT
Source organism: Phoca vitulina (assembly GCF_004348235.1). NCBI lineage: Eukaryota > Metazoa > Chordata > Mammalia > Carnivora > Phocidae > Phoca > Phoca vitulina. The sequence continues at coordinate 16,931,133 of NW_022589714.1, forward strand.
TTCTCTATAATTAATGGACTAAGCAACACTCAATAAAACTTTCTCCTAAAATATTCAGAATCTAGTATTTCATTAATATAAATCATTTTCCTTTTATTATTTTTCTAACAGGTCATTAAAGAGATTGATTTCCAAGTAGCATGGCTACAAAATGATAAATTCAGGGTATTTTCTTATGGACTTAATATAAAACCATTTTGGTTCTAATATTCAGTATAACTATATAAAAGGAACAAATTTACTATTATTATTAATTTAGATCCAGGGAATATATCAGATGCTTGAGTCTACTGAAATGGCTCAAGTTCATAAACAGCCAAAGTTCAATGAAGTATTATAATTTTGAGTATTTTTTTTGTTAAGACTTTAAAAACAGACATTTATCCTATCCCTTATGAAAAAGTAGTTAATTAAACCTAATGAATAAGCACACAACTTTCACTGTATGAATAAAAGTCAGCTAAAGGACTCCTGGGCCTTCTGTAAAGAAAACTAGCTTTTCCTAACCCAGGCCATTATAATTAGAGAATGTAACAATGTGTAAACATGCATTCTATGATTTAAAATTTTCTATCTTGTGATATTTAATGTCAAAGCACAATGGATTCCAATAAGACCAAAGTCATTTGAACAAAAATGCTTTCTAAATCATACAGATGCATGACTGCGCATGAATATATTAAAACTGTAAAGAGAAAAACATAATTCTGATTTCACACAATAAATATCTAACAATTTACATGATAATTACACTTGACCAAGTGGAATGTGTATCTAATGTGTAGGTAGTAAAGGAAAGATTATCTACACCAAAGCATTTAAGTATTAGACAATTTGGACTTCTTTTCCATTTGCAGAAGAAATATACAGCATATTTTTTACCTCATTATAATGAATGGTGATAAAAGATGGGACTGAAACTGATTCCAAGATTGACTCACAGATAACTGTGCTACTTGTCATCTCAAAGAAAATTATTCTTCTTATATAGTGCAGATTGTTGGTATCCAAAGAAATTATAAAATTCATAGACCAAAAATCAGTAGAATCATCTTTACCAGATATTTCCTATACCTCTTAAACTGTTTCCCTCTTTTATTTGTTTATCCTCTATAGTAGGAGGTATGTTGGGACTAATTAAAATTAAATAAGTGTTCATATACTTTATTATAACATAGCACATAGACAAAATACTTGGTAAAAATATGTTTTTTGAATAGACATTCATGTTGAATAGACATGCAGTGTGCACACTAAAACCAACTCAAGTTCTAAGAATGAGTTTTTAATTTGAGACAAGGTAGGGTATTTTTTATACTGAGTACCATGGTCAACACACATGAGTTAATAAGTATTGCTTTGGTTATAATGTGATAAAAACTTTATACATTTTAACTCATTTTAATATTTAACGAGGGCCTTCTTTTCATAGATAGGAATTAAAATCCAAAGTCTAAGAACTGAGAAAAGAAATCTTAACTTCTGATTAATATAATGAAAATACCATTTTGAAATAACTATTTCAGATAGTCCCATGCCTACAAAACTCAAGTGTCTGCTCCCACCCCTAAATTAAAAATTATAGGGGAGCTAACTTTGAAATATATAAGCCATAATTTGCTATACAGTACAGCAAAGTCACAGAAAGCCCAATTTTACTTAAGTTAAATTAGCAATCAGGGATAAGAAACAAATATTATTTAATAGGTCTTAGAATCCAGGCATTAAAATAAAATGGGAAGATATACTTGCTAAATTTAATCATGAATCATATAATCAGTGAAACATTAAAGCCTATAAATAAATATAAATACTATGTGTATGCAAAATCAATAGATTATCATTCACTACTGAATTACTATCAGTCTACGTCCCTAGAATAGTAAAAACATTGTTCCTCAACCACTTTTTGGTAATTTCATTCAATATACACACTAATGCTCACTCCACAATTTGACAGCAAATGCTGCATAATCAAGGAATTTGTGTCCCTTGAGGCAAGCTAGAGGCATCTCCAAACCACTGGTCTTCAGCAAGAACCTCTTCAAAAATTATAAGTGATATAAATTCTAAATTCTGGTTTTGACCCAGGACACACACACACACACACGCGCGCACACACACACACACACACACACACACGGTGCCATTTGCTGGAAGAATTATATTATATCCAGCCTGTACGGATTCACTAGAGTAGCTGTTCTCTAAATGCTTGTTGGAAACTTCACTTTCAAAATTCCCCTTTGTTAGCAATGTGCTCTGTTTCTATGAGAGAACCATCAATACCACTGTCTCTCGGGTATATAAGTCTGATGGCTCAAGTAAATGCATCCACTATGATGCATATTACGCATAACATATTAAGTTAATGAGGTGCCAAAGACATTTGTATTCAGAAACCGTTTATACTCAGTAGAACCTCCATAGTTGAACTACCTCCAAAGAAAGGTGATATTTGTGTAAGGGCTTGTGGTGCCATCTCTGTTGAATACGGCTAGGGCATGGAACAGAGGCTTGGTAGCTGATCGAGAATTTCATGAACATATTTGGTGGAGCTGGTACTTTTCTGGATATTATGTGTCTTTTTTGGTGAATTTGAGCGCTAATGGAACACCAACTCTATGACCACACAATTCTACAAAGCAGTGATGTGGAACTCAGAATCGACACTTCTGACTGAACTCTGAGCTCAGGCTTTCCGATAATCCCTCGACTTCAGAGGTAACTCCTATAGTATTCCATTGCTCTTGTAAGGGTAGTGTGAGATAAAGCACATGAAACTGCTTTACAAACTATAGAGTACCACAGAAATGCAAGTTGTCATTACAGTGTAAAAATATATACTAAAAAGTATTTCCAGTAATAACACTGATAAACACCTCTGTCAATTTTAATGCCAGGAAAAAATTAAGAAACTGCCCCCACAGTTTACTTATTTGAAAACTTGAATAATCAGTGAACCTCATTGTATTTTAATCCGCCTATTAACAGTGTTATGTCTTATCTGAAACTAATAATTATGTTTTTTCTTATAAAACATAAAAACCAACTTTTGTATAAAAAGAGCATTTTACTTGACATTAGAGATTTGTGATTCTATTCCTAACTCTGCCACATTCTTGATAATATCCCTTCATCTCTATAAACCTTGTCCTCCTCTATAAAATGGGGATAATGCCACTTTCTTGCAAAAGTTTCATGAGGATTAAATGAGATATGCCAGCTTTGTAAATTATAAAGGACTTCAGAAATAGATTTTATCATATAACTACACAACTGAAATTAGGAATATGAAATCATAGATGTTAGAGATCACATTTATAGTTAATTAGCTATCAGAACTAAAATATACATTGTATCAGTAATCTCTGCAAAGTATGCTCTGAAATAGGTTTAGAAAAATGTTAAAGACACTTTGTTTACAGAAATTATTAATTGGCTTGGTGTAAAACCGATGCTCAAGTGTTCAGAATGAATGAATATTTCTTTAATCCCAATTGCTACAGGATGAGGAAAAGGGCCATCATATATAGAAAAAGTAACATACATCTTCCTGTTAATTTCCATAAAGCCAAGGGGAGCCTAAGGTATTAAGAAAATGGTTGTTTTTATAGTATAGTCAGGTGATATATATTAAATATACAGATTAACCCTTAATTAAAAATATCTGGACTGTGAAGTAATTAATTTGATCAGAATGCACAATGTAACCCTAAATGTAAAAATAGGTATTTTGTCCTTTCTTCTTTATACGATCATGTTTTAATGTGGGGGAATAAAACACACATCTATCAGCAAAATATTTGTGACTGGATTACTCTGTATCACAAAACAAGTAGCCTATCATATCCTTTCATCTTTTTTTCTGATGATGCAAGATATCCTTGAAAATGTTTCCTTGAAACCAGCTTGTATTATACCTTAAAAATTATTAGGTATAGACATTAGCTATGGAATACATTTTAATATTTATATCCTAATAGGTTATAAGCATCCTAACTTCTTAAGATTCCTTTTTTCAGTTTATATTCCTAGCCAAATCATAAATAATAAGAAAGATGGTCTTAAGAAAACAACTATGGGTTTATATATGTGTTAGAGTCACCCTGAATGATAGGGTTTTGGAAAAGCACAGAAAATTTTGTGGATTTGCTTTAAGTAAGCTAAAAGACATAAGGTAAAAAGCTATTTGAGATAGTTAACATTGGTCATCAGCTTAATTTTTCCTAGTTTTGAAAAGTATATAGATTTTTGAGACTATACGAAGCTTCAGAGTTCAGAAACACTTCCAAAACACCATGATGCGCGATTACATCTTTATTCTTTATCTCTGCACTGACCTGATGCTGCAGGCCTCAGAAGAAGTTGATTAATTAAAATTCCTGAAAGTTCTGAACAACAACGAAAAAACCACACACGCATACTCGCACACACACCTTTGTGCCTTAGAATAATAAGGATGTTCATGGTCTTCAGGAAATCTAAACCAGGCTGTATTTATTATCTATGTTAAATGACAGTAAAAATGTATCTAAAGAAAAGCCTAAGATGACAGGGCAAAAAGATGTCTACATATACTAGCTTAGAGAGGAATAAATTTCATGTGTAAATATGGTTTGAGGCCTAATGACCGACAAATTTCTTTCTCAGAATCTAAATACACAAGAGTAAAGTACCCTGGATAGCAAAGCATAAAATTAACAAACTTAGGGAAACTTTTTTTCTTTTTTCTAACACAATGACTCTACATAAATAAGAATTTTGGAAGTGCTGCACACAGGAGGGAAATATTTTACTGCAACTTTCCAACTGACCAGGCTTCCACATTGAGACTGAGTATTCCATTCACGTGGGAGAACAGGTTGTCACGTGCAAAGCCTCGGAATAACCAGCCAGGAAACCCTGTGGAAAAAATCGGGGTTTATACGTTTTCATTGTTTGGGGACTGGATGTTAACCACAGGTTTAAGAAACTGTCGTGCTGGGCAAGTTCACAGCAGAAACATTACAAGAAAGCACTCTAGATGTAAATATCTTAGATAAAGGAAAATGTTAGTCTTTATCCAGACCTCACACCCCGACAACACTAGCAAAACAATATTAATCTGCAATAATAATTCTGAATGTCATATCAACTTCTGCCTGCCTCTACATCCCAAAGACATGGAAATGAAAAAATACAGAGACTGATACATTATCACGGTTTCAGTGATATAAATAACAAGAATAATAGATGATGATAAAGATGAATTCCAAGGGCACACAGAACAAAATGGAAGTACTTATGAGGGACTGATACTGCATATCATTTAAAAATATGTAGTAAAGTTATAAAATAATAGGAAATAAATATACTCTAGCAAACATTTTTGGTAATACAAACAGATGTTTTAAGACCAGAGCTCAATCAAAGAAAGTTACTGTAAATTTTGGGTTCCCCCCCTTCTGTTTTATTTTGTTTTTTATTTGCTTGTTTTATTTTAGCTATTCAAGCAAACAATTTATAGATATATTAAAGGACTTTTTGGGTGCCTGGGTGGCTCAGTCGTTAAGCGTCTGCCTTTGGCTCAGGTCATGATCCCAGGGTCCTGGGATCGAGCCCCGCATCGCATCAGGCTCCCTGTTCAGTGGGAAGTCTGCTTCTCCCTCTCCCACTACCCCCCTGCTTGTGTTCTCTCTCTCTCTCTCTCTCTTTTGCTGTGTCTCTCTCTGTCAAATAAATAAATAAAATCTTAAAAAAAAAAAAGGACTTTTTTTTTAAGTTGGAAATTCCTGTACTGGCAGTGGGAAATTTTGATAACATTTTATGCCACAACATTGTTCTAGAGAAAAATGTGAAGTATCCATATCACAAACTTTCAAATTATAGCCACAGGAAACCAGGTTGCAAAATATTGCAAGGTCACTATCTAAATCTCTGTCACAGTGCCAAAGTGGTCAGAATGTATAAAGCTTTCAACTCTACTCAAACTCCATCTGATGGAAGATAAATCAGGCAAGAGAAAGCACAAAAGGAGGGAGCAATATTCACAATGCATTTAGATCACACATACACTTATTTTTATAAAGCAAGCTACGTTAAGGTTGGTCAAAGATTAGCCTACTGACTCAAGAAAGGACTTCTCTTCCAGAGTTCCTAAATATTTAAGGGCTGGATAAATGAGTCTAAAATTATGTTTCCAGTATAATAATTTCAAAATAGCTTCATCTTAGATAACATTTTCATAACAAAAACTGTTACTTTAAAAAATCAGAAGTCTCACTGGCCTTGACTTAAAGAGCCCAGTATGGTTTCTTGGCTGGGTCACAGGTGCTCTCATGAGAAGAATGGGATGGCCTTCTACTCAGGAATGTAAGGCAATCCCATGCCCAGTGTGCTGGCTGTTTAAATCCATGATTCCACAATTACCTAGCGGCAACGAACTACTCCCAAGGGCACCTCAGAGAGAATATATTTTGGAATACAACGTTTCTCAATATTTTTGAAATGTTTTATCTTAAAGCAATAGTATCTACAGAGGTCTCTGTAAGGGATATGCAGTAGTCAACTTAGATATTCAAAAATCTAACTCTGAATTAATCCAGAGCATCACACAACCATGCACCTGGCCTACATGACATTTCCATATAGTCCCTTTCCCCTCCCTGTCTCCACAGTTCTTTTCATATATTGTCTTTCAACATATGACTATATGGATCATGGTAATGATGTTATTCATATGGGTCATGCTCTGATGATGATTATCTTCTCTGTGAAACTATACAAAAGAAACCTATTTGGTATCAGTATCAGGAAAAATGAGTGTGCACTTAACTGGTTTATTTTCATGTTATGGAAGCTGAAGTTTTATAACTGATGGTACTTTTCTCAAAGCACGTGTGTTAGAATGTTCATGGTTAAATCTGCAGCCTAATTTTCTTCCCTTATTTTTCCTTACCAATCTTTTCTACATATTTTTAACTTATTTCATATGGCTATGTTTTTACGTTTTGGTAGGTACCTTAAGTCACTTTTGATATTAAGGTAGACTTTAAAGCAGGAATTAAAATAAAATTAAATGAATATGCACAAAACAATTTTAACATATTTATTATAACTGTTTTCATTAAAATATAGAATTTTCCATCCATCAATCTCAAAATACCTTTGATGCAATGAGAAACAACTAAAATGCAATTGATGTACAGGTGTTCGCTTATCCATAGCTTACAGCAGAATTCAGAAAACAGCAAGTTATCTCAGCAAATTATCTATTTGGAAATCTTGCCAGAGAATGAAAAGCAAGTGAAAAAGGGCTTCTAATTTAGCAATAAATAAATAACATCACAAATCTGAGCTCCTAGACTTTATTCTTCCAAAAACCCACTAGATCCTCACTAAGTTTACATTCACAATCCTGAGTTTTTCTGTTATTCAACTCTCCAGGACCACTGAAGACGCATTTTGTTGGTAAGGAAAGCACATTGACAGCAGTAAGAATTCACAAGGAAAGGGACAGGGAAATTCAAAAACAAACAAACTTAAATCAAACAAACTGGTTAAGGGTATACCTGCCCTCAACACTGTGATACTTGAGTAGTACTATGAACATAGCAGTACTAATGGGCAACATTACTGATGTTAAAACAATATCCATTCAGCAACAACCGAAAAAACTACTTTGTGGCTTATAAACTTTTAAGAAAACAGAATGAAATCTCCTTTTCAGCTTTCTTGGTTTATTTAAAACTAAAAATGATAGAGTAATATATAACACTGATGAAAAAGATTTTAATTAAAATAACATAAACAAATAGCATCAATAACAACCAGCTGGTTGGCAAATATTTGGCACATCGGAAAACTCAGTTATCAAGAATTAGGGACTTGAGGCTGAGTTTTCACCATTCCAAAATTAAATCAGTACTCATAAAAGCAACAAAAAACAGACATGCAGTAACTGTTTATCAAATACTGCTTTAGATTTATGATGTATTAAATTAAGGATTCAATGAATGATAAATAGTAATTCTTATTTTCTCCCTTTGAACATTCTATTTCTTGACATTTTGTAAATGCAGTACAAGAGTTAATTGTTCTTTGCAAAATATCCTACACATGGAGTGGCTGAAATATCTTCTAAATATTCTTAATAAAAATTAATGCCTTTTGAAAGTAAGAGCAAAGCAAACAAAACTCTTTTCTAGGGGATGGTAATGTAACTGAATTAAATTGTAAGATTAACAACTATTTGGTGAAAAAAACTGAAACTGAATACTGTTTATAACTGATATTTAAAATTTTTAGTGACATTAAATCTGTCAATTATTCTTTGAACTCTTTTATGAAAAAAGATTAAGTTGCTATTTCAACAATGTTAAGAATAATGATTTTTCATGTGTTCTCTAATGCAAATTTTATAAATCTATAACAAACCTTTCCTGATTAAGACATAGTGATTTCACTCACAAAGACAGTAAATATCTTTAAGTAATTTCTCCTAATAAATATGAGCACATTTAAGATTAATTGAATAACTCCAATGATTTTAACAATAACATAAGATCATTATACTGCACTTGATTTTGATATATACCAACCCAAATTTTAGTTAGAGTGTCTTACTGACCACAGCAAGAATGAGCTGGAAAAATGGATGAAACCCATGAGAAATATCAAATTATTAGTGTGATTATAATAGTTCCAATAGTAAGAAAAAATCAGTTTACCTTAATCTTTCCCAAAATATAAAGATTATTTTATTTTATTTGAATTCAATTTAGTTAACATATAGTGTATTATTAGTTTTAGGGGTAGAATTTAGTGATTCATCAGTTGCATATAACACCCAGTGCTCATTACCTCCTTAATGCCCATCACCAGATTATCCCATCCCCCACCCACCTCCCCTCCAGCAACCCTGTTTACTTCCCAGAGTTAAAGAGTCCCTTATGGTTTGCCTCCCTCTCTGTTTTTATTTTGTTTTATTTTTCCTTCCCTTCCACTATGTTCATCTGTTCTGTTTCTTAAATTCCAAATATGAGTGAAATCATACGGTATTTGTCTTTTTCTGACTGACTTATTTTGCTTAGCATAATACCCTCTAGTTCTATCCATATTGTTGCAAATAGCAAGATTTCATTCTTTTTGATGGCTGAAGGACATATTTATTTTATATATACTTTAACTCATTTAAAAATCAAAGAGTCCGTCAATAGGCATCTCCTAAACTCAACCTCATTTTCCTTCTATATGGTAAGACTGTAAGTAGCTTTTACTTTTAGGTATAAAATGCTAAATATTATTCATGTTTGAAATATATTTTTAAAGAACCTAGATTAAGATAATTGTTGCAACTATATTCTAATGACTAAATACTCATTTTTCAAATGAGAAACTATATTACTCCAGCCTGGCTATTTTGCATTTTTTACTGTTGAAAGGGATAAAAATAATGAAAGACATCTTGCTAGCCTTTATAATTTTGCTTATTACCAATAATTTTTATAGTTCCATTCGTTTTCCAAAGTGATACACTAATAGTTTTGATGACAAGAAATTACACACATACACACACACACTCCAGATTTTTGGGCCTACTATGGTCTTTGTTCAATGTAATTATCATTGCATCATATTTTAGATCAAACATCCATATGTGCCCTTAGTTTACAGGCATGAAAACTACCCATTTCAATTTAGCTTTATAAGCCAGCCAGGGCAAATGTGGAGATAAGGATGGTATGTTCAAAGACTCTGTATAGCAAATTCAAAAGGGACAACTTCAAGCAAAAACTCCAAAACAGATCCTTCTCCTAATAAGCCATAGGTTTGTCACCAATACTCTAACGGGTCTATTAGACTAAATAGATATTTTGGGGGCTCTTCTTCTGTGCCCAATTTTTCCATCACCTTTATGTCCTCCTTGAATAACTCTGATTACAGTAACATTTCATAGACTAAAACAAACCTTACATAGAGATCTCTATAAGTAAATGCCTGCTCTAGAACAAGACTAGCCTCTGATGTCAGGGAGTCACAACATACTTGTCAAGGAAGCCTAATGTCAGGAAAAAACCCTAGTCTCTGTTAAGCCATTCTGAACAGAAATAGCCCTAGCTGGCCCTTCAGATACAGATGAAATAATGTGGGTCCCTATAAAGTACAGTCCTCCATTCATCTAAATAAAAGCACTCTATGTTGCATTTGAATTTTCTGTCCAGTCTCTTTACTTATATCAATGTACCTTATCATTTATTTACCTTTTGGAAAGTTAAGCTTGGGGTGGATTTTTTCACTATGATGTGGAATAACAGCCCATGAAAATTTCAAATGGTAATGAAGTTTTGAAGCAAGAGCATTTTGAAGTGAGTCGTGGGTTTATACGCCAACCACTGAGGAGAAATGGCTTACCTTCATATAGGGCAAGACTTTTTCTACCATGGAATGCCAAGTACTTTTGTTTTGTTTTTGTGACCTTTAAGGCAAACTTTATACCCTGAGTTATGTGAGCCCTTTTACATGATCCATAATTAGAGTTAGGGGATCCAAATACTCTTTAAAATTGTACATAAAATTTTGTGTGCAGTAAGTATTTTTCTGTGAGAGCTCATTGCTTCCTTTATTTCTCTAATGGGTCTATGATCATTATCCAAATTACAAATGGTTAAAGAGTCTGGATGAAGGGGTGACTCAGACTGGGACACTGCTATATTGCCTTGGTGCTTTACCTTTAGCTTCTGGAATTATCCTCTCTTGCAGGTCCTCAGCCTCAGCAGTATGCTTTCATTAAGAACCCTATTTAAGCTAGACACTTAGGAAATCAAGAAACCATACTCTGAGAAAATGAGCTTTATGATTACATACAGAGGGCAAAGAAATTCATCTCAGAAAACACTTTCATGAGTTATCAGGACTCTAATGAATCATATTTTTGAAAAGACTTTTAATATCGACAGGCAAGAGAAATACTATACACAGATGTGCTAATATCTCTTCCCTGATGAGTCCCTTAAACAATTTCAAAGACATTGACAAGGAAGGAAAATCTAGAAAAAAATAATAACAAACTTTTTTATCTAAGTAAATTATTAGAAAACAAAATCTTGAAATAAAAGTAAAACTTCAAAGTGGATAAAACAATTGTTCCAACTTGGACTTGCTTAGAAGTTAAGAATAAGCTTCAAGAGCTAAGCATTCTCTAGAGAGGGAAAAACAAACAAAAAATAAACAAAACAAAACAAAAACATTGCAAGGCTAACAGCTTCTTGTTACCACAAAAAAGTTCAAAAGCTATTAATAAGTCTAAAATATCTGACAGATGTTATACAACTGAAAACATGTTTGCTAGAACCCACATCTATTACAATCAATATGCCCCTTTTTCTGAAGTCAGCTTTGAAATTTATTCAATACTGACAATTTGTCAGAATAAGAATTTATCTCCCTGGTCTTAAAAATTCATACAGCTCACACAAAACCTTCTTTGAAACAAGTGATTTATAGTAACTAGGCATTTACAATTTTTGGTTGCATTTCTGCAATGAACTGACCAGCTCATTATATGATTATGACAATTACCTTCTTAAAGACAAAAGATGGCCTACTTGAAGCAGGCTATCCAAAATCTAAACCCATTTTTCACACCATTTATCGGTGTGAAACTGAATAGAGTAAAAGTCTTATTGATTATTAATATTACTGTAAGATAATTAGTAAATCTTCATTGATCTCTATTTTTATAATTGGACATGCTTCTTTTTAATCTTCCTGGCCTTAGAAAATTGAGAAGAAGAAATATTTATTTTATTTATTATTGACACTCCTCACAGTCACTCTCCTGTTACCTCCTAATTGGATCTGGTTTTCCCTGAAGGCCACGACAGTGGGAAGATGGCATCGTGGAGGGGTCTGCTGTGCTCAGACTGTTTCAGTGTTGGCATCAGGGCCTCTCTGCCTCTGGCTGCCCTGATCTGCCCTCTGTTAAGACAAGCTCTCAGAGGCCACAGGTCACAGAGTGACTGCAGGCACAGGAAGCAGTAGGGACCCTGGAAACCTTCCCTTACCCCACCCCTGATATGCTCACCACACCCCATCCCCTCATTGCTATGTGGATGCTGTTGTGATTGAAGTTTATATCAAAGAGTTTTTATATGTTTGGTTGATCCAAAACTAAAAAGCCTTCAACTAGGGAAAAAAAAATTATCTAAAGGGCATAAAAACTGCCTGCATTGGTCATTTCTTTAGGTCTCAATTTCATTACTGGGCCTCCATGCACATGTAATTAAACTTTGTTTTGTTTTTTTTTTTTCCATGTTAATCTGGCTCATGTCACTTTAATTCTTAGATCAGCTAGAAGAATCTTGAATGGTGAAGAAATTTTTTCCTCCCCAACACTCCAGGATTACCCAGAATATATACTTGCTGTTCACCGAGATTAATTTTTCTTTGTTTTCCAAATGAATTCCATCATTTCTCTAACAGAATTTTCCCCAGGGCCATTCACAGGCAATACTTCAGAATGAAAATATTTCCTTCTCCTGAAGAGCTTTTTAACCATGTGTTAATAACTAACAGTATCACATAAAATCACAAAGATCAAAGAGAATTGAGTGGGCAATCTTCTGTATGATAATCCCTTCACTAATGAAGTTAGTGCCTTTATACATATATTTGTAGAAACTGTAAACTCAAATAGACTGCTCCTTCAAAGCTAGATAGAGAAATCAATCACATTATTTTCCTCTCATCTCTCAGATGCAATAGTATGGGAGCATGAACCATCATTGCTTCAGTCTTCATCTCAAAATAGTGGATGTTTATCATTAAGAAGACACAGTAAGTGTGACCACGAACACGGGATTCATGATCTTTATCAGCTAGCAACTATAGCCCTCTACAAGTACATGGCTCAATTCACAATAAAATCCTCTATCTTCTAGAAAGAACATATTTAATTTGTCATGAATGTTAACTAACATTTGATAGACAGCAATCTGATTCATTTTACAAGTAGAAGGTGGCTGGCTGCTTCTTTTCCTTTTGCCTCTGATCTCTTGGATTTTAAGCTTGCCCTCAGCAGAAAGTGGACCTCTTGAAAGTCATTTGCTGGGAAGAGCAGGCAGGCGCTTTCCTCAGCGGCTCTCAGCAGTACTTGCTGTACCTGAGAGGGAGCAAGGGAGTAGCCAGGAGAGCTCGTGTCCCTGGCAGGCTTTCAGAGAGCCCCAGAGCCTCTGTATCCAGGATCTTACCCTGCTGCTGCATAACTTGAGATGCCTCTTCTCCCTCTCCCCCCAGAGGAATACAGTCTAACAGTAAGTGCCCTCAGAACACCTCAAACTTGCTCAATGCCAGTTTGGCAAAATAATTACAATGAAGCCAAGAGATTTACCAGTTTAATTTAAAAGAGCCATAATCTCCCTTCCAAAAAGCCTCAGCTGCTAAAACACTGTAAAGAAAAGACAAAAAGAGCTCTATTCCTTCCCTTTATTAAGAAAAATGTATACCTTTAAAAATTTAATAGTGTCTTTTTCTACACAGAAATCATCATCAGAGGATCCTGAGGACCTGAAAAACATTATGTCATTCACACTGAGAATAACAGTCGTCTCTTTTCAAACAGGCAAAATGGAAACAAGGGCCAGGAGGGGTTGGTTACTCTATCACCCAAGGTCACACACCCAAACCTCTGACCCAAAAGACTGCATTTTCCTTTCTTTCTTTCTGTCTGGGCTCTCTGTTCACTGTATCTGAACAGTTTTCCCTTTAATCCACAGCTGAACATCACAGAAACACAGGCAATTCCATGCTGTGCTCTAAAATCAGGACTGTTGATTAGGAGAAACCAGGCCTTGGCAGCCTTTGTCTAAACACTTCAAAATAACAATCTATACAGAAACTGGTAGCTTTCTATCTTTACAAAGATTAAGTTCTGAAGCTTTCTAATTTTAGTGAAATTCAGTCAACAGGGAAAACAACTGTCTTTTGTCAATCAGAAAAGGAAAATATATACTTTCTGAATTAATTGTGTACTATATATATACATACATATATATATCAAGTTGAAAGTTAAATACTAAATTGTAGACAATTTAATGTACTCTTCAGGTAGTCACTTAAAACATGAAACATGAAAATAACTTCATATAATGCAACTCAATGATCACCACTGTACTCTAAAATGATGATATATTTGTGTAATTGCCATGTTAAAAGCAAACTATTCCTTATTCTATATTGATAGGCTCTAAAGGAAGCATTTTAATATCTTACTCTTGGGATAATTAGACAATATATTCCATTAATTTTACATTAATGTATAAGATAATAGAGCTTAGTTTACCTGCTCCTGAGTGCAACGTATGAAGTAGGAGAAACTGCAGAAACCCAGCAAACATAACAGCAGCATCAGAGTAGTTAAATAAAAGCTACTGGCATCAAATCACTAAATTCTAGCCAGCAAAGGCAGCAAATCCACAACATAATAAAAAATCCACCAAAAATGCAAAAGAAATTTTAAAATTCCCTGTGGTCCTTGCATTCTAAATCAAAACAAACAAAAAAAGCCTGCAGTGTCCAACATTATACAACGGTGACACTAAACAAGGCCATAAGTGCTGGTGTCATCAAAACAGATCTCTGCAGTGTACAGATTCTCATTGATTACTGCATTAATCTATAGCGCTCTGTGCTATACTAAAGAGGTTCCCGCTGTAGCAAACACCAAAGCTCGGGTAGGTCTGTAATTAACCATTTCCTGAGACAATGCACAGAAGATGTTACCTTCCCATAGGCAGAGACACGAAATGAAACAAAATGAAATGCTGTGGTCCCTTAAAACTAGCACAAAAGACTCAGGCATATGCTTGAAGAGCTCCTCCTATTATCCCCCCAGTGACACTGCACTGAGATATCCATGGGCTAAGGTAACAAAGTCAAGCAGACCCCTGCTGGCTTCTGGACCACAGAAAACTCACCTGAAATGATTTGGTCCCATTATCAATCACTGGCAACGGACCTGCCAAGCTCTGTGTAACAGATCATTTCCCCTGCAGTTTCCCTGAGAGATCTTACTCAGCTCAATGACAACTGGCACCAGGAGGCATCAACCAGGAGTACAGGAGTGATTGTTGAGAGCACAGACAAAAGTGTTGCAGGATGGCCAGCCTAGTGCTAATAGTGGCTCATCTCCAGGGGGCAAAAGGGCAACTCCAAATAGGTTTTGCCAGGGAGTTGGAAGGGGGGGGTGGGGGTGGGGGGTGGTGGGGTGGGTCATACTATATTCAGCATTTTAAAAGATGCAGTTTTTTGATGATTATAGAGTCACAACTCATAGTCTTTTTCACAACTTACAGATTTTCCTCACTAAGACACAGAATCATTATTCTCTGCTAGGTCACTACATTTATTCTATCGACCCCATATCATGTATTACAGAACAATAGCAACAATAACAACAAAATTAGCTGATTTGAAATTATGTCACTCCTGAAATTTCATTTTTATCATGGTGCATCATTCAGTTTCCAGAGACAACAATGAACAATGATACACTTCTCTAATCACTGGGGAATATTATTGAAAAATAGAGGCAGACTGTTTCTAGTTTGTTTTAGAAGATTAAATGATCAAATGATAATAGGAGAAGAATTAAGAACCATCTTTCATTTATTTAAACTAAATGTACTGTGTTTAATTAAATTATATATACTTGTCAAAAATAATTATCTGATAAGAAAAATATTAATACCAAGCCATGGATCATCTCACCATCACCAAATCAACTGTAAAACATCAGCCTCACACAAATCAGCAAATCTGAATGGTTTCAACCCCTTAAGAAAACATGTCTTTAGCCTCTATTTAGAATCTTTGCTTTTTCTTTACCCCAAACAAGTATGCTTAAACTGGCTTAAGTTAAAGATTGGCCAAATTGTTGCTGGGAAAAGAGAAAGATTAAGAAATATCATCTGAATGATTATTATGTGCCAAATATTGTGCTGTGTTAATTTTACTTACTTCATGTAATTCTCATAGGTATATGGCAAAATTAGTATTACTTGCCCCATATTACTGATGAAGGTCAGGAACCCTAACTTGCCCCAGGTCACATGGTTTATAAGGAGGAGAGTTGGAATTTGGACTTGACTTTGTCTGACTTGAACGTCCATGCAAAAGGTTTTCACTACACCATGGTATATAGGAGTTACCGCAATTATTTTGATGGATTACCTCAAAGTTAAGGTACTAGTGACTTGGTGTGGAAAACCATGGTGATGCAGGGGCCTACAATAATCTACCTCTATTTTCTACATTTGAAGCCAGTGAGGATTTTCCAGAGCTGTTTATGGGGCTGAACTCTTATCCTTGCTGAGTTTACATTTCTTTCACTATGGCACTGTCATAAAGAATACATACAAATGTCATGGTCTAGAGACTGATCTGCTAGCCCAGCAAATATACTGAAGATAATCTATGGAAGGAGAGTCAAACTTTCAACAACCAATTTACCAATTTCCCCTAGGTCCAAGTGATACCATATAATTTTGTTTGACTGAAATGTAAAAATCTATGGACTTTATAGACCTATGTAGGCTAAGCCAACTGAATTAAAATACCTTAATTCACTGCATGTGACTATTATTGTATCTGAGTTTTGAGGGTTTTTTTTTTTTTTTGTATTTTCTCCTACTTCTTTTTTTCTCATTAACTGGTATGAATTTATTTCAGATTATAAAGTCATTTTGAATGCTATTTATCTAATATTTTACTCTCATTCCATGTCATGAATTTATATTAATTTGGTATAATTATCTTGATTCCTTAAAGTGCCTCCATATGAGGAAATTAATCAAATGGTAACAAATTGTGTTTCTAACAAAAGATATTTGGTAAACCAAATAAGGTCTCTGAAATGGTATACATAGCTTTCATAACTAGAGTTAAAATACAGAATCAATAGAAGAAGGTGCTGATATTGACTTTATTTTAAAATACCTTTTCACTTATTTCTGGGTACCACATACTCTGAGATCCTATGCATAGTAACAAGTGTCAGTCACTGAGGACACTGTCCACATATACGTAGAAAAAGAAAACCCTTCCATTTTTATCTTGTCAATTCAGAAATTTATATTAACAATATTTACTTATTTAAAGCATTTCTATCACTCTGTCCATTTTGAACCACACATATCCCACCTTGGGGTTATATATTTCATAACGTCCCACTCAGCTGTGATTCCACAGCCTTTCAAAGACCAGCAGACTGATTTCCCTGGGGAGAGAACACATAAAGCCTAACATCAATTGCAGTTTTGAGCTTGCTTCACATATACCATTTGACCTTGTGCTACTGTGGTCCAGGTCAAGGCCTGTGTGGAAGGGTTTCAGCTCTTTTCAAGAACCCAGGACCCATTATTTTGAAAAAGTGACACAAACTTCCTATTTTTGGACTGAATTATCCACTAAGGATGACTCTAATTTGTCAAGTATTTCTTATTCTTTGTATTAGCATGAGGTAGCAAAGCGTGGAATACACTGACTACAAAACAAAACTCATACACAATTAAACAACTTGCTATCGCTTTTCCTTATTTTCAGAGAATATTGACGGTCAAATCTTTAAATCTTTTTGGGTTGGCTATTACACAAGAAAATAAATCACGAATGTGATTAATCATCTTACAATCTTTAGGGCTACATTGCAAATCTAATCATCTCTTTTCAGAGAAAAAGAACAAAGATAAAGTTGGTAGCTGGAAACTTCGCTCTGTTGAAAAAATGGAACAAAATCATTCCACACCTGACACACAGAATGGTATTATTTACACTGGAAAAATAGATACAGAGGGAGCGTTAAATATAGGTTTCTGTCCAACTCCTAAAAATAATGAAGTGGGAGTCCCGTGCCCCAAACTCATTGTTGCTTACCAGTACCTGCTCCTCGGACCTTGACTGTTCCCTCTTCGGAATCAATGGACCTCACTTCTCCCCACCCTTCTGAAGAGACGGGTATCCCAGGTGCACACATGACAGCAACCTTGTAAAGAAATTCAGCCTGGGGATTTTCAGCCTTGCTTTTAAACAAATTCAAGATCTCATCTAAGAAGAGCACAAAGTGCCTCCTCCACCACTCTGCTTACATCATTAAAGATTGGAACCAACCCGTGGGTCAGGAGCAGCAGAAAATGGAAACTAAAAGAAAATATTGGTGTAAGCATAAGAAAGTCTCTTTGCATGACTGACTCAGGTCATTGCAGGCACTGTGCAGCTATGCAAAGGATCGTTTGGATAAAATACCACACATAAGCCTCAGTGGGCCTGTTGGTGTGGAGACTGGTAGCATTTACTGAGGAGAAGCATATTGGCATCTCTGTTGGGTTTTAACCAGATCCACAGGATTCAGGAAATAAGCTCTCTGCCAGATGACACTATGCTCCTAGCCATTCCTTCTGTTTACTTATCCTCCAAATTGCTCTAACTAGTGGCCTTTCTCCTGCTGTGAGCTTATTTGTGGAGAGGGCTAAATAAAGGATTTTATGTCAACAAAATGGCCATTAGCCCATAGGATGATTTCCTAAAACATAACTCTTCTGCTGTTGTTTAGTACTATTAAAATCTATTAAATGAGAGAGTTTATTATTATATCTTTGATTTGTGAAGAAAAAAATGTTCTGTTTCTTCCTGAAGAAATATTTGAAATTAGCCCATCTTTGAACATATGTACATATTCTTTATATATTATTTCTCTCCTATTTACATAAACTATTAAAGGTAGTTTATAAAAGTAATATCTTTAAATTATATATATATATATATATATATATGGATTTTTTTTCTACTATATGTGACCTGGCACATTTCCAGACTGTGAAGAGCTGTACCTTCTTTCAGATGGAATGCAAACTCCTAATTTATGAGGAACAGAAAGGAGTTATATTTTTCCTCTATCATAACATAGTCCTTTCATTAAAACAAACAGGTATATGTATTTTAATTTAAGCATATTACTTTGCAAGTTATTATTATTTTTGAATTTTAATACAGAGAATGTTGTAATATGTAAAAATAAGGTATATGCATGTATTTCACACTTCCTAAAGCATATTCATGTGCTTCAAAACAAATCTGAGAAGTGACCAGGATAAATAGCATTATAAGAGAATCAACCATTTATAAAAACAGACACAGGAGTATATACCAAGACTGACTTGCCTAGAAACTGAATTGCTAAGTCACCAACCTAAGGTTTCCACTTCACCAAATTTTTATTTTCTAATTAAACTTCAGTACTAATAGAAAAGCCAGAAACTTATTACAATCAAGTGACAATACCGTTAACGTTGAAATATTAATCACATACAGTACCCTGGAAATTATGGGTTTTTTTCCTCCACAGTCCTAGCAACTGATGCAAAAAAAAAAAAAAAAAATCTGATTTCAAATCACAAATCTCTTACAAGTGCACTTTGAAGTAATAATACTGTATTGAATTTCTAAGTTCCATATAATACATATTAAGGAGAGTGGCACTGAAATACTATACAGTAAATATATATATTATTTCTTAACTCTCTTCAAATACTTACAAAAGTTAAAAAACATCTCTGCTCATCTATAGCTGACTCGTCTATGTAATGTGCTCTGCTGGTCACAATCATATCTTATAAAAAAACAAGGTATACCTCCAGAGAGATAAATATATCAAGTAATTTTAAGTAATGGGGATATCTAGATTATAAACTCTTGATGGGATGTAAATAAAGCATCTGATTCTCTGTGGGACTACAAACTGAAGACTGTCCAGGTGGAAATAACGTGTTGCCACTGTATTGAATGCCTTATCTGCCATCTGCCATCTTGTGAGCCACACTGCATTGTATTAATATTCTGGCATCAAGGGCAGGACAAACTCTTGGTTAAAGAGGGTAAATATATTGTCTTTCAGTCTATACATGTGTAAACTCAATATCATCTTAGTAAAATCAAGGTTCTTAATCTTTACAACCAGTAGCAAAATACAGTATTTGTGAAAAGTTATGGCATAAATATAAGTTCAGGTTCAAGGTACCTCTTCTGAGACATTTTCATTGACTAAACAATCCGTGTGGTTCTCTTCATTGTTTTTCACTTCCCTTCAGGTCTTAATAGGAGAGTTCCATATTGGACTTTATTATTTCTCAAAAGTTTTTTGATCCCTGCATGCATTCATAATTTCTTTCATCTAGCAAAAATTCTGAATATTGGATATACTGCGCTCTAGAGTAAAGAGAAAAAAGAGCTACACCAGGTCTCTTCCTTGAAGGTTTAAGAGCTATTATTATTCCCATACCACAGATGAAGAACCCGAGGCTTAGATATGATAAGTGACATATCTAGTCCATGGCAGAGTAAGAATTTGAATTAAAAAATCACAGTAATAAGGCTAATCTTGCTTTAGATCACAACATCCTTAAGTATGGGAACTAACTTTTACCTAGCTTCTAATACAACACTGTTCATGATTGAGGCAAATGAATCTACACCAAGTAAAATGCACAGGATGCTATAGGCTGAGGTCCTTCATGAGACTCTAGAATGGCTTGGCCTTGCCTTGACCTCAGAACCAGTTTATAGAGATATTAAGGGATGGTTTAGAATGAAAGGTACCCTGATCAAATGTATTCAGGACACATTGTGTATTGTATTATTTTCTAGAACAATCACAATGCATATTACCTTTATTTATTTATTTATTTTTTTTTAAAAGATTTTTTATTTATTTATTTGAGAGAGAGAGAATGAGAGAGAGCAAGCACATGAGAGGGGGGAGGGTCAGAGGGAGAAGCAGACTCCCTGCCGAGCAGGGAGCCCGATGCGGGACTCGATCCAGGGACTCCAGGATCATGACCTGAGCCGAAGGCAGTCGCTTAACCAACTGAGCCACCCAGGCGCCCTGCATATTACCTTTAAAGGTGGTGAGAAGTCCTTAAAGAAATTCTGGCCAAAGTTAGCACTGGCCAAACTTATTTGAACACACTTATTTTTGGCAGCACACTTATTAAAACTATTACTGCTTTGCAGAAATACTAGATGGAGAATGCTGCATTATTAATACTATTTATTTTATTTGTTAAGATATTGTTAAGAAAAAGGAAGGGAAGTACTGGATTCTGTTTTATAGATTCAGAGTTGATTTTGAGGACCATGTTGTTCGTTTGGGTAGTTTCTGTAATAAAAGGCACTGTTCCATGTCCTGCTCTGTCACTGGGTATCTGTGATTCTGCTGTCACAAAGCACGAGCTCAGCTATCTCCTTCCTGACCCACATGGATTTGCTTCTGGATTGAGGTCTTCCATTTATTCAGTTCTACATAATCACACTGAAGCAACTGTTCTGAAGGATCCTAAGCTAAAATAAAACAAACATAAAACAAAACACAAAGTCCAAATGACATATTCTGGGAAATCCTAATTGTGTATATCTGGACATAGAATAAACCAATATTCAAAACGCAACTAGAGGAGCTTTGTAGGGTAACAACAAAAAAAAAAGGTTAGCTCTAAAGACATGAGAATGAATAAAATACAGGTGGTCCTTGACTTAACAATGGTTTGACTTATAATTTTTCAACTTTATGATGGTATGAAAGCAATATGCATTCAATAGGAACCATAGTTTGAATTTTGATTTTTTCTTGGGCGAACAATATGAGGTATGATATCTTCTCCTGATGCTAGGCAGCGGCAGTGAACCACAGCTCCCAGTCAGTCATGTGATCACCAGTGTAAACAATGAATACACTTACTGCCATTCTGTACCCAATCATTCTGCTTTTATTTTAGGTACAGTATTCAATTAAGTAAGATATTCAACACTTTATTATAAAATAGGCTTTGTGTTAGATGATTTTGCCCAACTATAGGCTTTCTGAGCATGCTTAAGGTAGACTAGGCTAAGCTATGATGATCAGTAGGTTAAGTATTAAATAATTTTCAACTTAATATTTTCTTTTTTTTTGTTTAAAGAATTTATTTATTTATTTGACAGAGAGAGACACAGCGAGAGAGGGAACACAAGCAGGGGGAGCAGGAGAGGGAGAAGCAAGGCTTCCTGTGGAGCAGGGAGCCCGATGCGGGGCTCGATCCCAGGACCCTGGGATCAGAGACAGACGCTTAATGACTGAGCCACCCAGGCGCCCCTCAACTTAATATTTTCAACTTATGATGGTTTCATCGGGATGTAACCCCATCCTAAGTAAAGATGAACTGTATTAGGATTTGGGAAATTAATACATTTAATTAATGTTTTTTTCTGAGGATTGAGAGCTACTTTCATACCTGCAATTTCCTGAGTCATAAGGCTGCAACCTATGTTGTATCAGGATTTATAGGTTTCCTACAAGGCTGTATTGCATACTAGAATACACCCTGGCTATAAAATGCCTAGCTTGAGAAAGTTTGAAAGAATAAAGATACTCAAAGAATTTGTTGCTATCAAAGCACTCTGAAATTCTGACAGACAGGTATGGGAATTTCAAGCTGTGGTAATGAAACCATTTACAATATAAATGAATGTAAGCACACTATGAATGTTGCTATTCTTTGTCTCAAAGTGTGTTAGAGGACAAGCATGTATGAAAAGGATCTTTCAAGGAGAACTGGTCAGTACAACCTGCCTTGATCTGTACTATCTTCTAAGCTAGGGAGACC
Source organism: Phoca vitulina (assembly GCF_004348235.1). Classification (NCBI taxonomy): domain Eukaryota; kingdom Metazoa; phylum Chordata; class Mammalia; order Carnivora; family Phocidae; genus Phoca; species Phoca vitulina. The sequence goes on from NW_022589714.1 coordinate 16,953,806, forward strand.
TAGGTCTCCCAGACCCTGAACCAACCACATGGAGAAATGAATCGATACCAGGCATCAGAATAGCACATATACCAAAATGTCAGAGAGTAGGATATGGGCCAGGGTGAGGTAGGGAACACTTCAGAGAGTATCTTTTTAGGAGATGAGGGGAAAAGATGAGTGGGGTGATGAAAGGGAGATTAAAGAGAGAAATAGAAGGTAAAGGTAGGTTGGGATTAAGGATAGCGATTACTCTGTAAACCTGACTCACCGACCACAGAAGGTTTCCCCAATTCATACCCTCTGACTGATCCTACACATTTTCTATAGAGACCTAGCAAAGTAGGACAATAATGAAACTGAGTGCTTTTCATGGTGCTGAGATATTTACAGGATAATCAAAATTTGACCATTTCAGGGGTGCCTGGGTGGCTCAGCCGTTACGCGTCTGCCTTCAGCTCAGGTGATGGTCCCAGGGTCCTGGGATCAAGCGCTGCATCGGGCTCCTTGCTCCACGGGAAGCCTGCTTCTCCCTCTCCCACTCCCCCTGCTTCTGTTCCTGCTCTCGCTAACTCTCTGTCAAGTAAATAAATAAAATCTTAAAAAAAAAAAAAGTTGACCATTTCAGCCTAAAGCATGGTGCAAATGCTTTAGCCATCACTGCACTTCTCTGTAAAGGACAGAAAACATGCTAAAAGAAAAAGGAATTCAATTGACAAAGCCAAAATATTGGCTGAGTGCCATTTCTTAGCACTTGTCTGTTCTTTGTAACAAGTTATTGATTATAGCAAAATGGGAAGGCTTTTGAACTTGAAGCTAGCTAGGAAAGGTATTACAGAATGAGGTATCACTGACCAAGGACCAAATTTAATGTTAATTTCTTGTCCTCAGATTAAATCATAATACAGGCAATATAAACGCAGTCTACAAAATCTACCTAAGGAACACAATGAGATTTCAATTCCTTACAAGAAAATTATTGATTTTTCACCCAGGGTTCAGACAGAAAAAGGTTCCTCATTTATCGGAGCTGTGTGAAATTTAAAATTAATCCTTTCTTTGTGGGGGAAGCACTCTGAGGGTGAGGGCCTTATGCACAGATGTCAGTTCCAATTACCTGCTTCTTACAAGGGCGAAATTGCCTCTGGTGGCCCTGTGTCGTTTAAACTCAAATGCTGAGACATTACAAGTCTTGATTCAACCAGAGGTGTTGCTGAAGTATCACCCTATATATATCAGCTTTCTCCTTTCATTTCTGACTCTTGGAGATTTCTCTTTATGCAAACTCAGTTATGCCTTTTTAAATACACATTATCTTTTCACCATGTATAGGTTTTTTGGAAATTAGTTTTGTTTTTCATTTTTTTAGCTTAGGCAGCCATATAACCGTAAACAAGAAGTAGTTTCAAATGCTGTGTTGGATAACTTTTTCCTTTTGATATTTTGGCAGTTTAAAGTCTCATTTATAAGTTCAAAAGCCATTAAAAATATATATTTATTTGTCTTTATAGGATACAATTCAAGGAATGCTATCTAGTGAGTAACGATGACTTTTTTATTATCCCGTGGCCCAAATACCTAGCTTCCTACAATCATGGACATGAGCTATTTCTTCACTAAGAAAACAACCAATAAAAAGGCTAAGCAGAAACATTAGGCCACATATGACGAGACTTCAAACAGCAAGTTATTAAAGAAAGCACAAAGTCAAGGAGAGAGGGAAGATCACTTAAATGATGTACAAGCTAATTAACTAAATGCTATATAGAAACTTGCATTTCTACTTCATTATTTTATACCCCATTTCCCTTTTCTATTTATTTGTATCCATTTTTTGTCTTTTTTGTTGTTTTGTTGTTGTTTTTTTAGAAGTACTTTTAAAACCTTTCAAGAATTAAACAAAACAAATCCAAACCAGTGATTTCCCAGAATAGGAGACTCCCTAAGTTCTACCTCAATTAAATTTCCAACAAAATCACATAGAAGGGTGGTATTTTCCCTGGTTTCTACTATGACTAAAGGACCATGGTACTACTGGTTTGTTTATTCCTTCCTCAATTAATTTTTAAAAATGTCTTCTTAAAAATGATATGTGTGCTCCAGGTCCATAGTAAAACACACATAAAATCGTCCCTCTACCCAAACACAGTACAATATTTATTTCAAACAATAAATACTGCGCTACAAAGCATAAATAAGACAAGTGCAGAGCTGAAATCTACAGAAACCACAGAGGTGAGTGGTTGAAGCGGTCGGATCCGCTGACAGGGAGACCAGCACTGGGTAGAGGCGACTGCCACCGTGATACCCTGTCCTGCTGGGTGAGAACACAGCCCCTGACCAAAGCTCTCCCAGTTAACAGGGCTCAAAGCAACTCCAGTCAACCTCCCAGGACTGCTGCCTGAAAGGTGCTCCACCCCTGTTATTTACAAAGCACAGGAAACTGTGGAAGAGAAAGAGCCTCTGCTATACACTCAGGGGAAATATTCAAGAAATGATAAACTAATGGTACTTTACTACTGCTAGACTCTCACGGAAAGAATTAATAAAAGATATGTTCTAACAAAAAGAAAAATGAAGGCAGGAGAAAAAGGGAGATATAGAAAGTAATTATAAACAATGAAATCAGTAAATCGTGTTAAACATGTTGGTAAATCTAAGTATTAACTATAAAAATAATATTAACATTTATTTACATGACTGTTCAAAAACAAGCTGGGCTTGTTCCAGATAATAGTAATATTGAGGATAGAAAGCAAACAGTAAATTTTGGAAGAAAGTTAAAGTATGCTAAGGTCCTCCTTCATAGAGGGCTATAGAGGACTTTTAGATTTTGCTAAAAAACTGTAAAACTAAGTATTGCACTGAAAAGCTAAGGTTTGCGTTAAATGATAGAAAAAAAAGATATAATGTCCTAAGCTCTAAAATAAATGAATAGGCTCAGAAAATAACTAATAGTCTAATAGAAGACATGAAAATGAGAAAAAGAAAAGTAAAGAAATAAAGAGTAAATAGAAAACCCAAATTATATTAGTACAAAGGAATATGTTTATGGTAGGAGTTTAAAAATATTAGGAAGACAAAAAATGAAGAATGCATCTTATTTTACCATTTAGATCTAAGTATAATCAACATTTCCTTTCAGTTCCTTCTCTGTGTACATATATATTTTTTCAAAAACATTCAATATAGTATATATACAATTAGCAACGCCTTTCTCTCAGCCATCACAAATATATTTTTATGAATAAACATGAGAATATATAATAGAAGTTTTATGGCTACATAGTACTCCTTTAAACAGTGCTCTTTAATCAGAAAATTGAGCTAGCTTCCAATTTTTACATTATAAACACTGCCATAATAATAAACATTTACCCATATCCATCATAAAGAGTTTATTCTGTCAAGATACTCTGTGAGGTTCAATCATATTTTATAAACTAAACACAAATAGGTCAGTTAGAGGTAAGGATTCTGGCTATTAAATATATTTGACAGTTTACTCATTAATTGGGCTACAATTTCTTATGTAATTTTGATTCCAACCATCTAGATTGAGTTTGAGCAATTCCAATCACTATCCCAAGCACACTAACTCATTGAAAAGTACAAGGTCTTGGATGATGATACTTAATGTACCTCATGGTTTCCCAAAGGTCTTAATCTCTAACCTAATTCATGGCTTCCCAAAGAAACTGTTCTCTCTCTAATTTAGAATTTTGGGGATTATACCAATTAAATTTTCAGCTCTTTCCTCTCTGATCACTCAGCTATTAGTTCTTTAACTGTTTTTGTTTTTCATTACTATTGCTGATGTTATTGATGTTGTTTTATTTCTTTTTTAAATCTAATGGCAATTCTGTACTGTAATTCACACTACAATTTCTTCTGTGGATAACTGAATTTTTTCTCTTTCATTAAAATATACACTAAGTTAATATCTAGTGGTAGTAATATTGTGGTTTCCTTTTTATAGTTCAAAGAATTAAGTAATGTCCAAATTACTAAAAATAATTAAGGAAATAGAATTCTGAGAACAGAAAGTAAGCTGTAATCACACAAGAAACAAAGTAAATAATTTCCTGCCATCCAGTGAACAGGTACCTATTGACTGACTTTTACCAAATGAACAATCATTAAATCAATAAACTAAAGGGATGCACCAAGAATTAGAAGACAGGAAAAGTTACCCTTTTTTAAACTCAATTATCCTTAACTATACTTTTGGGTACATGTTTTCTCTCTACTCAAATATACAATTTATTAGTTTCTTACTTTTGTACTTAGCTCCAGAAATTTAAAAAATAGAGACAGATCTAGTAGTGCACAACTTAATGCAAGAACTACATTTCTATGTATGTAACTATAAACTATTACGCCAAGTATAAAGCACTATATAAATGCAGAAACATGTCTTTACTTAAACTTACAATCAGCATAACACCGATCTGTACCTCTGAAACAAATAATACAATATATGTTAAAAAAAAAAAAAGAAGAAGAAGAAGAAGATAACGGGAGGGGAAGAATGAAGGGGGGAAATCAGAGGGGGAGATGAACCATGAGAGACTATGGACTCCGAAAAACAAACTGAGGATTCTAGAGGGGAAGGGGTGGGAGGATGGGTTAGCCTGGTGATGGGTACTAAAGAGGGCATGTTCTGCATGGAGCACTGGGTGTTATACACAAACAATGAATCATGGAACATTACATCAAAAACTAATGATGTATGGTGATTAACATAACAATAAAAAATTTAAAAAAATGAACTTACAATCAATTTCCTTCAGGAAAAGCACAAGAATGCAAACATTAAAAATAAAATTAGATAGTTCAAGAGAACAGTAGAGGAAGTGAAATTTGGTCTTAGTTTTAAATCATGACTAGAGAAAGGAAGGCATTTAAAATGGTGGAACATCAAATGTCGAAGGACAGAGATGGAAAAGTATATGGTGTACGTGAAGGGCAGGCTGTAGATGATAATCAAGAAGAGCACAGTGTTAGAGAAGGTGAGTCTGTGAGGATAAAAAGGTGCTACACTGAGGACTGACAGGCTTGGCTTGGATTTTGGATTTCATTCTCTATGAAATGACCCCATCTGTAAGAGTTTTACCACTAACCCAACTGGGACAACCATTAGGACAGTAATAATTACTCACATCTGTAGAATACTCTAGACTCTGAGAATTACTTTCCTATCTATTGTCTCTACATAGGCATGGCTTCTGGTTTCTGTCCTAGCCATTTGCAAGGTCACTCTTCTACTCTTCAATCCCTCTCTCATTTGTGGGCTCCTAAGCACTACAGTCAGCCCACAGAATTCATACTTCTTAGTCTGTCAGAAAATAAAAATAAAGTACTTGGGTCAGAGTTCTAAAATGTATCTGGATACATACAACTTTTAATTCTGTCCCCAAAACATAAGTTGAATCATTTCAGATCACAAGTTGTGTAATTTTGGATGCTTTTTCCAGTCAAATGTGCGCCCATATAAATAAGCAACTTTTTTTTAAATGGGATTCTCATATTGTGATACAAAATTAAAATTCTCTTGGAAGAACCAGCACTTCATAATTTATAAAGGGTCAGGGCTGACATCTGGAAAAGTCCTTGAATGAAGAATGTCAAGCTCTGCCATTCATAACCTTGACACTACACTGGAATTAGCATAACAGATCCTTAAGAAACAATTAACAATGCTCAGGCCAAAACCCAGAACAATTAAATCAGAATCTCGGTGCGTGGGGCTTAACTACTGATATCATTTATAGGAAGCTTCTCAAGTGATTATAAAGTGTACTCATCTAGTCCTGTAGTTCTCAATTTAGCCGCACACATTAAAATAAATTGGGGCATGGCTCCACAATGACTAAATCAGAATCCCTTTTGGTGCTACTCTGACACTTAATTTTTAAAGAGGATTCTAAGGTATGTGCAAGAATGAGGATCACTCATATAATCCATCCTTCTCATTCTCTAGCCCAAGATAACTCAATTCTTGAAAGAACTGGGATTAAAATCGTTCCCATGATCTGTAACCTGTAGGCTCTTTTTCTTCCACAAGTCTGTAAGCTTACCATTCTCAGAACACTGTGTATCTCATTGTTCATGCTAGGCTCTCTGACTAGAATGCCACATTGAATCTTCCTACCCAAATTCTACCCCAGTTCCACCATGAAACCTTAGCTTTCTGGCTTCCCTTCCCTCTGAGTTTTTGTAGCATGTATTATCTATATCTCCTTTTTGGTATCATAGAAATAAAAGTATTTGTTTTTTTTTTTAAAGATTATTTATTTATTTGAGAGGGAGAGAGAGAGAGAGCAAGTGAGAGCACAAGAGCAGGGGGAAGGAAGAAGCAGACTCCCTGCTGAGCAGGGAGCCCCATGCGGGACTCAATCCCAGTACTCTGGGATCATGACCTGAGTCGAAGGCAGATGCGTGACCGACTGAGCCACCCAGGCACCCCGAAATAAAAGTATTTGTTGAGCACTTGCTATGTGTCAGGTACTAGGTACACAGAGCCATACCACATTATCTAATTTAATCTTTACAACTACTTCATGGGGTCTGTACAGTTATTCCCAGTGACAGAAATGGAGGCTTACAGAGGTTAAGAAATAAGCCCACTGTGTTCGGTCTCTGGCTGTGCCTAAAACTGTCTTCATGATCTTGGATATCAATTCTCTTCATAAAGTAACTGTTCAATAAGATTCTTTTTTTTTAAAGGCTTTTTTTTTTTTTAAAGATTTTATTTATTTATTTATTTGACAGAGAGAGATAGCAAGAGAGGGAACACAAGCTGGGGGAGTGGGAGAGGGAGAAGCAGGCTCCCCGCCGAGCAGGGAGCCCGATGCGGGGCTTGATCCCGGGACCCTGGGATCATGACCTGAACCGAAGGCAGACGCTTAATGACTGAGCCACCCAGGCGACCCAAGATTCTTTTTTAAAAAAGATTTATTTATTTACTTTAGAGAGAGGGAGAGAGAGAGAAGGGTGGGGAGGGGCAGAGGGAGAGAGAGAATCCCAAAGCAGACTCCCCACTGTGCACAGAGTCCTACACAGGGCTCGATCCCAGGACCTTGAGATCATGACCTGAGCTGAAACCAAGAGTTGGATGCTTAGCCAACTGAGCCATCCAGGTGCCCCCTCAATAAGATTCTTAATGATCTTATGTTTTTTATGTATGAAAAAAAAATGGAGACAAATGCCAAACATTAGTATTTATCATGTATGTATACAAGTATACAGAAGACTTCGTCTCTTTCCTACTATGAATGTTAACTGTTATGAACTTAATTGTGCCCCCCCATTCATATGTTAAAGTCCTCAGCCCAAGTGAGAATGTAATCATGTTTGGAGACAGGGACTTTAAAGAGAGAATTAAATTAAAATGAGGTCCTGGGGCGACTGGGTGGCTTAGTACGTTAAGCATCTGACTCTTGATTTTGGCTCAGGTCATGATCTCAGGGTGGTGGGACTGAGCCCTGAGGTGGGCCCTGCACTAAGGGGGGAGTCTGCTTGTCCCGCTCCCTCTGCCCCCACCCCCCGCTCTCTCGCTCTCTCTCAAATAAATAAAATATTAAAAAAACATTAAAATGAAGTCGTTAGGCTAGCTTCTAATCCAATATGACTGGTATCCTTATAAGACGAGGAAATTTGGACACATTTACAGAGGAAAGGCAATGTGAAGACTCAGGGAGGAGACGGCCATCTACAAGCCATGGAGATGGGCCAGGAACGTATTCTTCTCTCATGGATCTCAGAAGAACCCTGCCAATACTTTGATGTTGGAGTTCTAGCCTCCACAACTATGAGGAAAGTAAGTTTCTGTTGTTTAGGCCATCGAGTCTGTGGTATCTTGTTATGGCAGCCCTAGGAAAAGTATATACTATTATCTCAGACTCAGAAGAGTTTACTAAGATTAAAATTAATCTGCCCTTTGGCATGGAACAGGTGCTTAAAGGGAAAAAAAAAACAACACAAAAAACAAAAACAACCTAACTACAGAAGTTCAACTCAGTTGGTAGAACAAAACACTCAAAGATGGTTACAGGCAATAACTATTAAATCCAGAACAGAAATAAGAACTAGAGATACTGGTACCACGATGTATGAAGAAGAATGATATAGAAGGGGTAATATCTGTATTTCCAGTATGGCAGCTGGCATCAGGGAAGTCAGTATCTAGAGATTCAGTTTCTAATTTCTGGACAGGGATTGGTGAGGGCAAGGCAAAGTTTTAGTTCTAGAGGGACTTGGGCAGCAGAATTGGATCGAGGGACATAACCAAAACATGGCAAAAATCTAGTGCCTGGTCTCAGAAATATGTTAGAAGCCAGACTGCTAGGACTGGGTCTAGACTGCAGATAGAACAAGTAGCTGGGCTGCTAAATGCTAGTCCTCAGAAGGTCTGGCTGGAGCTAGGGACAAGATGAGTTCCAAGCTCTTACAGCTACAAAGAGAAAATGGCTTCAGGGGCAGGGAAATCAGGCAGAACTCAACACCCATAATGTCTCCTTCTCTGCTCAATAGTGTGTGAAAGGAGAGATTTTTTTTTTCCTTCTGAAGTCTCTCCCAAGTCTAAGATCCTGTTATTCTGTTAAACTGAACCAAAAGTAAGAACAATCTTTTCATTCACTGGATAAAATGGGTCAAAAACACTGCAGTATGATTCTGCATTTTAAAAGAATATTGAAGAACAACTTATTGAGATAAAATAGTGGCACTAAAATCTTCAATATCAAATCTTTTTCTAAGTGTACTTTGAAACATAAATGTTTCCCCTTAAAATGACCTTTAGTTATAAACTTTTAAAACATGATATGTTAAAACTGTAAGCATATATTACATATAAAATTTGTGTGATTATTTTTAAAAATGTAGCCCAGATTTTAATTTAGTTTCTCCTGATTCAAGAATAGGAATCTCTTTCAGATGTAACTAAATGACTAATATTTCCAGCTATGGATTATTTTAGGAGAAATATTATTGGATATAATCGTGTTAGATTTACAGACTTCATTTCTTTTCTTTTTATAGAATTTCCTTTTAATCACAGCTCTTGTTTTAGAATCAAGGCGATTTTTTAGTAGTTATATATTAGGCAGAAATTGTAACTCTGAAAAAGCCAGCCTCTCACCATGATGATTTCCAAAATTTGCTTAACATATATTCTTAGAAATTAGGAATTAGCATGTTAGCTCAGACCACACACACACACACAAGTTATTTGTGTCCTCTCAATCTCTTCCTAAGATTTAAATTGCACAGATGATTAAAACAGCCAATGTCCGTTCCATATCCACTGTAAGAAGAAATTAGTTCTCAGAATCCCTCTAAGGCGTATAAACTGTAACATCTAACACCCTAAATCATGCCTCTTTCATTAGTTGAAAGGGAGAAAGAAACTGATCTTTCTCTCAGCCATCCCAGACAGTAGTCTCCCTTCTCTTTTGTGACAATTCTTATCCCTGTCCTTTGTAATATCAAAGAAAACCAGGGCAGGTAAAACTGTTGGGCTTTGGTATTAAATGTCATCCTGCCCAACTGCTGGTCCTACAGCAATCTCTTTCCTCTGCATAGATAAAGAGGGTAAATTAAAGAAGATGTTAGAGAAAGCATTTGGTTGAAAGTTAAGAAGTGGAGGCGGAAGTCTATAAAAGTGTGTTCGTCAGCATCTGTGTGAAATGGGCCAACCAGAAGGACCTAAAAGGAAACAGGACAAAAGAAATGAGATGGGTTCTTCTGAGAGCCCCCACTAAGGGCAGGGGTTATCTTTTAATCATATATTCCCAAAGCCTGGTAGGTACCTGTCATATAGTAGGAACTCAGTAAAAGGTAAAAGAGAAGCCAATGCTGTTACATTCTATGTGGATCCATCGCTGTTTGGAAGTTGTGGCTGCTAAAATACCATTTATGAAAGTCACCAAAACTGGTTATTTGCAACTTAATGAAGGGGACGTTAAATAGCAGTTTTTTATGTTTTCCTATTTTAATGGATGTCAAATTAATGCATGCACATGATGAAAATTAAAATAAATAAGGGCTTGATACATAGCCACAATAATTCATTTCCCCTCACATCCCTTCTGCCCACACTATCAATTCCACTTCTCAAACTTATTTTCAAATATTTATTTTCTTAGTTCTTCAAAGCACTCTAATTTTTAAAAATAATTTGCCTCTATATGTTGACTGCTTTATTGGAGATATTATCTACTGCTTTCAAATTTTAAGATAATACCTGTGGTTAAAACTCTAATTTGGGATTTTATTATTTTTTTTAAAGAATTTATTTATTTATTTGACACAAAGAGAGAGAGAGAGCACAAGCAGGGGGAGCGGCAGGGAGAGGGAGAAGCAGGCTCCCCTGTTGAGCAGGGAACCTGATTCCGGACTTGATCCCAGGACCCTGGGATCGTGACCAGAGCCAAAGGCAGATGCTTAACTGACTGAGCTACCCAGGTGCCCCTCATTAGAGACCTTAGCTCACTTTATTTACATCCTTTTGCTTTCAAATGCCAACAGTTTTATTTCTCCCTTTATACTTCTGTATTTAAATATACATAATCCTATATTGCTTGTCCTAAAATTTGAACAGGCTATTTTAACTTCTGAACATTCTAGATGAGAATATTCATGTGCTTACCTGCACTTCTCCCCGTCCAAGTCCTTTCACCTCCATATCGGTCAGTTTTACCTTTATTTTGACATGAACAAAATATTTATATTTAATTATGTAAACATATATAAGTATTCAATGTGGAAGGGAGTTTATTCTATAAATTGAAAAACAGTAAGGGGCACTTACAATATTATTACATATAAATACTCCAGAACCAGGTAAAAATAATGTGCAGAAGTTAAATTTCCTTTTCTAGGGATGAACTATCAGGGTTCATGTTCACTCGGAGGAAAATGTGCCTAGGTTAATAGCTGAATGGGCTGTATCAATTAATAAAATAATGTCACATTTTTGTTTGCTTCATATTTGAGACCTGATTTTCCTTAAGTTGTTTTTTTTTTTTACTTTTCTGTTTTTCTCAGTGTTTGTTCCTTTTTATTGTTGAAAAAAGAGACAGCCTTTCCTTACCCAGTCAATAATGTCATATAACTCATCAGTCACTGGATATTTCTTAGAATCCATGACATTATCCTTAATAAAGATTTTCTTCAAGGAGCCCCCTGGAAATGGTCTCCAGTTTTAATTTTTACAGATTGCTTTCTGCACACAATGTCATTCAGGGATTTCTTTGCCCTGGATTCCTGGGTTAGCTCCACTATTTCTTGTTTCTCATTTGTCCCACATTCTTATTATTCTCAGTTTTCTTGAGTGATACATCTTTAAATAATTTTCTCAGAAGGAGATTGCAAAGTAGGTTTCCTGAGAACTTGGAGTTGATTGATGGTTTAGATGTGCACGGAGTTGTAGTTTCAAATGGTTTTGCTCCATATACTTTAAAGGCATTGAACAGTTGTAGTCTAGAATCTACTGCTGATGGGAAGTCTAAGGGCAGTTTAACTCTTATTGTTGTGTATATGACCTAGTTCATTTCTTAACCTCCAAAAGCTTATAGATCTTTCCCCTTTTCCTTGGCATCTTTAATGGTGTTGAACTTTTTCCTGTTTCACAATTATGACCTCTGGATCATCCTCTGAGCTCCTATGTGTTTCCTCATGGGTCAGTTTCACGTTTACTTCTTTTTTTGGACCGAAAGGAGTTTACAGGCTTTGTGTCAGCTGTTATTTTAATGTCTCAGATCAGGTTATTTTACTTCCTGGCTAGGAGAATTAACTCATCCCTGAGGCAAGTTTGTGATCTTGAGTCCGGTTGTATAGTCTCATACCTTGTCCAGGTATCTCTGTCCAAGCGCTTCAGTGTTATGGGTTTTGGTACCCAGAGCTTTCCATTTAAGCTTAGTTAATAACTTTAATTTTTCAAAAAATATTTTACACAGAATATCTGTGCATTGGGCAAGGAAGCTGCCCTGGGGATGGGGGCTTAGGCATTTCAGATGTGTCAAACCTGACCAGGAATGTAGCATTTCATACTGTTTAGTTTCTGAGCAGCCTTCTGCTCTTGAATTAACTTCTTACTTTTAGGGTCTACTTATTTCTCTTGGTTATTTTTAGTTCCTCCTGCTGGCATTCTTCATAGTTTGTGGTCTTTGTTGTTCATTCATATTTAAGACTGACCACACACTGGATTTGTGTAGCTGGTGAGAATTTCCACGTAGGTCTTTTTAGCCAAGCTGCTGTAGTGGACACTAGCAGTGTCTCCAGCATCTGTGAATGAATGGAGCTTGTGAGCTGGCAGCCTTCACTTTAGGGTAAACAACATATGGAAGTCAGCATTTAGCAGTAAAGGTGCGGGGGCCACATCTCCAGAATCTCTGAGTTTTGCTCAGGCGGTTCACTGGATTTCTTCTTGATTTCTACCTGGGAATTCAATGTGGGGCTGCTCTTGCTGTGTGTAAGGGGGTAAAGAGGAGGAGGGAATGGTAAGGAGAACAAACAGAGTGATGCAGTTGCTCTGTCAACAAATATTGAATGAATCTGCCAATCTGAAGCTCTCCTTCTCACTTCCTGCTCCACAGAACCTGGCGTCTGGGTCTTAAGTCTCTGTAAGGTGCTTCATGGCAAACAGTCTTCTTCACCACCACACCCTTGTTTACTTGGAAACCTCTTATGTCTAAAAGTAGGAGCTAGAGTATTATGCTAAGGGAAATGAGTCAGTCAGAGAAAGACAAAATACCATATGATTTCACTAATATGTGGAATTTAAGAAACAAAAGAGATGAACATAGGGGAAGGGGGAAAAAGAGAGAGAGAGGGAAGCAAACCATAAGAGACTCTTTCAACCACAGAGAACAAACTGAGGGTTGATGGAGGGAGGTGGGGGGGATGGGCTAGGTGGGTGATGGGTATTAAGGAGGGCACTTGTGATGAGCACTGGGTGTTATATGTGATGAATTACCAAACTCTACACCTGAAACCAATTTTACCATATATATTAACTAACTAGAATTTAAATAAAAACTTGAAATAAAAAAATAAAAAACAGGCTACTTTTTTCTTTCCATCTTCTGAAAACATCTCATCTCATCTGCTCATAGCTCACTTCCCTTTTCTTCACTTTTATGGGATCTCGTGGGGTAAGAAAAATAAATGCTTAGGTTTGGGCAGTCATTTGAAGACAAAGCCCTTTTAAGCTGTATTTGTTTTCAGGTTACAGTTTTTTTTTTAAATGTCTATAGCCAAATTCTTACCAAAGAACCTGATTTTATCTTGGTGCATCTTGTCTCTCTATAAAGTCCCCAATAAGAGTCCTCTGGATAGCCAATAAAAAAATGTCATGAAGGCAGAAACCATGGCTATGTATATGTGTGTGTTTACTTATTTAATCACTGTACCTCTAGAACCTAGCACCATGTGTCTGGAATGCATTAGGTTCTTATAGATATTTTGTTTAATATCATGTGTATCATCCAATATTCATGTAATGTTACATATAAATTAATACATAAATAAATCTAACCAAATTTTAATTGCAAGCCCTCTTAAGTTATAGGAAGAAGGACTAAGACTACCAAAAGGATAAAAAATGCATTCTTTGCTGTCAAAATACACAAGTAAATCAGTAGCTTCTGGTCAGAATTAAAAGTTCTGTGAGTGGTAGGCAGTGTACTGCTGGAGCGCAAAGAGGATACTCCCAATACTTTTAGTTTAATGATTAAAGAATAATATAAAGAATTACATTTACATTTAAAGAATTTAGTACCTGATTTTTGCAAGGGTTCCCAACTCTTTTTTTTTTTAAGATTTTATTATTCATTTGAGAAACAGAGATAAGAAAGAGAGAGAGCATGAGCAGGGAGAGAAGCAGAGGGAGAGGGAGAAGCAGGCTCCCCACTGAGCCAGGAGCCTGATGTGGGGCTCGATCCCAGGACCCTGGGATCATGACCTGAGCCGAAGGCAGACGCTTAACCATCTGAGCCACCCAGGCGCCCCAAGGGTTCCCAACTCTTGTTCCTGATTCCCCAATGATTAAGTTGTCAGGTACCCAAACTTAATAGTCAATAATTTACAATACCTAAAACCTATACTCTGGCCCATGGAAACTGTCTTTGTGTTTAGGGGGAAAATTCACACCTGTTACTAAAGGTCCATAGTCTTATTTGATATCCTTGCAAGTATCATTTCTTAGAGTAATCCAGATACCACATGCTCCTAAAAGGACTGCTAAACACTGCCTAGAAGTAATAGTTACAAACAAAACAGTTAGGCCTTGTTATACAGGTTGACCTCAGAAGCCATTCACAGAGTACTTTAAAAGTTTAAAGGTACAATCAATTTGTGTTGTAGTTTCTGAGTTGATTCAAAGTCAGTTAAGCGGGAGAGGATAAAAAAGGAAATCCTGTTATCCAATTTCAGGCTCTTCTTCCAACTGGCTCCGTCTGAGGATTTATACTTTAAGTTCTCTGTTAAGTGTAGCTTCCTCCCCTGATCAAGACAGCAATGCTTCTATGTTTCTTCTCAAAACTGGTGCCATTTCTTTCTCTCCTTCACAATGGTACCATCTTTGTCTCTTTCTTTACTCTCAGACCTCTCTACTCAGTTCCTTGAGGCACAAATCTTTCCTAGGCCTTGCCCCAATGGGTCATATTACACATTTCATTTATATTCAACTCTATCTTGTAAGCAAGAATTAATTCACTGTCTTTCTTTTTCTTCTGAAAAGAAATTTATACTATTAATATTTATAAGCTAAGAGACAAAAGATGCCCAATTTTCCCCAAATGGCAAAAGCAATATGGCATTCACTTTGAAAACATATGATAATTGACCTCAATTTTGAGACAAGCCCACTAGAGCTCACTGTTAATCGCTCTGTGTGTGTGTGTGTGTGTGTGTGTGTGTGTAAGAGTGGAATTATACCGTACGTAAACGATTATGTTGAATATAAAGGCTGTGTTGCCTTCCAGATGCCATTTGACCAGGTTATCTTTTTTTGTTGAATTTTAGGACACAGCAAAATTATATCAATATATCTGGAAAAAATATCCCTTTGAAGCATTTATTAAACTGTGGAGAAATGAAACACATTTCATTGTGTAATTTTTCTTTATTGCTTATTTCTCTACAGAATTTAAGTTCTATGAGGGCATAAAACATATGTTATCTTTTTCTAACCTCAGTTTATATATGGAAAGTGCTAAATACATATTTGCTGATAAATAACAAACCAGCTCCACATAACGATAAAATTAGAATAACATCAATGACAAAAATGGTATACATACAGTAAGTAGCTACCTTATGCCAGTGATATGATCTGAATGTTGTATCCCCCCCCAAATTCACATGTTGAAATCCTAACCCCCAAAGACGATGGTATTAGGAGGAGGGGCCTTTGGGATATGCTTAGGTCACAAAGGTGGAGCCTTCATAAATGGGATTAGTGCTCTTCTAAGAAACCCCACAAAGCTCCCTAGCCCCTTCAACCAAGTGAGGAAACAGCAAGAAGGTGCTAGCTATGAACCAGGTAGAGGGTTTTTACCAGAACTCGACCATGTGGGCATCTTGACCTTGGACTTCCCAGCCTCTAAAACAGTAAGATATAAATTTCTGTCATTAATACACTACCCAGTCTGTGGTAATTTTTTTTTTTTTGGAGGGGGGAGCCTGAACAGAATAAGAAATCCAAGCATTGTATTAAATGTTTAATTTATATGTGTAACTCTTAAACTGAACAAATGAATGGATGTGATAACTGTGCTTTATAATAAATAAGAAATATATATTTGGTCTTAGTGAAGGTTCTAGTAAAGAGCTTCTAAAATCCTTGGAATTTCCCAAGTGATGAAAGCCGTGTTAGGTTAATGAGGTGACTTTTAGTATGTGTGCTTCATAAGGGAGAACTTACTAAGGTGACTTTTGGACCACACCTAAGGATGGGAGCTGGTTGCTTGGAGAACCAATCATGTGATTAGAGGATTGGAACTTTAGGTTCCAGCCGCCTGACTTCCTGGGAGAGGGGGACTGGAGGTTGAACCAACTGCCAATAGCCAATGATTTAATCAACTTTGCCAAAGTGATGAAGCCTCCATAAAAGTCCAAAGTAGTAGGTTCTGAGAACTACCAGGTAGGGAGCACATGGAGGTACGGGGGAGTGGCATACCTGGAGAGGGCATGAGAGCTCTGTGCCCTTTCCCCGGAACTTGCCCTATTCATCTCTTCCACCTGGTTGTTCCTGAGTTATATCCTTTTATAATAAATCAGTTACCTACTATGCAAATGGGTTTCCTAAATTCTGTGAGCTTCTCTAACAAATTAATCAAACCCAAGGAGGGAGTTGTGGGAGTCTCTGATCTATAACCAGTTGGTCAGAAGCATAGGTAACAACCTGGGCTTATGATTGGCATCTGAAGTCAAGGGCAGTCTTTTGGGACTGAGCCCTTAACCTGTGGGATTTGATGCCATCTCTGGGTAGAAAATGTCAGAAATGAATTAAGTTGAATGCTCTCGGACATCCTGCTGGTATATGAGAATTGCTTGTTGGTGTAGGAACTCATTCTGACATGCGCACACACACACACATATTGGAACTGAGTCCAGAAGCCAAAATAATGAGCTATAATTAAAATGCAATTTTAATTTGTCTCCCACTGCCCTTTAAATTTTATTCCATGGGGATAATCTTCCCTTGACCCTGAAACTCACAACATGGCATTCTCTCTCCTAAGATATCTCTTCCCAAATCATTTTTCTTCTCCTCACCCCATTAGATCCTATAAGACATAAAAATAGTTTTTACCTTTTCTTTATATCTTATGCATATGAGTGATTATCTCACACTCATTGTGATGTTAGGTATCTATGGTATAGATACCATGAGCAAAATCAAAACGGGAAGAATGTTAATGTAGCATTCTATTTTACATGCATCATCTCATCAAACCACTTAATAATCTTACCATGTGGACAGTGGATACTCTTATCTCCATTGTACCAACAAGTGAACTAGTACTTACGGAGGTTAAGTAACCTGTGCAGAGTCACAGGATACTGCAGATTATCGTGGCTGGTTCCCTAGATCGTCCTTAGAGGACAATGGTGGGGTTTGGTAATAAAGGCATTAATAGATATTACAGAGAATGGAATTTCTAATTCATTTTGAAATAGGAAAATGTCTCTCCTATACTGATAAAAAGTATGTTCTTTACAGTTAATGTTTCATTTTGTAAACACTGAGTTGGGATCGGTTAAAATATTAGAATAAGGCAACTATTTGATTAGAGTTTATTTTCAAGATATTTATTGAAAAAGAGATTCATTATAAGAGAAAACAGAGTTGTCTGAATCAGACAACGGCAAATGTGATGCCCCTGTGTTCCCAGATTTAACCTCCACTTCGGAGGTGTGTATAGTCGCCAACATTCCCAGAATGATAATTCCTAAGGAGGGAGGACAGTATGCAGAGGCAGTAATTCCTCACATTACACTAGTTCCATCCTTCCAATTACCCATGCCACTAGTCATTTTTTCTTTCACAATCTGTTCGTATTGTAAATAGTTGTGAGATTCAATTCTGTTTGATTCTATGCCCATTGTGATTTAAAATACATATTCAGTAAGAACTGATGTAGAGTCCTTACTTTAAGAAATGGGAAAATATATATATATCCATTAAGAGTTATCTGCACACCAATTAAGCACACCCATTTACATTTTTATTTAACATTTTATTATTTCAGGGGAGAAAAATTTGTGTTTACAAAACAATACTAAGGCACAGAAGGCAGCAAGAGTATCCTCACCATGTGATTTTTAAAGATTTATTTTTTGAGTGGGGGGAGGTGGGGGGGTAGAGGGGGGAAGGGCAGAGGGAGAAGGAGAAGCAGACTCCCCGCTGAGTGTGGAGCCCCACTGGGGCTCCATCCCACGACCCTGAGATCACCAACCCATACAAAACCAAGGGTCAGATCCTCAACTGACTGAGCCACCCAGGTGCCCCACCATGTGACTTTTATTTTTTTTTTAACAGTATACTTGCCCAATTATTTTTTTTTTTTGTAGTTTTTAATTTTATTATATTATGTTAGTCACCATACAATACATCATTAGTTTTGGATGTAGTGATCCACGATCCATTGTTTTCGTATAACACCCAGTACTCCATGCAGTACGTGCCCTCCTTAATACCCATCATGGGGCTAACCAATCCCCCCTCTCCCCTCCCCTCTAGAACGCTGTTTGTTTCTCAGAGTCCATAGTCTCTCATGGTTCATCTCTCCCTCCAATTCCCCCCGCCATTTTTCCCTTCCTTCTCCTAATGTCCTCCATGTTATTCCTTATGTTCCACAAATAAGTGAAACCATATGATAATTGACCTCCTCTGCTTGACTTATTTCGCTTAGCATAATCTCCTCCAGTCCCATCCATGTTGATGTAAAAGTTGGGTATTCATCTTTTCTGATGGCTGAGTAATATTCCATTGTATATATGGACCACATCTTCTTTATCCATTCATCTGTTGAAGGGCATCTCGGCTCTCTCCAAAGTTCGGCTATTGCGGACATTGCTGCTATGAACATTGGGGTGCATATGGCCCTTCTTTTCACTACATCTGTGTCTTTGGTGTAAATACCCAGTAGTGCAATTGCTGGGTCATACGGTAGCTCTATTTTTAAATTTTTGAGGAACCTCCACACTGTTTTCCAAAGTGGCTGTACCAACTTGCATTCCCACCAACAGTGTAAGAGGGTTCCCCTTTCTCCACAACCTCTGCAACATTTGTTGTTTCTTTCCCTGTCCATTTTTGCCATTCTAACTGGTGTAAGGTGGTATCTCAGTGTGGTTTTGATTTGGATTTCCCTGATGGCTAATGATCATGAACATTTTTTCATGTGTCTGTTAGCCATTTGTATGTCTTCTTCAGAGAAGTGTCTGTTCATCTCTTCTGCCCACTTTTTGACTTGATTATTTGTTTTTTGGGTGTTGAGTTTGAGAAGTTCTTTATAGATTTTGGATACCAGCCCTTTATCTGTAGTGTCATTTGCAAATATCTTCTCCCATTCTGTGGGTTGCCTCTTTGTTTTGTTGACTGTTTCCTTTGCTGTGCAGAAGCTTTTTATCTTGATGAAGTCCCAAAAGTTCATTTTTGCTTTTGTTTCACTAGCTTTTGGAGATGTATCTTGAAAGAAGTTGCTGTGGCCGATGTCAAAGAGGTTACTGCCTATGTTCTCCTCTAGGATTTTGATGGATTCCTGTCTCACATTGAGGTCTTTCATCCACTTTGAGTTTATCTTTGTGAGTGATGTTAGAGAATGGTCGAGTTTCATTCTTCTGCATGTGGCTGTCCAATTTTCCCAGCACCATTTATTGAAGAGACTCTCTTTTTTCCATTGCATGTTTTTTCCTGCTTTGTCGAAGATTATTTGACCATAGAGTTGAGGGTCCATATCTGGGTTCTCTATTCTGTTCCATTGGTCTGTATGTCTGTTTTTGTGCCAGTACCATGCTGTCTTAGTGATCACTGATTTGTAACATAGCTTGAAATCAGGCAACATGATGCCCCCAGCTTTGTTTTTCTTTTTCAACATCTCCTTGGCGATTCGGGGTCTTTTCTGATTCCATACAAATTTTAGGATTGTTTGTTCCAGCACTTTGAAAAATGTCATTGGAATTTTGATCGGGATGGCATTGAAGGTATAGATTGCTCTGGGTAGCATAGACATTTTAACAATGTTTATTCTTCAGATCCATGAGCATGGAATATTTTTCCATCTTTTTGTGTCTTCTTCAATTTCTTTCATGAGTGTTTTGTAGTTCCTAGAGTATAGATCCTTCACCTCTTTGGTTAGGTTTATTCCGAGGTATCTTATGGTTTTCGGTGCTATTGTAAATGGAATCATTTCTTTAATTTCTCTTTCTACAGTTGCGTTGTTAGTGTATAAGAAAGCAACTGATTTCTGTGCATTGATTTTGTATCCTGCCACATTACTGAATTGCTGGATGAGTTCTAGTAATTTGGGGGTGGAGTCTTTTGGGTTTTCCACATAAAGTATCATGTCGTCTGCGAAAAGAGAGAGTTTGACTTCTTCTTTGCCAATTGGAATACCTTTTATTTCTTTTTGTTGTCTGATTGCTGTTGCTAGGACTTCTAGTACTATGTTGAACAACAGTGGTGAGAGTGGGCACCCTTGACGTGTTCCTGATCTTAAGGGAAAGGCTCTCAGCTTTTCCCCATTGAGGATGATATTCGCTGTGGGTTTTTCATAGATGGATTTTATGAGCTTGAGGAATGTTCCCTCTAACCCTATATTCTGGAGAGTTTTAATCAGGAAAGGATGTTGTATTTTGTCAAATGCTTTTTCTGCATCAACTGAGAGGACCATATGGTTCTTCTCCCTCCTCTTATTAATGTGTTCTATCACATTAATTGATTTGCGAATGTTGAACCACTCTTGCATCCCAGGGATAAATCCCACTTCATCGTGGTGGATGATCCTTTTAATGTACTGTTGGATCCTATTAGCTAGGATTTTGTTGAGGATTTTGGAATCCATATTCATCAGGGATATCGGTCTGAAATTCTCCTTTTTGATGGGGTCTTTGCCTGGTTTGGGGATTAAGGTAATGCTGGCCTCATAGAATGAGTTTGGAAGTTTTCCTTCTGTTTCTATTTTTTGAAACAGCTTCAGTAGAATAGGTATTATTTCTTCTTTGAATGTTTGGTAGAATTCCCCAGGGAATCCATCAGGCCCTGGACTCTTGTTTTTTGGGAGGTTTTTGATCACTGCTTCAATCTCGTTACTGGTTATTGGCCTATTCAGGTTGTCAATTTCTTCCTGTTTCAGTCTTGGCAGCTTACAGGTTTCCAGGAAGGCCTCCATTTCATCCAGATTGCTCAGTTTATTGGCATATAGTTGTTGATAATAATTTCTAATAATTGTTTCTATTTCCTTGGTGTTAGTCGTGATCTCTCCCCTTTCATTCATAATTTTATTAATTTGGGTCCTTTCTCTCTTCTTTTGGATAAGTCTGGCCAGTGGTTTATCAATCTTATTAATTCTTTCAAAGAACCAACTTCTAGTTTTGTTGATCTGATCTACTGGGTTTCTGGTTTCCAATTCATTGATTTCTGCTCTAACTTTAATTATTTCTCTTCTAATGTGTGGCTTAGGCGTCATTTGTTGCTTTTTCTCTAGTTCTTTAAGGTGTAGAGTTAGTTGGTGAATTCAGGATTTTTCTATTTTTTTGAGTGAGGCTTGGATGGCTATGTATTTCCCCCTTAGGACCACCTTTGCAGTATCCCATAGGTTTTGGACAGATGTGTTTTCGTTCTCATTGATTTCCATGAATTGTTTAAGTTCTTCTTTGATTTCTTGGTTGACCCAAACATTCTTGAGCAGAGTGGTCTTTAGCTTCCAAGTGTTTGAATTTCTGCCAAATTTTTTCTTGTGACTGAGTTCCAGTTTTAGAGCATTGTGGTCTGAGAATATGCAGGGAATAATCTCAATCTTTTGGTATCGGTTGAGACCTGATTTGTGACCCAGTATATGGTCTATTCTGGAGAAAGTTCCATGTGCGCTCGAGAAGAATGAGTATTCTGTTGTTTTAGGGTGGAATGTTCTGTAAATATCTATGAGGTCCATCTGGTCCAATGTATCATTCAAAGCTCTTGTTTCCTTGTTGATTTTCTGTTTAGATGATCTGTCCATTGCTGAGAGTGGAGTATTGAGGTCTCCTACAATTAACATATTGTTATCAATATGACTCTTTATTTTGGTTAACAGTTGGCTTATGTAGATGGCTGCTCCCATGTTGGGGGCATAGATATTTACAATTGTTAGATCTTCTTGTTGGATAGACCCTTTAAGAATGATAGAGTGTCCTTCTGTGTCTCTTATTACAGACTTTAGTTTAAAATCTAATTTGTCTGATATAAGAATTGCTACCCCAGCTTTCTTTTGAGGTCCGCTGGCATGGAAGATGGATCTCCATCCCTTCACTTTCAGTCTGGATGTATCTTTAGGTTCAAAATGAGTCTCTTGTAGACAGCATATGGATGGGTCCTGTCTTTTTATCCAATCTGCAACCCTGTGCCGTTTTATGGGAGCGTTTAGGCCATTCACGTTGAGAGTGATTATTGAAAGATATGAATTAATTGTCATCATGTTGCCTGTGAAGACGTTGTTTTTGTAGATTGTCCCTGTAAATTTCTGTTGTAGATCACTCTTGGGGTCTTTCTCCTTTTAGAGAACCCCCCTTAATATTTCTTGCAGGGCCGACTTAGTGGTCACATATTCTTTCAACTTCTGCCGGTTGTGGAAGCTCTGCATCTCTCCATCCATTCTAAATGAAAGCCTTGCCGGATAAATATTCTTGGCTGCATGTTCTTCTCATTTAGTACCCTGAATATGTCTTGCCAGGCCTTTCTGGCTTGCCAGGTCTCTGTGGATAGGTCTGACGTTATTCTGATGTTCGTCCCTCTGTACGTAAGGAATCTCTTCCCCCAACTGCCCTTAAGATGGTTTCCTTGGTTCTAAGATTTGCAAGTTTTACTATTACATGCTGGGGTGTTGGCCTGTTTTCCTTGATCTTAGGAGGGGTCCTCTCTGCCTCTAGGACTCGAATGTTTGTTTCATTCCCCAGATTAGGGAAGTTCTCAGCTACGATTTGCTCAAATACATCTTCTAGTCCTCTCTCTCTCTCCACTCCCTCCGGGATTCCAATTATTCTGACATTGGAATGCCTCATGGTGTCACTTATTTCTCTGATTCTATTTTCATGGATTCTGAGTTGTTTTTCCCTGGCCTCCTCTTTTCCCTTTTTATCTATTATACTGTCTTCCAGATCGCTTATTCTCTCTTCTGTCTCAGTTACCCTAGCTGTTAGATTATCTAGATTGGATTGGATCTCATTGATAGCATTTTTAAGTTCTGCCAATTCACCTTTTATTTCTGCCCTTAGAGACTCTATGTTGCCATTAATTGATTTCTCCATTCTAGCCATTGTCTTCACAATTGCTAGCCTGAATTTCATCTCTGACATCTTGGTTATGTCTGCACGCATTTGTAAATCTGCAGCATAAGTCATAATCTCTGAGTCTTTTCTGTTTTGGGGGCTCCTCCTCCTAGTCATTCTGTTGATGGGTGTTTGAGGGAATGTATAGAGTCAAAATTATTGACCAGAACCCAAGCAAGATGCACCTGTTTTCTTGGGACCTTAGGGTCGCTGGCCTCTTGTTTTCCCAGCCTGTCTTCTGCGGGAGGGGCCTGTCGGGCTGTTACTCAGGCAACCCTGTTTGGGCGGAGTTGCCCTGCGCCCCTGTGGCGGGGGATGGGCTCAGTGGGAATCAGTCTTTGGGGCTTTTGTTCTCTGGCGCCTTTCCCTGGGGGCTTTCCATGTCTCTTCCGCGAGTCAGAGCAGAAGAGACCGTTTCCAACCCTCTGCCTCAGAGCAGAGAGACCGTAGTCTGTTCTTCAGTGAGCTCTACAGGACACACTGTCTCCATTTCTGTCCATGTTGCTATAAACTGCAGAGGCCTGGGTTGTGCGCCCCTCCGCAGTGCTGCCTCCAGGTCAGGGTACCTCTCTGCCCTTTGTGCTTCTAAAACTGCCAGCCGCTCCCAATTCACACACGCGACTCCGCTGCTTGGGGTTTCCACCCCAGGGGGTTGCAGTTCACCCGCACGACCGGGACGCACCGGGTTTCTGTCTGGGAGGCTGCAGTTCGCGTGCATGCGACCCTCGCTCCGGTTTCGGGGGGGGGGGGGGACTGCAGTTCGCGGGCGCGCGACCGTCGCTCCGGTTTCTGTCCAGGGGGGCTGCAGTTCGCGTGTGCGCGACCCCAGCCGGTCTGGTTCTCCCCAACCCTCCCCCCCCCCCCCCCCCCCCGGGGGCTGCCCTAAAGTTCTTTCCTGATGCTACCGGTCTGCCAGTCTGTGCCCCGCCCGCTGCGCGCGAGGCTGTCACTTACCGGCGGTGTAGGATCCCCACGTCCAGGCACCCTCCCGCCACCGTTTATCCTCCGATATCTGCCGGCAGGATCACGGCTCTCCGCTTCCTACCTCAAAACCAACTGCCTGCCATATTGCTTGTAAAGATCCAGATCTTACATCTCAGGCTGGTTTCCTGGGTGCTCAGAGTGGTCTGGTAGTTATCCAGCTGAATTCCGGGGACCAGTTGAAATAGGGTCCCCTACTCCTCCGCCATCTTTCCCCCTCCATCCACCATGTGACTTTTAAAAAGCTCATACACGATATGCATAAGTATATGCATACTGACTTATAAGTCAAACATAAGTCGTCAGAAGGTGTGCTTAAAGAGCCAAATGATCCCATATTCATATAATACTTTAATTTCTGTCTCCCACTGCCTTATCAATTTTATTCCATGGGGACAGTCTTCCCTTGACCCTTCCACATTCTGCTAAGTAATCTCTTCCCAAATCACTGTCCCAAAACAGCTATTTTAACATGAGTTGCAGTAATTATGACAGAATGAACTTTCTTAATTGTTTCCAAATACATATATCCATTCATCCATACATCCACCCATCCATCTATCTAGACAGCTAGTTAGCTAGATGGATATATGTTTGTATATGTATATCTATCTATCTATCCATATATATATGTAGAGAGAGAGAGAAAAAGTAGACAGAGATACAGAAGGGGAGAAGACACAGCCATGCAGTTTGAAGATAGAGAAGATGAGAAACCCAAGTGACTTTTTTATAAATTTATAATATTTAGTATATAAGTTAGCAACTATAAGACAAGCCAAAAAACTCTAAAAATAGTCACCCCAAAATATAACTAAGAAACACTACAACAAGGATGATGACCACCACCATCCAGTTTAGGACTGTGGTCAATTTAAATGTGAGTGAACAGCAGAATGAAGTGAATCTTCAAAAGAAACACATAATTTCAACATTAAATTGAAGTATTTTCTAGACCAGTATTAAGTTATCTAAAGGAACTTACTGTGATGATTGCTCCTGAGCACCTGAAGTGTGACTAGTGTGACTGGGAAACTGAATTTTTAAGTTTCTTTAATTGTAAGTAAATAGCTACATGTGGCTAAGTATTGTACAGTGCGGAACAAGACAAAAAAAAAAAAAAGTCGGCTTATCACACAAGGCTCCAAAATGTTTTATAATATGATAGGTAAAATAAACTTTTACTACAAAGTTACTATCCAAAGCAATATATAACATCTGCATGGTATATTTTCTTCACAAGCTGTGAAGAAAATTCAACCAAAACTTGAAAAATACTACCTCTCTGGAATACCACACCACTACAGTTTAAAAACAGGTACATTCCCCTTTATCAGGAATAGTTTTGGTTTTCTAGAAAAGCATTTTCCCCCAAGTCTCCCCAGAATAATAACTTAAAAACCTAAGACTGCATACTGAATTTCCCAGAATGACAAGAGCCAAAGTCTTTAAGATAACCCAAATTTGAAGCTTGTGATTATGTTTGAAAATTCTACCAAAAAGGAAGAAAGCAAGCAAACAAGCTAAAAACCTTCTATTCTATTCCCCGTGAGCCTGTCTGTGAGCCTTCCACGCTGCACTTTTCCCCCCACTTCTATGGAACTATGGAGATACAACTGACATACAGCTCCGCGTAAGTTTAAGGTATGCCGCATAATGATTTGACATGCATAGTGCGAAATGATTACCAAAACAAGTTTGGCTAGCATCCATCTTCTAATCTAGATAAGAATTTGTTTTTCCCTTGTGATGTGAACTTTTCGAATCTACCCTCAGAACTTTCTAACATACCCTACTGCAGTGTTAACTACAGTCATCACGTTGCACCTTTCAAGCCGCACTTTTCCCCCCTGCACACACGCGATTCGGCTCTCCGTACGCGCGCACCTCCGAGCTCCGCACACGCGCGCCTCCGAGCCTCAACAGCGTCCCCGTGCCTGCTCGAGCCGGTCCCCGCCTTACCTTTCTCGCTGACGCTCTCGCTCTCGAGCTCCACGTCCTCGCAGCTGGTGTACTCCGGCGTGGACACGCCCTCCTCCTCGGAGCTGCTCACAGACATCTGCCGCTTCTTCCCGCCCCTCTTGGACCGGTGCGGCTTGGGCGGGGACGGCCGCACGGACTCGGACTGATCAGAGCTCAAGGAGTCGTTCCGCAGCATGGTCTCCACCTTCTCGCGCTTGGACTTCCTGATGAGGACGGCCGAGCTGGGGTCCAGGCGGCTCTGCTTCCTGAGGGGCTCCTGGGCTTTGGGCTCCAGGGCTTCTGCGGGGACCGGCCCATGCCTGGGTGCCGGCGGGCTGTGGTTCGTGAGCTGCTTGGCGCCCGGCGCCCTGGCTTCCGCAGTCCTCTCGGCCGAATAGGCCCGCGGCGACTCCGGCGGCGAGGCCCTGGCGGCGGCCGGTGCGCGCTTGCCGGCCTTGCTCTCGGGCAGCGCGGCGCCCGCCTCGGTGCGCGGCAGCGCCACGTCGCTGTGGCGCCGCTCGTGCCTCGCGCGGGACACTCGGGCGTGCATGCGCATCTGCTGCTCCTCTGGCGGCGGTTTCACCGGGTACCGCGCCAGGTTCGGATCGCTGCGGTACCTGGTCTGGTACTCCTCCTCTTTCCTTTGCTTCTCGTCGTCCACCGCTTTGCGATCCTCTCGCTTTTCCGGCACGTCGGGGTAGTCCTGTGACCGCCCTTTCTCAAGCCTTCGGCTTTCCCGCCTTTCTTTCCGCTCGCGTTCTTCCACAGCCCCCTCTCCCGGCTGCACCGAGGACTTCGGCACGCGTTTCCGCTCGCTCTTCTGGGCTCCTTTACCATTCTGCTCAGAGAGCCCTGGAGTCTTCTTCCTATGATATACGGGAACATGAAGAGGGAAAGCAATGTATAAAGCTAAAAATGAAGACCAGACCTAAGAAACATCGTTTCTTCGCATTCCATTTAAATCCTTTCAAATGATTCGTTATAATTGAATGTCTAATTAAGCTATTTGATAACCACATTAAACCTGTGTATCTGATTAGCTTTCTAAATAAAGCTTCTTTACATTACCGCATCTTAAGGAACTTTAAAAGTTGTTTTCACATTTCAAATTCTCCATAAATTAACTAGGTGAATAAAAGCCACCAATAAATCAATTCAATAAATGAACAAGTCGTATGCTAAATTCTGCTGTAAATGAGACTTAAAAATGTTTTAGATGAAACTAATTTATGTAATAATATAGTAGCAAAAGATAATATACACATGTCAGTTCAATTCTAAATATATACTTGAATATATCTGGACAATACATATGGACAATCATAAAAGAAATGTGAATACAAGTATGTTCATTTCAAAAATTAAATCTAGTAGCACTTCTTTAATAGTAGAACAAAAGTAATTTTGACAAGATCATGTGCACCCACTTTTAAGGGAGTTGGTTAGGAAAAAAAATGGTTGAACCTTAGCCTTCATTTTACCTCCCTTGGGCAAAATAACAGAAATATTGAAGTATTTCAAATTATTATTCATTTTCCCTCCTTCCCCCTCTTCTTTTCCCTCTCCCCCATTTCAGAACACAGTACCAAAAAAACACACACACAACAGTTTTGTGTTCTACTTTTCTCTCCATCCTGTTGAAGGCGCTGTAAAGATAAGAGTTTGGCAATATTTAAATCTTGTAGATATATCACTCATTTGCCCCTTTCAGCCCTTTTTGGTACACTGGAGTGCACCTAATTTGGGAAAGTTCCAGCAATTATACCAGAAGTTACAAAAAGTAGGGGCCTTGTCTAAAGTGTCCTGATACTATATGATATACCACACTACTAAGGTGGGAACAACCTAAGCTTTTTTTTTTTTTTTTTAAATCTTGAGGCCCATAGAGGGCTTTCCAAGGGGAACATCTTATGACTGAAAGTACAAAAGCAGACGTCATGCATAAAAATCAAGAAAAAATGCAAGATGAGAAAAAGGGCAATTTCTATTGTGGGTTACCAAAGTAGTAGTTGCTATGATATACCTTGGGGTCGGTTTGAGGAGGGCCCAGTAATGGTGGAAAGAAAAGGTGAAGGGTTTCAAATGGCATAGGTAAGCAAAATAGCATGGCAAATTCTGCTTTAGACATTTAGTTCACATTGGTCTTTTGAAGTGAAAGGGATTTTCATCAGAGTGTGGAATTCCAAGGGTGGCTCTGCAGTTTAACAATGTAAGGAGTCCAGTAGGAACATATATTAATAATCAAATATAGTTTTCATAGAAGTGTGAGGATTGTACCGCATTTAGTAGCTCATTAAGGCACAGTGGATCTTGGTAGAAGCTTATATTGAATCAATTTACTTTCCTTGAAATGCTGATAAATGATGCTTACCTCTCAAAGTTCACATGAGCATTAGAGAGACCATCTGTGACAATGCTTTATGGAATACTAGAGTGCCATGCAAATGGAAGGAGTTCTTCAGTCTCTCTGATCTTTGCTTCCCTGAGTATGCCTTTCCTCACTTCTCCCTCTAATTATTCCATTTCCACTAGTTCCTGATGAAGAATTCTTCAATAAATTTAAACAGACTGACAACATTCTTTTGATCTCACTTATCTCCCCGAAGTTGCCACCCATCTCTTCTTTTCCTTCTATATCCCCAATGATCTCAGTATTTTCTTAAGTACTTATATCATCAGTAAGTAACATATAATCAGCAACAGCATTTGTCCCTATCAATCTTCTTCAAATTTCATCTAAAAGTTGCTTCTCTGTCCTTATTCCTGAAATCTTTGTAGTTTTTTTTTTTTTTACCATATGTCAAAAACAGGTTTCATATTTTCCCCTAAAAAACTTTATAGCTCCAAATTCTCTTACTTAAAGGTATCATTTTCTGACCAATCCCAAATTACACCTTTAATAGTTTTGGTTTTTTTTAACCCACAATGCTCTGTCACCAAAAACTATCCATTATACCTTCACTGAACTATCTCTGGTGTCCTCTGTGTGTCCTCTCTACATAGTTTAGGTGCACTCATTCTCTCTTTCTCAAATGTCCCCTCCTACCCTGTCTACCTACCCTATAACTCCTGGATATCCTAGAAAGCCTAATTCAGAAGGCACCTCCTCTTTCCTGTGGCTCCCAAAGTACTACATGTATTTTCTAGCTTTGATCAAATCAGCCTCTGGTACAGTAAATTGCCCAGGTGTCTGTCTTCCCTAGGATTTAGTGTGGTGTCTTCCCTAGGATCTGTCAGAAAAGGGATCATGTCTTACTCATACTTATATTCTGGTTCCTGGCACAGTGTTTGCTTATAGTAAACACACAACAGCTACTGGCTTGAATATGGCTACGTTCACTGAATGCCTCCCGTGTGCCAGCTTCTGAACACATGTTCCCATTTCACCCTTGCCACGGCCCTGCAAGATGGGTTGTTGCTGCCTGGTGTGATAGAAGCAGGACTGGAAGATCTGCTTAACTTAGAAGTCCTTGATGTTATTCTATGGGCTTTGTCTGAAAAGGGGAACCAAAGCCTTCCTTGGAGCCTACTCTCCCACCCAGTGGGATGCATAAGGGTCATACAAACAAAAGCAGCAAACCTAGTCTTAACAACAGTAACCAGCCTCATAAAGAAGGGCTATATCCTCCTTGTTAACACTGTCTCCCAGTGCATAGCCTCCTGTCTGGTCGTAAATGCATTGCTGAATGAAGGAATGAATCAATTAAAGTAAATTATCTGATCATGTTAGCCCATGCTAAAACCCTCCGTAGCTTTCTATTATTCCTAGGATAAACATCTATAAAATTTAACCTGGCCAAAAGGCCCAGTATGACTTGGGCCCTGATACCTAACCAGCCACCTCTCCCGGGCTTTTCCCTGCTCTCCTCTGCTACTCACACTCTTGGCAGTGGGCATCCTTTAGGTTCTCCCATGAGAACTTGTTTCCTCAGGCCACATGCCTGTGCATCTACCTGGAGTCCTCGTCTTCACCTGGTTCATTCCTAGTCACTTGTCAGAGCTCAGCATAAAAGAAATGTCCTCAAAGAAGGTACCTGTGTACCTTCCACTGGGTCAGGTTTCTCATATTCTCTCAGAGCACACTTTCCATTAGAGTGCTAATTCTATAAGTGAATAAATGATCTAAGAGCTTTTCTGAGTTCAAGGCTGGAAGTCAGTATCTCACTCGGGTGACTTGTTTACATGTGTGCATGTTATGCAAGAAAAGCTTTTCCACAAAGGTCTCCTTGAGGAATGATGCATTCTAGAGATAAACAAAGCACCTCAGGGCTGTTGTTGCCTTCCATGTGGGGCCTGAGAAGAAGTACCTCCACATATTTCTCTTAATAGCAGTTAAATTCTTGAAAATAGGCTTAGTCTCAATACAAAACCTTGCCTTTTGCTTACAGGGTTAACGAACTTTTACCTCTCTCTCGGAGGTTCACTTCTAGACCTGGATGAAACCTGCTTCTGTTCGGGCCCCACGGCTTGCTGTGAGGACTCAGCCCCTTTGCTCCTGTCTGGTTGAGCGCTGGGAGGAGCTGTGTCCTGGGAGGAGGCAGCTGCTGTGCTCAGGGGTGTCTGCGATCGTGAGCGCTCTTGGAGCCGTGCTTTCTTTTCTCTTGGTACCTCAGAACCAGCACCTGTGGCTGTATCGCTTAAGGCTCCATCCTGACTTGGCTGCTGAGGGCCACTTCCAAAGAACCACGCCCCAGATTTGGTTAAGATTTCTTGTTGCTTTCGACATAAATTGCATACCCACATAACCTATTTAAAGAAGAGAGAACAATATAAATTTTCTATGCCACTTGGAAATAGTTTCTCTTTAGCACATATTAAAATATCTTTTCAGGGAAAGAAGAATGCTTGTCATCTTTATACTTATCCTTGTGAATTTCTTATGAAAATGATCCTTGCACAAGTCACAGGCAAGTACATGAAGGCCTAGACTGGCACCCATCTGAAATCACAGCACCTCTAGGTTACCGGAGTAGTGTTTTTTCCTGGTGTTCTAACCCTGTAATTCTGAGTTTCCTCTTACCATGTATCCATCACATTTTGTATGACTGAATCTGAAGTTTCTTTTAAAATATATGTTAGTAAAAATGTTCTGAGCGGGGTTGGATTGATTACAAAAATGTTTTAAAGAGCCATAGAATTAATATTTATGTACATAAACCTCAGTGTCTCAAAGGATGTAGAAAATATCTGTCTTCTCAAAACTTATGCATTATTAAAGCCAATATTAAAAGATATTCATATGGAACAAACAATAAAAGATAGGCACAAAAGAAAAGGTCAAGCTGTATATCTTCTCTAGCTTGTTAGTAATACACTAACCTTGGGTTTATATTATGCTATAAAAGTTTCCACGCACATATTTACTAGAGCAATAAATTTGGGGCTGGGTGTATTCATATGACACTACTCTGATACCATTTCCACTTGAGATGTTATTTTGGAACAGTCATCTAGAAACATATCCACTGATAAATTATAAGATGTTTTACCACTTAAAATAAATCTATACAACAGCTCTCCTCTTGGTGGCATTTAAAATGAATGTAATAATGAGGACAACGATGATAACAGAAATTATGAATAATAATAGCAGCAACACCAAGTAGGCGGAGCTAAAATAGGTGCCTACGGCCCTGTGAGCCTTCTTCCAAATACCTCCAGTCCCTCTGCTTTGTGGTATAATTCTACCTCCCTGCCTCAGTTGCTTTCCTCTGAACACACGTCGGTTTTCCTTTGTACTTCAGAAACAGCACCCACCGGAAAGGCTGCTCACCAAACTCCAGGCCCTTGTTTTCACAAATACTGACTCAGTCAAC
This sequence comes from Phoca vitulina, assembly GCF_004348235.1. Lineage (NCBI taxonomy): Eukaryota > Metazoa > Chordata > Mammalia > Carnivora > Phocidae > Phoca > Phoca vitulina. The sequence continues at coordinate 16,985,578 of NW_022589714.1, forward strand.
AATTACTCAAAAAAATCACAAATGGATGAATAAGTCCCAGGTATATTAAGTGAGAAACAATATTAAGATAGTAAAAGATGAAGCCTTGCTTACTGGCAAAAAGGAGAAAATGTACTAGTAAAAACATTTGGATGAATAGGAGAAAAACTACAATGGTAGCTATAAAATAAGATAAAAGGTAAAGTGAGAATAAGAAAAAGATGGAGAAAAATAATATATTTTTGACAAAGGAAAGTTCATCTGCTTGAACTGTTAAGCACTGTTGCTTTCCAAGCAAGAAAACTCAAATGAATTCATAATATGGGGAAAACTAAGACTTAGAGATGTTTACTATAAAAAATGTAAGATTGACACAGTTTATTAATGCATTCCTCTACGCTTCCGCAGGTCATAAAATGAAGTGAACTAGATTCACAAAGGCAGTTAGTTGACTTCCCGTTTGCTAAGATGTTAAACAGTTCATTTCATAAGCCTATAACAAAATAAAGGAATTATGGAATATATCTGTAATTTAAAATGCTTCCCAAATGAGGAGATATTGTGCACGATGTATCATGATCTCTTTAGGTCATAAATAAGGTCCCTCAGAAATTCTGATTGATTGAACATAGTCTTAACAAGGATAACATTATAAAGGCAATATCCCCGGGGCCAGGACTTCATGCCAATAATACTGGTTATCCTCTGCCCAGACCCTGGATGGGGACAGGTGATATGCTTCCTCACTGGTTGCCTCTTTAGCTGACCAAACAGTAATGAGGTCTGAAATCACGCAATTCAAAGAGATTGGTGAGAATCTTTGACTATTTTATATCACTAAGGAGAAATTAAATTTGTATTTACTACACTATAAGCAAAATATTATTCATTATCAAAAGTAAGTCCTTTTCTACAAAATACTAAGGTATATTTCGGGTTAATATAAATTTCACTTAGAGCAATACAGGAAACACAATAAAATATACAATTTATACAAAAATTCCAAAATGGAGTTAAGTTAAATAAAGAGGCAGAAAGGAACATTAAAATACTGGTAAAAAAGAAGGGTAAAGGAGACTCTTCTTTGTACATTTGAATATTTTCTAGAAAATTGTTATCATAATCTTATTTAGATTGTTTCATATTTTTTTTAAAGATTTTATTTACTGGGGTGCCTGGGTGGCTGCCTTCAGCTCAGGTCATGATCCCAGCGTCCTGGGACTGAGCCCCACGTCAGGTTCCTTCCTCAACGGTGAACCTGCTTCTCCCTCTCACTCTGCCTGCAGCTCTGCCTACTTGTGTTCTCTCTCTGTCCCTGTCAAATAAATAAATAAATAATTTTTTAAATTTATTTGAGAGAGAGAGAGCATATACGCATAAGCTGGGGAAGTAGAGTCCACCCTGAGTGTGAGCCAGACACAAGGCCCAATCTCACAACCCTGAAATCATGACCTGAGCTGAAACGAAGAGTTGGATGTTTAACCCACTGAGCCACCCAGGCACCCCAATTTTCATATTTGTAAGTGCTATAAAGATGGGCCAATGAAAAGTAACTGCCAGATTCGGGCAAGTTCCAAATTTTGAATATGTGCAGAACTGCCACAGGAGTGATAAAAGCAAACAAAATATGGTTATTATTAAATATTATTACAATTAAATATTAAAATTCATTTAATTTCATTTCAAATTGATTCAAAAGGTCACAGTTAGTACCTAGAAGCAACAACTTTAATATTTTCAAAATATTATTTATTCATTTAAGTCTGGATGTTTCATTAATTTTGTCTATTTTTAACACAGGAAAAATTTTTCCTATACTTTATCTGCTTGTGCACACATTTTAAATTTTGTATTTCAAAATTAATTATAAGCTTGGTCAATCTATACTCTAATCTGAAATCAAAAGTAACTATAAAAATAAAAATACTTTTTATTAAAATACTATCTCCCAATCTCTACCATTAGTTATATAAATTACTCTTGCCACAGAGTTTGCAAATAAAAAAGAAACTCTTTATATGTGTTGTAAGGAAAATAGATGACAATACAATAGAACATTTGTTGTACTTTTCAACACAGTTCATATCAAACATTTCAGGCATGTATAAAAATGAGCCAAACAGTTGCTGAGAAGCAACACCGTTATAAATTTTTACCAATTGTCTTTTTGAATTTATTATCAAGTATTATGCTTGCCTACAACTATAGATAATCCAAAAAGTGAGATAATAATCCAAAAGTGGGATTTTTTTAAAAAGAACAAGACACAAATCTTTCTACAAAAAAATTCAATTTATTTAAAATACACACACACACACACACACACACACACACACACACACACACACACCTTTTTAAAGACTGCACCATGCAGGATTATACCCTGATTAAGTACCCTGGGATGTGTTCCAAACTAATCTAAACCAAAGCAAGTCTGTGTAATACCTTATCTTAACAATTTACAGATGTTAAGCAACCAAATACTAACTTAAATGAAAGATTATTGTGATGGAACATGGCTTCTGAAACTCCATGCCATACATCAGAAATATGAACATTTGAAAATTTTATTCAGAACTTTTGCACTAACAACATTTTAAATTCCATTTAAGGAATCCTTAAGAAATACAGTAGACCATTTTATGGCAGAAAAATGATATTCAGATGGAAGAAATACTTTATATTTGCCTTCACATGAAATGTTTACAGATCCAGACACACAGAGCAGAAAAAATGAGCCTTAGATTTACTCTCAATGATATTACTAAGGTGATTCATGGCAATGAGGTACAGAATTCCTATATTAATACAAATGTGTTGCTTATAAAAATCCATCTGAGGTAATTAGGATTGTAACATAAAGAATAAATATAAGCATGAAGATTTTTTTAAAAAAGATCAAATGTGAAAATACTGACTTTTATTCAAAGATAGTTACACTACCATTTTGAAAAACATGGAAAAGAAAACAGGATATTTGGCTTTATTATAGATGTCGCATTTTCTGAGTACCTTTATTCATTTTCCTTACTTTCTCTATTCAGCGAAAGCACTCTAGCAGAAGCTGGGGACAAAATTATCAAGGTGATATTTCAACTTTTTTGACAATAGTAGATGAGATAGAAGAAAATAATTGATAACTAAGTAGGTGAAAATGAGAGTTATCTTTGACACTTGCTTCTGTGTGTGTGTGTGTGTGTGTGTGTGTATTTCTCCTAGTCTTTTGTTATTTTTGTTACTATTTCATGGATTTACGTTTTTCCTTTTGAAAGCTTATAAAATACATGAGCAAAGAAGTGAACTGATATATATTAGGTTTTAATAGGGTCCTTCTGGTTGCTGTGTTGAGTTAAGCATAAAATGTAGGGAATCAATTGTGGAATTTTTGTGAACTGAATTCTAATATTGCTAATTTTTTTCTCTTTTGGTTCATCTTTGACAAATATGTTTCCCTATCCTTAGATTATCTACTTGTGTAATTTTGTTGGAGGCACATTTTATATATAGCACAAGACTGAACTATTTCTTTTTATTCAATCAAAGAATCTTTGTGTTTTAGTAGCATCCAAATACACACCAATACTTATTTTCTATGTCCTGACTGACATTAAAATATGTTCCTCCATTGAGACATAAGATATGGTATAAGATGTTCTTCCATTCATGGAAAGTCAATGCACACACCTGCACTCCGGATACCAACCCTTCTGCCCAGTGAGGACTTCATTCATTCACTGACCCCTTCATTTTCCTGTGTCTTCAACCTTGCCTTCTCTATTACTCCTTCCATCTTAGCATATAACTATTTAAGCATATAAAATAATCAAAACTTTTCTTTGAACTTGTTCTCTCTCTAGTCACTTTTTCTCTATCCTCTTTAAAATCAAGCTACCTCAAAAAAACTAAAAATAAAGAAAATAAAATCAAGCTACCTGGTAAAGTAACTTAAATTAATACCCTCTCCACTTCCTTATATCCTCTTTATTTCTCAACAATCTGACTCTAGTCCCCACAGCTGTATTTAATTATCTTTCATAGACATTAGTGATCTCTTCCATGGTGCTAATTTCACTTATAGACACTGAATATATGGAATTTGTCATTACCTATATTTTTTGGTTTCTGGATATTAATGATAATGTTCTGTTCTGGTCTAATCTAACTTGCATTACCTCCTCTCATATTCCTCTATAAAAATCTTCCTTCTTCACTCTCTTATTAAATGTTAATGTTACACAGAGCTCCATTTTTGCTTCTCTGCATTTCTTACTCCAATAGATTCCATGTGAGATGGAAACAGGATTTCCATATTTTTATCACAACCCCTTCTGAAAAATATTTTTCAGAAGGCTTATATAATAAATGAGTATTTGTTTAATAAATTGTACAGATGACTACTACATTAACACATTATTTCCATTATAAAAATGCAAATAGAAACTAAATCAATGAGATTTAAAAAGAAAATAGCACTTTAATTTTATTTTGTATCAAAATAGACTACCCTATACTATAAACTTTAGACTTTAAAATCATAATCTCTAGCTTAGGAATCTAGTAGATACCCTCTTATCTACTGCATATGGCCAATTGAATGTAACACAGGAGACTCAAACTTAAAACATACCAAACTGAAATGATTGTTTTCCACAAAACTTGCTCTTGTCCTTTATTGTTTTCTCAGTTAATAATACCACCACCCACACAGTAAACCAAGCAATTAATCTGAGGATGGTCCTAGCCTACTCTCTCCCTAATGCTTCATCAAATCTTAACTCTGATTTCTGAATATCATGACTCAAATTTGCTTCCTCACATCTATTCCCACTGTACTGACTTATTTGAGGTCATGATCTCTTCATATCAAGATTTCTATAACTGATATCCTAACAGATTTTCCCCCTCCTATTATTGCCCCTGCAATAAATCTTCCAACCCATTTTCACATCTTCCAAAATTTAAATTTGACAAAATAACTCCCTGTATTCAAGATATAATTATAACTCTTGTTTAGCATACTGTGGTTCTTTCCTACTTTTTCAACCTCATCAACAGCCATTTCCCACATATACTCCATTCTCTGGTTTTCTGAACATTGTGCAGTTCCTAGAATTTGTTCCAGATGTTTAGCTAAATGACCTTGTTTAAAGGTTCACCCCATTTCCAAATGGATTATATACATTTTATAACATCTGCACTTTTCACAATGGATACAGTACTTCATATATTCATTGATGATATAAAATCTGCATATGTATCTTATCTCACATAGTAATGTATAATGAAGAAAACCAACAAAATTATTGTGTATACATTCAATGCAATCTCTATCAAAATACCATCAACTTTTTTCATGAAGTTGGAACAAATAATCCTAAAATTTGTATGGAACCAGAAAAGACCCCAAATAGTCAAAGGAATGTCAAAAAAGAAAACCAAAGCTGGTAGCATCACAATTCTGGACTTCAAGTTATATTACAAGGCTGTAATCATCAAGACAGTATGGTACTGGCACAAAAACAGACACACAGATCAATGGAACAGAATAGAGAACCCAGAAATGGACCCTCAACTCTGTGGTCAACCAATCTTTGACAAAGCAGGAAAGAACATCCAATGCAAAAAAGTCTCTTCAACAAATGATGTTGGGAAAATTGGACAGCCACATGCAGAAGAATGAAACTGGACCATTTACTTACACCATACACAAAAATAGACTCAAAATGGGTGAAAGACCTAAATGTGAGACAGAAATCCATCAAAATCCTAGAGGAGAACACAGGCAGCAACCTCTTCCACCTCAGCCGCAGCAACTTCTTGCAAGACACGTCTCCAAAGGCAAGGGAAACAAAGACAAAAATGAACTATTGGGACTTCATCAAGATAAAAAACTTTTGCACAAAAGGAAACAGTCAACAAAACCAAAAGACAACTAACAGAATGAGGGAAGGAATTTGCAAATGTCTTATCAGATAAAGGGCTAGTACCCAAAATCTATAGAGAACTTATCAAAGTCAACACCCAAAGAACAAAGAATCCAATCAAGAAATGGGCAGAAGACACGAACAGACATTTCTCCAAAGAAGACATCCAAATGGCCAACAGACACATGAAAAAATGCTCCACATCACTCGGCATCAGGGAAATACAAATCAAAACCACAATGAGATACCACCTCACACTGGTCAGAATGACTAAAATTAACAAGTCAGGAAACAACAGATGTTGGTGAGGATGTGGAGAAAGAGGACTGCTCTTACACTGTTGGTGGTAATGCAAGCTGGTGCAGCCACTCTGGAAAACAATATGGAGATTCCTCAAAATATTGAAAATAGAGCTACCTAAGACCCAGTCATTGCACTACTAGGGATTTACCCCAAAGATACACATGTAGTGATCTGAAGGGGCACCTGCACCCCAATGTTTATAGCAGGTATATTCACAATAGCCAAACTACGGAGAGAGCCCAGATGTCCATCAACAGATGAATGAAGAAGATATGGTATATATATACAGTGGAATATTACTCAGCCATCAAAAAAAGAAATCTTGCCATTTGCAATGATGTGGATGGAACTAGAGGGTATTATGCTAAGCGAAATAAGTCAATCAGAGAAAGACAATTATCATATGATCTCACTCATATGTGGAATTTAAGAAACAACAGAGGATCATAGGGGAAGTGAGGGAAAAATAAAACAAGACAAAATCAGGGAGACAAAGCATAAGAGACTCTTAATCAAAGGAAACAAACTGAGGGTTGTTGGAGAGGAGGTGGGCAGAGGATGTGCTAAATGGGTGATGGGTATTAAGGAGGGCACTTGTTGTAATGAGTACTGGGTGTTTTATGTAAGTGAGGAATCACTAAATTCTACTTCTAAAACCATTACACCATATGTTAACTAACTATAATTTAAATAAAAACTTTAAACATTTAAAAACAAGATAAAAAATTCATGTGTAATTCTTTATGGTCAAAAATATTTTATTCTGGCTTGTAAGTTTTGTGTAGTACCATACTAGTAACCCAGAAATGGGTATAGCTGCATCTTTATGAGTCTTTATCCAAATACTAAACTGCTCTTGTTCAAGGTAACTTTAGAAGGCCTGACAGAGAATAGCTATTGGAACCATTAAGCTATACAAACAATTCAAATATTCTTATCAAGTCAAATGGAATACCCACCAAGATAGACAACAGGTTGGCCATTAAAAAAACAACAACAACAAAACTCAAAACATTTAGAGAACTGATATCACATAGCATATATTCTCTGATCAAAATTCAATAAAATTAGGGGTGACTGGGTGGCTCAGTTGATTAAGCATCTGCCCTTGGCTCAGGTCATGGTCTTGGGGTCCTGGGATCAAGCCCTGCATCAAGCTCTCTGCTCACAGGAACCTTGCTTCTCCCTCTCCTCCCTGCTCATACTCTCTCATTATCTCTCTCTCTCTCTCAAATAGATAAAAAAAAAAAATCCAAAACTCAATAAAATTAGAATATAATAACTCAAAAATTCTGGAAATAGCATAATTTTGGAAATTAAGCAAAACATATCTAAATATGACAAGGCCAAAAAAAATCACAAGAGAAATTAAAGTATGTATTGATCTGGATAATAATAATAATGTAACCTGTCAAAATTTGTAACATGCACCTAAAACATTTCTTAGAGAGAAAATTGTAGCATTAAACACTCCATTGCAAAAGAAACAATTACGGCACCTGGGTGGCTCAGTCGGTTAAGTGTCTGACTCTTGGTTTCAGCTCAGATCAAGATTTAAGGGTCGTGGGATCAAGCCCCACATTGGCCTCCCCACTCAGTGGGGAGTCTGCTTCTCTTTCTCTTTCCCTCTCCCTCTGCTCCTCCCCCCCACTCATGCTTTCTCTTTAAAATAAAATCAGATCTTAAAAAAAGAAACAATTATAAAATCAATGATCTAAGTTTCCACCTTAAGAATAAAATTAATGAATTAACAAAAATAATTAAATATAGGGTAAAGAAGAAAATAATAAAGATGAGAATGGCAACTAATAAAGTATAAAATTTAAAAATCAATAACCTAGAGAAAATCAATAAAATAAAAAAATACGGCTCCTGGAAGGGACTAATAAAATTGATTCCCTGACTGATCAAGAAAAAGAATAGAAAATGCAATTACCAAAAGAGTGGACATCATTACAGACCCTAGATTAATTAAAAAGATAAGTGAAAGAATATTATTACCAATTTTAGGCCAAAATGAATTAATTAACATAGATTAAATACAGCAATTCCTTAAAATTTTTCAAATTAGCAAAACTGACACAAGAAGAAATAGAAAACCGGAATAGCCTTTTAACTAGTAAAGAAATTGAATTCATAATTAAAGGACAACTTACAATAAAAATTCCAGAACCAACTGTCTGCACTGGAAAATTATTTTAAACATACTCGAAGAGTAAATTATACCAATCTTACAAAAGCTTTTTTTTTTTTTAATTAAAAAAGAGGAAAATAACCTACTTCCACCTCTAAACTCATTTTATAAGGTCAACTTAGTCCTAATACTAAACTCCTGATACAGGAAACCCTGTTATTAGAAATTAAAATTAGAAGTCAATATTCCTCTTATGAACAATTATATGTCAACAAATTGTACAACATAAAAGAAATGAATACATTCTTAGAAACATGCAACTTTGCAAGGCTGAATCATAAAAAAATATTAAATCTGAACAAATGGATTACTAGTAAGACTGAATCAATAATCAAAAACTTCCCAATAGTCAGAAGACTAGGTTCATAGTGAATTACACCAAACATTTGAAGAATTAATAGCAGTTCTTTTCAAACCCTTCCAAAAAACAGAAAAGAAGGGAATACTTAAAAAAAAAAAAATTATTTATTTATGTATTTGAGAGAGAGAGTGAGAGTGAACATGGGGTGGGGGTGGGGGGCAGAGGGAGAGACAGAATCTCAAAAAGACTCCCCGCTGAGCCTGGAGACTGACATGGGGCTTGATCTCACGACCCTGAGATCATGACCTGAGTCAAAATCAAGAGTTGGATGCTCAACCAACTGAGCCACACAGGCACCCCAAGAAGGGAACACTTTTCTACTCATTTTACAAGGCTAGCACTACTCTAATATCAGACAAGGACACTACAAAAAAATAAAATCACGGGCCAATATCTCTGATGAACAGAGACGTGAAAATCCTCAACAGAATATTAGGTAAACCAAATTCAACAATAAACTAAAGGGATCATTCAACATGATCAAGTGGGACTTATTCCGGGGGTGCAAGGGTGGTTCAATATCCACAAGTCACTCAATATGATATACCACATTAATGAAAATAAAGATAAAAATCATATTATATCCCAATAAATGCAGAAAAAGCCTTTGGCAAAATTCATCATCCATTTATGATAAAAATTCTCAACAAAGTGGGTATAGAGGGAACTTACCTCAACATAATGAAGGCCATATGTAACAAGCCCACAACTAACATTATACCTACTGGTGAAAAGCTCAAAAACTTTTCCTCTAAGATCAGGAACAAGGCAAGGATTCCTGCTATCCCCACTTTAATTCAGTGCACTATTGGAACTCCTAGCCATAGCAGTTAGGCAAGAAAAAGGATTAAAGGCATCCAAATTGGAAAGAAAGAAGAAAAACTGTCACTGTTTGCAGATGGCATGATGTTATATTTAGAAAACCATAAAGGCGCCACCAAAAAATTTGTTAGAATTAATAAATGAATTCAAAAAAGTTGCAATATAAAAATCATCATACAAAAATTTTGTTTCTATACAGTAAAAATGAACTATCAGAAAGAAAAATAAAGAAAATAATCCTATTTACAATTGCATCAAAAAGAATAAAATATTCAGGAATAAATTTAACTAAGGAGGTGAAAGACCAACAACTGGAGGCATTATGCTTCCTGATTTCAAACTATATTACAAAGCTATAATAATCAAAACAGTATGGCATTTGTATAAAAACTGACACATAGATCAATGGAATAGAATAGAGAGCCCAGAAATAAACCCAAGCTTATATGGTCACTTAATTTATGACAAAGGGGCCAAGAATATACAATGGGAAAAGGAAAATCTCTGTGGTAAATGGTGTTGGGGAAATTGGGCAGCACATGCAAAAGAATGAAACTGGATCTCTACCTAGCAGATACACAAAATCAACTTGAAATGAATTAAAGATTTGAACATAAGATCTGAAACCATAAAACTTCTGGAAAAAAATATAAGTAGAAGCTCCTTGACATGTTCTTAGCAATGGGTTTTTGGATCTGACACCAAAAGCAAAGACAACAGAAGTGGGACTATATCAAACTAAAAACCTTCTGCGCAGCAAAGGCAATCATCAACAACACAACAAGGCAACCTACTGAGCAGAAGAAAATACTGGCAAATCATGTTTCTGTAAAGGGATTAATATCCAACATATATAAAGAACTCATATAACTCAACAGCAAATAAATAAATAAACAAACAAATATTAAAATGGGCAGAAGATCTGAATAGAGATTTTTTCAAAGAAGACATACATATGCCAATAGACATATGATAAAGATGTTAAACATTACTAATCATCAGGAAAATGCAAATCAAAACCACAATGAGATATCATCTTACACCTGTTAGAATGGCTTTTATGAAAAAGACATGAAGCAGCAATTGTTGGCAAGGATGTGGAGAAAAAGGAATCCTTGTGCACAGCTGGTATAGTTACTATGGAAACAGTATAGAGGTTCCTCAAAAAATTAAAAGTAGAACTACCATATGATACAGCAATTCCACTTTTGGGTACTTATTTGAAGAAAAGGAAAGCACTAACTTGAAAAGACATGCACACTCCTATGTTTATTGCTGCATTATTTACAATAGCCAAAACATGGAAACAACTTCAGTGTCCATTAGTGGATGAATGGATAAAGAAAAGGATATATATACACATATGTGTGTGTATACATATAGACATACACATGAAATGGAATATATGTAGCCATAAGAAATTGTGAAATCTTGCCATTTGGACAACATGGGTGGACCCTGAAACACATTATGCTATGTGAGATAAGTCAGACAGGAAAAGACAAGTACCATATAAATTCACTTATATGTAGATCTAAAACAAAAACAAAAAACAACAAAAAACTACACAAAAAACCCAACCTCATAGATACAGAGAAAGATTGGTGGTTGTCAGAGGCAAAGGGTGGGTGGTGGGCAAAATGGATGAAGTGGATCAAAATGTACTAACTTCTAATTCTAAAACAAATAATTCATCAAGATATAATGTACAGCACAATCACTAGAATTAATAATAACGTATTGCAGGGCGCCTGGTGGCTCAGTTGGTTGAGCATCTGACTGGTTTTGGCTCAGGTCATGGTCTTGGGGTCATGGGATTGAGTCCCAAGTTGGGCTCCACACTCAGAGAAGAGTTTGCTTGAGATTCTCTCTCTCCCTCTCTCTCTGTCTCTCCCACCATCCACTCTCTTTCTTTCTCTCTCAAATAGATAAATAAATCTTTAAAAAAATAATAATGTATTACATATTTGAAAGTTGCTAAGAGAGTAAATCTTAAAAGTTCTCATCAAAGAAAAAATTTTGTTACCATGTATGCAAAGATATGTTAAATAGACATTGTGGTGATCATTTCTCAATATATGGAAATATTAATTGTGTTATACACCTGAAACTAATATTGTAAGTCAATTATACCTCAATTAAAAACAAAACAAAACAAAATCTCTCAAAAACATAGTAAGATGTTAAGTTTAAACCCAAATAAAATGCCACTACAGGAATATGAACAAATTACATGTTCCAATTAAAGGGGAAAAAATTGCAAAACTGAATTTTGTAAACAACATAATTGAACTATTTGCTAATTAGAAGAGATACTCCTTGAATATTAGGGTACAGAGAGATTAAATGAAGAAAAATCAAAAGAATTATCATGCAAACAATATCCAGAAAAAAGCTCGTACAGTTAAAATAATATCAGATCAAGTAGAGTTGATGCAAGAAGACTTACTAGAGATTTAAAAAAAAAAAAAAAAGGCGCATTTCCATTGTGATAAAAGATTAATGCACCTCAAAGACACTAAATTCTAAATTTATATACATTAACAACATAGTGTCAACATATATAAAGCAGAACTTGACAAATAAAAATAGGCAAATCACAAGTATAATGAGAGATATAAACACATCTCTAAGTCACTGAAGAACATGAAGATAAAAATCAGTAAGGATTTAGAAGAATTGAACAAAATTTGGCCTCATCAATACCTGAAAGTAGTGTGTTCATTAGCTACAGAATAACAAATGTGTGAATGTGTGATTCTAAAAGTGCTCTATATATTTGATGCAATCCTACCCCAACATACACAAAAATTCCCACCAAGTTTTTCTAGAAATATATAAGGTCATTCTAAAATTATTGTAGGAATGCTAAAGGCCAAGAAGAACCAAGATAATCTTGAAAAAAATAATTTCAGAGACTTACATTGTTTTTATTCCATTATCCCTATCTCCAATCAGGCAAATTGCTTTTTTAAAGCCTCAGTTACTAGGCCATTGCTCAGTCATTCCTCTATTATTTAGACAGATGATTCTTATCTATTCTAAAAAATACACATCCATATAAGATAACTATAGGGTAAGATCTGACAGTTGTTTCTTCTCTTTTTTTGATTGAAGTGTAATTAACATACAGTGTTATATTAGTTTCAGGTATACAACATAATGACTCAACCATTCTATATATCACTTACTGCTCACCACAGTAAGTGTAGTCATCATCTGTCACCAAACAACACTTTTACAATCTTATTGACAATATTCCTTATGCTGTGCTTTTTCATCTCCATGACTTATTTATGTTGCAACTGGAAGTCTGTAACCTTGGGGTGCCTGGGTGGCTCAGTTGGGTAAGCGTCTGCCTTTGGCTCCTGTCATGATCTCAGGGTCCTGGGATTGAGCCCTGCATCAGGCTCCCTGCGAATTCTGCTTCCCCCTTTCCCCACCTCTCCCTTGTGCACTCACTCTCTCCCTCTCTCTCAAATAAGTAAAATCTTAAAAAAAAAAAAAAAGGAAGTTTGTACCCTTAATTCTTTTTACCTCTTTCACCCATGTATCCCCCCACCTCCTCTTTAGTAACCAGCTATTTGTTCTATTTGAGAGTTTAGGGTTATTTTGTTTCTGTTTTCTTTTGTTTCTTCATTTGTTTTGTTTCTTAAATTCCACATATGAATGAGATCATATGGTATTTAACTTAGCATTATACCCTCTAGGTCCATCCATGTTGTTGGAAATGGCAAGATCTCATTCTTTTCTATGGCTGGATAATATTACATTGTATATAAATACCACGCCTTCTTTATTCATTTATTTATTGAGGGACACTTGGCTTGCTTCCATTATCTTGGCTACTGTAAATAATGCTCAGTAAACATAGGAGTGCATATATCTTTCCAAATTATTGTTTTCATTTCCTTTGGGTAAATATCCAGTAGTAGAATTACTGGATCAAATGGTGTTTCTATTTTTAATTTTTTTGAGGAATCTCCATACTATTTTACACAGTGACTGCACCAATCTGCATTCCCACCAATAGTGCACAAGGGTTCCTTTTTCTCCACATCCTCACCAACATGTTATTTCTTGTCTTTTTGATTCTAGCCATTCTGACAGATACAATGTAATATTGTGGTTTTGATTTGCATTTCCCTGATGATGAATGATGTTGAGCATCTTTTCATGTGTCTGTTGGCCATCTGTATGTCTTTATTGGAAAAATGTCTATTCAGGTCATTGGCCCATTTTTAATCAGATTATTTGTTTTCTTGATGTTGAGTTACAAAAGTTCTTTATATATTTTGGATAATAACCTCTTATCAGATTTATCATTTGCGAATATTTTCTTCCATTCAGAAGGCTGTTTTTTTTTTTTTTTTTTTTAAGATTTTATTTATTTATTTGACAGAGAGAGACATAGCGAGAGAGGGAACACAAGCAGGGGGAGTGGGAGAGGGAGAAGCAGGCTTCCCGCAGAGCAGGGAGCCCGATGTGGGACTCGATCCCAGGACCCTGGGATCATGACCTGAGCCGAAGGCAGTCGCTTAACCAACTGAGCCACCCAGGTGCCCTGGTTTTTGTTTTATGGTTTCCTTTTTTGTGCAAAAACTTTTTATTTTAGTGTAGTCCCAACAGTTTAATTTTGCTTTTATTTCCCTTACTTAAGGAGATATATCCAGAAAAATGTTTCTGTAGCTGATGTTAAAGAAATTTCTGCCTACGTTTTCTTCTAAAAGTTTTATTGTTCAGGTTTCACATTTAGGTCTTCAATCCATTTCAAGTGTATTTTTATATGGTGTATGAAAGTGGTCTAGTCTCATTATTTTGCATGTAGCTGTGCAGTTTTCCCAGCACTATTTATTGAAGAGACTGTCTTTTCCCCATTGTATATTCTTGCCTCCTTTGTCAAAGTTTAATTGATAATATAAGTGTGGGTTTATTTCTGGGCTCCCTATTCTGTTCCATTGTTCTACCCATCTATTTGTGTGTGTGTGTGTGTGTGTGTGTGTGTGTGTGTGTGTGTCAGTACCAAACTGTTTTAATTACTACAGCTCTGTAGTATATCTTGAAATCTGGAAGGTAATACCTCCAGCTTTGTTCTCCTTTCTCAAGATTGCTTTGGCTATTTGGGGTCTTTTGTGGTTCCACACAAATTATAGGATTATTTGTTTCAGTTCTGTGAAAAATGCTGTTGGCATTTTGATAGGGATAGGGATTGCTTTAAATCTATGGGTTGATTTGGGCTGTAAGGACATTTTAATAATATTGGTTTGTCCAATTCATGAGCATGGAATATTTTTCCATTTGTTTATGTTGTCTTCAATTTCATCAATGTTTTATAGTTTTGGAGTGCAGATCTTTCACCTCCTTGGTTAAATTTATTCCTGAGTATTTTAGTATTTTTGGTGCAATTATAAATGGGAATATTTTCTTAATTTCTCTTTCTGCTACTAGTGTTTAAATGTCTGTATATTAATTTTGTATCCTGCAACATTACTGAATTCATTTATTAGTTCTAGTGGTATTTTGGTGGAGACTTTAGGGTTTTCTATATATAGTATCAACTCATCTACAAATAGTGAGTTTTACTTCTTCCTTACCAGTTTGGATGTCTCGTATTTCTTTTTCTTGTCTGATTGCTGGGGCTAGGACTTCTAATACTATGTTTAATAAAAATGGTGAGACTGGACATTCTTGTCTTATTCCTGTTACTAGAGGAAAAGCTCTCAGTTTTTCACCATGAGTATGATGTTAGCTGTGAGGTTTTCATATACGGCCCTTATTATGTTGGGTTATGTTCCCTCTAAATCTACTTTATTGAGAGGTTTTACCACGAATGGATGTTGTACTTTGTCAAATGCTTTTCTCATTTATTGAGAGGACCATATGGTTTTTATCATTCTTTTGTTAATATGATGTATCACATTAATTGATTTGTGAATGGTGAACCATCCTTTCATCACTGAAATAAATGCCAATTGACCTTGGTGAATGATTTTGTGTATTTTTGAATTCATTTTGCAATATTTTGTTGAGGATTTTTACATCTATGTTCATCAGAGATATTGGCCTGCAGTTTTCTTTTTTTTTGTAGTGTCTTTGTCTGGTTTGGGTATCAGGGTAATGCTGGCCTCATAGAATGAATTTGGAAGCTATCCTTCCTCTTCTATTTGGAGTAGTTTGAGAAGAATAGGTATTAACTCTTCTTTAAATGTTTGTTAGAATTCACCTGTGATGCCTTCTGGTCATGGACTTTTGTTTGTTGGGAGTTTTTAAATTACTGACTAAATTTTATTACCACCAATCAGTATTTCAAATTTTCTATTTCTTTCTGATTCAGTTTTGAGAGATTTTATGTTTCTAAGAATTTATCCATCTCTTCTAGGCTCCCCAACTTGTTGGCATATAATTTCTCATAATATTCTCTTATAATCCTTTGTACTTCTGTTGTGTCAATTGTTATTTCTCCTCTTCCATTTCTGGTTTTATTTATTTGAGTAAATAAATGCCTCTCTTTTTCATGATGAGTCTGGCTTAAGGTTTGTCAGTTTTGTTTATCTTCTCAACGAACTAGCTCCTGGTTTCATTGACTTTTGTACTGAGTTTTTAGTCTCTATTTCATTTGTTTCTGTTCTAATCTTTTCACTTCCTTCTTTCTACTTGCTTTCGGTTTTAGATAGAATGTTCTTTATATGTCTATTGGGCCCATCTGGTCTAATATGCCATTCAAAACCATTGTTTCCTTGTTGATTTTCTGTCCAGATGATCTATCCATTGATGTAAGAGGAATGTTAAAGTCCCCAACTATTTATGTATTACTGTCAATTTCTCCCTTTAAGTCAGTTAAAAGTCAATATGGTGCTCCCATATTGAGTGCCTAGATATTTATAATTGTTATATCCTCTTGTTAGATTGATCTCTTTATCATTGTGTAGTGTCCTTTTTCTCTTGCTACAGTCTTTGTTTTAAAGTCCATTTTGTCTGATATAAATATTGCTTCCCCTGCTTTCTTTTCAATTCCATTTTCATGGTAAATATCTTTCCATCCCTTCCCTTTCAATCTGCATGTGTCTTTAGGTCTGAAGTGAGTCTCTTTTAAGCAGCATACGGATGGGTCTTGTTTTTTTTTATCCATTCAGTTGCCCTATGTCTTTCTATTGTGGTATTTAGTCCATTTACATTTAAAGTAATTACTGATAGGTATGTACTTATTGGCATTTTGTTACTTGTTTTCTGATTGTAGTTCTACTTTGTTCCTTCCCACTTTTCTTGCTCTCTCCTCTTTTGGTTTGATGGCTTTCTTTATTGTTATGCTTGAATTCCTTTCTCTGTGTGTATATCTATTATAGGTTTTTGATTTGGGGTTACCATTTAGTTCATATATAACATCTTATGTATATTGCAGTCTATATTATGTTGATGGTCACTTAAGTTTGAATCCATTTCAAAAACACTAAATTTTTACTCCCCCCTCCATATTTTATGTATATTATGTCATATTTTACATCCCTTTATTTTGTGAATCCCTTGACTGAGTTTTATAGATTTAATTGATTTTACTGCTTTTGTGTTTTAACTTCCATGCTGGCTTTATAAATAATCTACCTTTATCATATGTTTGCATTTAACTGTGAATTTTTTTCCTTTCCTCATTTTCTTACCTCTACTAATATCCTTTTTTTACACTCAAAGACTTCCCTTTAATGTTTCTTATCAGGCTAGTTTAGTGGTGATGAACTCCTTAACTTTTGTTTGCTTAAGAAACTTTATCTCTCCTATTCTGAATGATAACCTTGCCAGGTAGAGTATTCTTAGTTGCAGGTTTTTTTCTTTTCGCACTTTGAATATATCATGCCTGTCTCTTCTGGCATACAAAGTTTCTGCTGAAAAATCAGCTGATAGCCTTTATGGGATTTCCCTTGTATTTAACTATTTTCTTTTCTTTTGCTGCTCTTAAAATTCTCTCATTATCACTACTTTTCACCACTTTAATTATTGCGTGTCTTGGCATGGACCTCTTCAGATTAATTTTGTTAGGGGCTCTTCTATGCTTCTTAGATCTGGATGTCTGTTTCTTTCCCAGATTCAGGAAGTTTTCAGCTATTATTTCTTCAAATAAATTTTCTGCCCCCTTCTCTCTCTTCTCTTTCTGGGAAATGTGAAATTATTACAATGCAAAAGTTATTACCCTTGTCGATGTCACTGAGTTCCTTAACCCATTCTCACTTTTTATTATTCCTTTTGCTCTTTGCTGTTCAGCTTGGTTGCTTTCCATTACCCTGTCTTCCAGATTGCTGATCATTCTGCATTCTCTAATCTGCTATTGATTCCCTCTAGTGTATTTTTTATTTCAGTTATTGAGTTCTTCATCTTTTTTAAAATTTTCTCTTTTTGTCTGAGATCCTCCATTCTTTCCTCATGCTGAGTGAGTACTTGTGACCATTACTTTGTATGATTTACAAGGTGTATTGCTTACCTCCATCTCATTTAGCTCCTTTGCTATGATTTTGTCTTGTTCTTTCATTTGGGAAATATTCCTGTGTCGTCATTTTGTCTAACTCTGTGTTTGTTTCTAAATATTAGGACGGTCAGGTATGTCTCTTGATCTTGAATGCAGTGGCTCTATAAAGAAGAGGTCCTGTGGTGCCCTGAACACAATGCCCCCCGGTCATCAGAACCATGTGCACAGCACTTTCCCTGCACTACCACCTGAGAGGCTTTCAAGTTAGTGAGCCAGCCCAGCACTCAGACCAGATATCTGCCCTTAGTTACTCTGTAGGGGCTGCAGTCACTCCAAACTGCAGAACACTCTCTTATGCTGCCAGTTAAAAGCCTCTAGTGTGCAGGTGTGTGTGGTTATCTACCCGCCTCCTGAGGGCAATAGTCAATTTGGAGTGGTGCTGGTCCCTGCCAGCAATGTTTGCAGGGTTTATCTGGGTGAGAACTATTTGAGAGGAATGCCAGCTGAATGGGGCAGGTCTGCATGGGGGCAGGGTATATGGTCCTACCAGGATAGGTGGAGAGTGTCTGTGCTGGTTCCCATGTGTCCAGCTATCTAGGTTAAAGGAGAGGAAGAGAAATGGCACCCACTAGCACTTTTGTTTTTAGAGAAGTCACCTAAAAATCTGTCATTCCAGTTCATGTTCTGAGACTAGTAAATAAATCTCTTTCATATATACCCTGGGCACTTTTCAAACTGCTACTTCTAGTCTTCTGTTGGCCAGGTTATTTGTTAGGCTAGCTCTTTAAGAGCAGGAACTCAGTTTCCTATTGCCCTCCAGCTGTCTTGGAGCTATGTCCACTGATTTTTAAAGTACCCAGAGGTCCCCATTGATTTTAAAAACTTGCAAAGTTAAGCTCCACTGGTTTTCAAAGCAAAATGCTATGGGGTCTTATCTTCCCAGCGGGAATCTCCTATGCCTGGGGTGGGGTCTCATCCTTTTGCTTCCCCGGGAGATGCTTGTGGCATCTCTCCCTTTTGTGGTTAGTCTCTACAGGGGTTTGGTTCCCAGACACATCTCTGCCCCTCGTACCTTTTTCAATGTGGCCTCCTCTCTACAATTAACTGTAGGTCTGTTCTGCCAGTCTTTGGGTCACTTTCAGAATCAGTTGTGCGCATGTAGTGGTTATCTTGATGTTTCCATGGGAGGAGGTAACTCAGGATCTTCCTATTCTGCGATCTTCCTCTATCTCCCCTCCTTTGTTTTTAAGGCCCAGAATATTTCCCTAACAGGGATCCCACGTGAACATAAACTTACATTCAGAGGATGATTATGTCCAAAAAGCTGTGTATAGACAGCCACAGGGGTTTAGTACTCAAGGTGCTGGCATGGGAGTTTTCAGAGGGTTCAGAAAAGGGGACCTTGTAGTTATAAATTTTTAAGAATGCTTGAATGGGAATTTTGATAAATTGTGAGAGGGTGATTGTAGAGTAGCATGAGAAATTCCTGGGGGCCACTGTCCACTTTTGTGGGGTTTGCATCTAGGAAACCCAACAGGTTCTCTAGTGAAGAGCCACAAGAAAATCCTCCTGTTTTTCAGAAGAAAAGCTGAACATGAAAACCAACTCTTCTTAGATCCATCAGAGAGTGTTTTTTTTCTTTTTTTGTAATGCAAGTGCCTCACTTAAGCTCTGATTGCTGAGGCATCCACTTCAAAGAAGCATCCACTTCCCTGATGGCTCTGTTTAATAAACACATTACCAGCCACAGACTAGATAAAGAGCAAGCCCACCACCCTGCCCTGAGGCTCCTTTGTCTATGAGGTTTGGGTTGATTTTGATACCTATATGGACTGCCTGGTTTTTCTCTTCCCTTGCTTTAAATTCCTGCTGTTACGTTTGAAATACACCAACCAAGAGTGAGCCTCAGAACTCTATGCCCTCATCCTAGGCCCCAATAAGAGCAAAATTCCAGGCCTGCTTGTTTTCATTCTCACTCTTGCCCTTGCCCTCATCCTCATGTTGTCTGTCTGTCCTCAATGTGTGGCTGGAGGTGTGCCATGTAATTTCCAGGACTTAAAAGTAACAATTTTTTTTTTTCAAAGTTTCCTGATACCTATTGTTAAGGGTGTCTTGCAATCACCACAAGGACTGCTCCAGCACAACACTGGTTATAGATAGACTAAGACTGGCACACAATACCTGCAAAGGATTCACAATGGCTGTATGTCTCGGATTTTCTGGTACTCTCATATTGATATAACTTAATTATTTCAATAAATGTAGATTAATGACATGTTAATTATATGGAGATACATGATTATGCATTTGTAAGAATTTTCACATTAACCAATTAACCAGTTTACTTTTCCTTTACATTCTCATAGCATGTTTTTAATATATTTTTGCTTTCATATTAATGTCCAGTTTTTTTTTTTGTTTTTTTTTTTTTGCAGTTATCCTCCCTATTACTGCAGCTCCTTGAAAGGCAAGTCTTTATTTTCTTTTAATCCTTTTACTAGACCAACCATCCTATGCTCTAGACAAAATTGATGCTCAATAAATTTCTGTTTAATTGTTTCCTTTGCATTTTAGAATTGTACAATTAATACATCCATCCATTGGTCAGTTGTCAGTAAGCATAGTAATATACTGTTCCCTAGTAGGAGCCAAAAACCTCAACCAAAAGAAAAGGGAAAAGATTCTGCTTTTTGTAAAATGTGTAACTCTTTCAATATATAATTATCTTCCCAGCTTGCAAATTTATAGCTGTTTCATCTATATGTATATATATTATTCTCTTTCCAGGAATCAAGTAGTCTGCCAAGCAGAGACAATTCATCTCACAGAACAGCAAAGATATTATAAAACAGCATAATCACTTGCATATTCAAGTTTATAATTAATTCTATGCTTTCATTAGGTGAGAGTTATGTTTTCAACTGTGTCTCCTCTTGCATCTTTTTCTTTCCTCCTGCATCTTTTATACCTAATAAACATGCAAATAAATTCTGCCCTTTATGCCTTGTGCATTTCAAAATACGAACATTAAAAAAAGTTTCTGTAGCATTACAACCACCTTATACAAGCAAATACATAAATGCAACTGTTATACTCATCAGATTTTCCAAAAATACATTTAAGGAGACAGCATTACTGATTGGCAGGCCCCATCTATAATCCTCAATAACCTTGTATCAAAATAATTGTCACATCAAATTAAATAATTGTCAGTCATATTAGGTCTGCTTCCCCTGGACCCTCCTCAGAATCTTTCCTAAATTTCCTCCAGAATGTTCTCCCTTGGGACACCAAGTACACAAACCTGATTTTGTTTGACTGCAAGTATGTTGCTACTGTTTATTTGATTGGTTATATAATAATGCAAGTTTTGGTTTTGTTACATAACTTATTGTAGTAATTTTGTAAATTATTTCGGTACTTTTAGAGTTAATAGATATTAGAAAGTGGTCATGTAAAATTTTCATTTATTTTTGTACTGTATTTTGTTATGAGAATAACATGCTATTGAAAACTTGGGACTTTATTAAAGTTTTGGGATGTAGTTCTTTCAGGTGTCAAAGGTCAGCTCGATCCTAAGGAGAAATGTCCTTACTGGCTACTTTAGAAATAAACATATATCCTGTCCAGGACTAGAATTTAAAGATGAAAAAATCAATGAGTCCAACTCCCTTTTCCCGCAAATGAGTGAACTGACTCAGAGAAGTTGTGAGCTACCCAAGGATTCACAATGTGTTTAGTCAGGAGTTTTTTATGGGGGGATATGGTGGAGTGGGTGGGGAGATATATATATTCCTTGCCTCCTAATTGAAGGTTCCATTAGTGCCAGTATCTCTATGAATGCTGTCATATTAACAAAACACACAACATGCAAGTAAGTACATATCCACACACATGCACATACCCATGCTAGATATACACTGCCCAAGAACCTTAGAAATATGTGTCCTATAAATCCAAAATTGGGGATATACCCGGGAACAGAACTACATAAATACATTAAAGAAATCAGAGAAAAGCATGCAGAATGTGGGAAACAAAGGCAGGAGAAAAAATTAAATTTCCTTACTGCCTACAGCCCGTAGACAAATCCTTGAAACAGGAACTCTAGGAACTCAGCTGCCTCGATGTTGACACTTTGCTAAGGGTAAAAGGCAATCTTGGCTTAACATTATCCCGATCCCCCCAGGATCCTGTAAGTCTACTTTAAACATGTATCATATGACCTCACTGATATGAGGAATTCTTAATCTCAGGAAACAAACTGAGGGTTGCTGGAGTGGTGGGGGGTGGGAGGGATGGGGTGGTTGGGTGATAGACATTTGAGAGGGTATGTGCTATGGTGAGTGCTGTGAATTGTGCAAGACTGTTGAATCACAGATCTGTACCTCTGAAAAAAATAATATATGTCAAAAAAAAAAAAAAAGAAGAAGAAGATAGCAGGAGGGGAAGAATGAAGGGGGGGAAATCGGAGGGGGAGATGAACCATGAGAGACTATGGACTCTGAGAAACAAACAGGGTTCTAGAGGGGAGGGGGGTGGGAGGATGGGTTAGCTTGGTGATGGGTATTAAAGAGGGCACGTTCTGCATGGAGCACTGGGTGTTATACGCAAACAATGAATCATGGAACACTACATCAAAAACTAATGATGTAATGTATGGTGATTAACATAACAATAAAATTAAAAAAAGAAAAATGGAAGGAAAAGAAAAAAAAAATTCCTTTGGAAACTTCCTTTGTCTCTACCCCCCTCAAGATATATGTTGGCAATCATCCCCCAAGCATACGGCCCACAGATATACATCTGAAGTGTCTCATGACTAGGGTTTTATTAGATGGTAATAAATGAAATTTTCCTAACAATAACTAGCCCCCTCAAGGTCCTGAAACCTTGCTTCCAAAATTCCTTAGAGACTTACACTATCCCTAACCTCCTCCCAACTTGAAAGTGACGGTGACCCGTCACAACCCCTCTCTGTCCCCATGCTTTAATAAAACCACCTTTTAGCACCAAAGATGTCTCAAGAATTATTTCTTGACCATTTGCTCCGAACCCCATTTCCACAGCACCGAAGATTTAGTGGAGAAGAGGATAGCATAGTGGCTAAAAACCACCTCTGTTACTTGTCAGTAGTTGTGATCCTGGGCAAGCTACCCAACCTCCCTGTGCCTCAGTTTCCTTGCCATAATATAGGCACATGGAGAGAGCAAAATGGAGTCTCTCATGTCAAGCAGGGGCCTGTGTCAAGCAATGACGCCAACAGTTAAGGTACTGAAGCTGGGAGATATCGGAGATATCGCTGGGACCAACATCAGCTGACACCCCAGAATTGATAATGAGCAGAACCAGAGGAGGTTTGCAGGGTTCCAAGACCAGTTAAATCCCTTTCAAAAAGGGGAGGAATTTGGCAGCAAACTGTCAGACTCCTCAGACATGACCCCTCTATGTCTGACCACTTAAAAAAGGCAACTGCTGCCCAAGGCTCTGCCCAAATAATCCCCAAACAGAACCGAGAGCCTTCACTGCTGGAACATTAGAAGCAGTAAGTGCCGAGAGCTGACCCGGACCAGACCGAAGCCTTATCTCAACTGCACGCCCACAGACTGACTTTGTGTTTGGTTCGTTAACTTCCTGCACCCTCTGTTATCTTGTTTGTTGTGTGGCTTGTCTTCTGTCTCGCTCTGTGTGCTGTGTAAGAAGCCAAGTTTAATCCCATGGTGAATTCTTATTGAATTTGGAATCCCGAACCTGCTTTAGAATTGTGATTTAACTTTGCTTTATGATTGAATAAAGCTGACATTGTGGAAAGACACAACTCGTGTGTGCGTCTTCACAGCATGCTCATGACAGCACGCTAATGGTAACTCCACCACAGTTTTCTTGTGAGGGTTAAATGAATTAACATTTGAGAAGTACTTGAAATAATGCGAGACACATAGTAAGTGCTATAAAATGTTTAGTAAGTAAATGAAATATGAGGCTTAAGAATTTCCCATCCAACTCATGCTATCCCTCCTTATGAAGAAAGTCCTGTCTTATATGTAATGGCACATTATGAGAGAGAGAGACAGGGACACGGGATGAGGGGAGAGAGAGACGAGAGTGCTCTTCCTGGTGACAGTAGAAGATAGTAGTAAAGACAATAAGCCCATATTGCAGTGGCAAGAATTAGCCTCTGAGATAAGGAAGAATTTACTGACAGTAAGAGGTGTCAGATACAGTTCAGATAATGAGGATGACATGTTTTCTTCCCCATAAAGAGTATTTTCAGAAGACTAATATAAGCAGATTGTGATGAAGGTGCTCATAGAAAATCAGAAAACCTCTCAAGACCTCTTGTTGTAATTTTTAAACTCTGATAATATATTTTTCAACTTTTATCCTGATGTCACTAGTCACTTTTTCCATTAAAATAGAATATATGCCCTTCCAACTTTTTAGGCACTTTCAAAAATCCTAGACTAAAATGATTTTCAGCTGCCTTTATGGCTGCACTATGGTCCATTTCAACCAAATATAACAATAATTCTGGCTGACATTATAAAGGTCCTAATGATTAAAAGCAGAAAAGGGCTTCAAGCGGCAATAATATAATCTGGACACCGTGGCCCTTCATCTAAGAGCAAATGCCCTTAATTTGAAGACAATATCAAGAATGGGAACCTGAGAAGTGGAGTGGAAAGGAAAACAAAAAGACAGGAAAATCATACCTGGGAATAAGGAGTGATGAGTAAACAAAAAGAATAATTACCTCACATTTTTGTTCGCTTCAGTTCCTGCAAAACTAGGCTGAAACATTAGATCACCAGTAAGGCAAACAATTCTGGCTATTCTAGCTTGAGAGATTTTTCTACACTTAATATACTTATTATTAGGGTGCCTGGGTGGCTCAGTCGTTAAGCGTCTGCCTTCGGCTCAGGTCATGATCCCAGTGTCCTGGGATCGAGTCCCACATCGGGCTCCCTGCTTGGCGGGAAGCCTGCTTCTCCCTCTCCCACTCCCCCTGCTTGTGTTCCTGCTCTAGCTGTCTCTCTCTCTGTCAAATAAATAAATAAAATCTTTAAAAAAAAAAAAAATATATATATATATATATACTTATTATTAGTGAGGGTGCAGAGGTCAAATATGCTTTAATATTTTTACTCACAAACAGAAAGTCTTCATGCCTCAGATTCCTTATTTCATGTCCTGATATTTCAAGAGTACAGAAACCACGTCCTTTAGAGTTACCATGTCAGATTCCTACCCTACACAGGGAAGAGTTAGTAGACTTACACTCCTCCTTGTTTACTCCTTGACAGAGTGCATTTTAGCTACTTTTCTCAAATTCTGGACTATTGATACATTGGTGAGAAGTGATTCTGAGGTATATATGGTTTTAGATTACCTTATTAATGAGCAACTACTTGAATAGTACTTACTAGATATATAATGAACCATTGTCCTTTTTTGTTGTTGCTGTGTCTTAAACAGGCTTGGATAATGATCTGCTGTAAAGTCTGACTGCATCACCTGCTACAGTGGAAGACATCAGGCAGTCATGAATTTGTGCCCAGAAAACTGTGGCCCAGGACACATTTATTTTCAGTTATATTTGACTTTCTCTTTCTTCATTTTTCCCTATCCTTTCTCTCACCATTTTCAGGATCCTTCTGTTATCCTTTAATTGCCAAAAGCTATGGATGGCTCAGAATTTTCATTCAAGTAATAGGGATCTTATCCAGTAATGTGTCATTTGTTGTTGAGTGTCATACTTCTAGCAGAAAAGATGTCAAAATATGATAATGAAGAAGCAGCATTTACGGCCATGGAAAATTAGTTATGTCCCCTTTGTCATAGACCAGAGCCATCCTCTGCTCAAACTGGGGTTTGATCTTCATAGGCAGCACTGAACATCAACTGAACATTTACAAGGCATGATGGGAGATAAGCAAAACCCTGTGTTCATCACAGGGTTTCAACTTTTTAAAATTTTTTTTAAAGATTTTATTCATTTGTTGGAGAGAGAGAGAGAGAGAGCGCGTGCGCACACACAAGCGGGGGAGTGGCAGGCAGAAGGAGAAGCAGGCTCCCTCCTGAGCAGGGAACCTGATACAGGACTCGATCCCAGGACCCTGGGATCATGACCTGAGCCAAAGGCAGGTGCTCAACCAACTGAGCCACCCAGACATCCCAATTTTTAAATTTTTTGAGAGAGAGAGAGAGAAAGCAAGTGTGTGTGCAAGTAGGGGGAGGGGCAGAGGGGGAGAGAGAGAGAGAGAGAATCTTAAGCAGGCTCCATGTCCAGCATGGATCCTGACACGGGGCTTGGGGCTTGATCTCCCAACCCTGACATCATGACCTGAGCTGAAATCAAGAGCTGGACGCTTAACTGACTAAGCCACCGAGGCACCCCACCAATGTTTCAACTTAATGTCTTTCTCTCCTGTCCTCAGAGTCACAATCTTAAGACTACAGAAATGTGAAATTCTATACACATTTCTACATTGCATTGTTGGTAGCCTCTTTATTCCATCCCCCCGCTAAGATTTTCTACTGTCTGAAATTGGCCACTCTTCTCAGATACCAGGGCCACATGATTGAGACTTTGTCAACTCAGTATTTTGCTTTTGATTTTAATTTTAACCCAATTAAAATGGGTTATCTTTTCCCCAAAACTATGCACTTAAACAACTTCCTACTTTGATATGCCTTATTAATTGAAATCTAAACAAAACTAATTCCACATCCCAGTTTTCTAAGATGTCTTTCTTTCTCCAAGAAACCACTGCCAACCACATACCTAAAAAGAAATTACACATCTTTATGTTCCTAGTCTTGAGAAAACATCATATTCAAGAGCATTTTATGACTAGCCTACATGTTAGAAAGAAATTGAAACAGTTTTCAATTAAAAAAAAGGAAAACATAAACACACACACACACACACCAATCACCATTAGCACTATATTCTGCACTTAAGTTTATCCACTCCACACCAACATATCACAACTAAGATAAACAGGGTCATTAAAGAACTTGAAAAAATAGCTTGCTTAATAAAACTGTACCATAGAGAAGGCTGTTTGAATAAGTTATCCTATTTCTAATAAATTCACATTGGCCAAGTTTTCACTATGTACTTCACGTACTAGATAATTTTTGATTTCCTCCCTAATTCCATATGTATTATTGCTGGTGGTTTACCAAAAATCTCATCCATTTTCAAGGTTTTATAAAGTTTTGTAAAGTGTTCTCCTGCTGTTTATTTCACACCTAACGTAATTCCTTCTTTATGATGCTCTGTTTAGTTACCTTGGCAATGATATCATAACATAGCAGAAACACCTGTCATTGCAAGATGATTCCTGCTTAATATTAAGCTGGAGTTAACCTCATTTCTCTATACATATGGAAAAATGTTATTTGACATAGATTTCACACTGAGAAAAGTCCGCAAACCTATTTTTTCTTTATTATTATATATGATCTGGGGGTAAGTTCTGATTTCAGAAATAAATACGAATGGTTTATATACTTTTGTCAGGAAATGAAAGATGTTATATTATAGGCAAGAAATTTACTATCTAGCTTGTTAAAATACATACCGATTATTTTTTAGTTATCTGCTACTTTCTGTCAGAATCACTTTAAAATGACATCAAAAGAGCTCATATTTTGTTCCAAGGTATAAAGAACATATTTTCATTTAAAATGATACAGTGTGGGGAAAAGCATTTAGAGTTAGGCACACCTGATTTGCTGATTTTTGAAATACAGTAAGTCAATTTAGCTTTCTAGGCTTAAGTTTTCTCCTCTATAAATTAAGGACAATAATAGTTAACATGATATATATGTAAAAATATAAATAGATACATGGCTAAAAGAGATGATTTATGTAGAGTAGCTAGCATAGTGCTTGATATTTAATGAGAGGCTGAATTAAATTCCCTCCCACATACTCAGCTTACAGATTTTAAAACAGTGATCTCTTAGAAAACATACACAATTTTAAAAGACCCACTAAACTAAGGCACATGTAGAATTTAATTTTTAATAATTGTTTAAGAAGTGTGATGTAAAATATTTTATCAAAAGTATATAAATTATAAATATTTTTACTACTAGAGTGTTAGAACTTGAAGGAGGTTTATAGCCCACCTAATTCAATGCCCATCATCACTTCCCAGGAAAAGAAACTATTTAAAATAGATAAAAAGAAATTTAGATTATTTGCCCCCAGTGACACATTTAACTAACAGTTCAACTAAGGTGATATCAGACCATTTTAACCCAAGACTAGTGACTTACCCTTTTTATCACCAGCCTCCTTTATGCCAACACTACTCTAAACACATTAAATTCTGAAAAACATATATTTAAGATATAACACCAGGAATTATTTTTCACTATCTTTAAATGCCTATTTAAAATTTTAAAATGTCAGCATTTAGTCTTCCATGGGCTATTTAAATTGTGTAGTAAAGTTTAAGTAATTTTATAAAATGTCAAAATGTGAGGAAAAATTACTTAGGACCCCCTTCATTCCTCTTTGTTTGAAAGAAATTTTTACTCTTTCCAATATTAAGCATATTGGCCACCATTCGACACTATCATCCTCTGGGAAAATAATTTTTTAATGATAGATTTGTCTAAAAATGTAGCCTCTAATTTACCAAATGTGATAATAATGGATTCTAAGACCTACTAGTCATTGATTTAAGTACTCATAGCTTCGAAGTATATTTAAACTTTTTTGGGGTTGGGGAATTGAGAAAATGAATAGCATAGGAAGTTGCTTTGGAGCTATTCTCCATTAACAGCACCCTGATGACCATACACAGCTGACCTGCACTGTATCACTGGTGCAGGACAAGGGTTCGCATTTTACTTATATAATTCCTGACATACATCTCTTAGGCCATATCACTTGTCAGTGAATCTTCATCCAAACTCCATAATTGTATTATTTGACAGCTAATTTTTTAATGGTTTCAAATAGTTAAACTCTCTAATAATGAAAACATTCATGAAAAATTATCTATTCCTAGAAGATGTGCAGAACAGTCTTCAAGATATTGTTGGCAATATTGGAATTCACACCCACCCCAAAATACAAGATATAGATAACCTACTGCTCATCAAATGGTAAATTAGTAAACTATCAAGTTTTTTCTGTTATTCTTAGGAAGGAGAGGGAACATCATCACCCTAAGGAATGATTCCTCTCTCCTCCTAGGCTTGTTCCCAACTTTCTTTTCGCACCTCAAAACTCTGGTGAGGACTATTCACTTTTACTGAGAAGTATATCTTCTCATCTATATGACAATAGGGAAATAGTTATACTTTATATATTACATAAATGTTGGTAGCTCTTAAGGACAGAGATACAAATAGGAAATAAGATGGTTCCTTAATCTTTGATAACCTGACGATGGGAAACCTACCTCTGGGTGCCTTAATTCCTGATCTGAACATCTCTGGGCTCTGAGAGGTCCAAGAGCACTGCCACACATAGCCGGGATCTGCTTTCTTGTTTGAGAAATGAGGGCACCTTTTCCCACAAACTCAAACAAAATACCAATAGCCATTATAAGGAGCTTAAGACATTAAGTTTTAAGTATAATAATCAAACCAGGTGGAAATATCAAACCATGATGGATCATACTATGTAATAAGGATATTTGCTCTCCCTAATGCTTTGTAACTTCTGCCAGGCAACATAATAAAGCATTCTGTAAAAATTCTAAATGTGCTGAAATAACTTAAACTGATTAGCTATTTAGATACCCTCACCACAGACTGCTTTTTCTCCATTTAACTGTTGATGCTACTCACATAACTTCTGATTTCATTCTGTTACTAGTAGACAGGATTACACATAAACCAGAGCAACAGTGTTTCTTGCTGGCCATGACACATTTAAAAACAGTGATGGAAAAGGAAGAAAATAATCTTTTTTTCTAAGGAAAAAAAGCGGGTAGCCCATGATTTTTTTTAAATCAAAATGTCACAATTAAGGAAGTCTTTACTGTTTATTATAGATCACTAATTAGGACAGTTTGCTAAACCAGTATAGCTCCCTTAGTCCCAAATCAGATTTCATAAAAATGAGAAACATTTTTCCTCTAGCATAGCATGAAGGGACGTTGTCCCAGTTTGTATCTATCCCACAAAAGTAAATACAAATAAATTAACTTGTTGCCTTCATTACTATTTATGCACTACCTTAAATCAATCTTCAAATTTCTTACCTTATCTAAAATGAAGGCCTTTTATTTATTTTAAACTCAGACTTTAAGTAATTTGAAGAATGTAACCAAAAACATGTAACTAAAAACGTTTTCTTGATTAATTTGGAAAGGTAGATGGATTTGTATTTGATCTGTGATTTCTTAAAATAATTTATTAAAACAGCAATGCACACATGAGGGAAATACATTCTTTTTTGAAAAAAAAAAACAATAAAAATAAAGAATTAAAAATAAACAAAGATTAGAATTCAAATCTGAAATTTGCCTTTCATCCAATATCTGATAACTATTATGATCTAGTTCATTCATTTAATGTTCAACGAATATTAGTCAGTGTCTATTAAGTACCAGGTATTAATCAGGCCATAGGAAAGCAAGTCCCCATTATCACAAAGCTTATAATCTAGTGGAAAGAAGCAGGCAGTAAAAAGATACACTGACAATACAGGCTATGTTAGGTACCTGCTATAAGAAACATGAATTGGAAGAAAGGGCCAGGGAGGGGCAGGGGTAGAAGGTGGGAGTGCTTTTTTAGGAGTTTTCAGGAAGGGCATCTCTAATGAGGTACCAATTGAACTAAGGCATAGCTGTGGGTCAGACTGATAAAGGAAGAACATTCCAGGAATAGGAAACTGCAAGTGTAGGCCTTGCTTGGTTTGTGAACAGCAAAGAGGCGAGTGTGTAGAGGGCATTATGTGAAGGGGATTGTAATAGGAAATAAGATCAAGTTGGGAGAGGGTGGTGGAGAGGCAGTTCCTGCAGGGCTGTATAGGTCCTGATATAGCCCAGTCTCTCCTCAAACGCAGCTTCCAATACTGTATACTCTGCGTGTATGTGTGTGAGTTATACATACCTACACACACGTGTATGTACATATGTATATGAGTTTTCATTTAGCTATTATAAAACACAATACTGTTCATATGCAATTTCCCTAGAATTTAAAAATATAAAAGTAGGATTGCTCATGGTAAACTCATTTTAAATGTTGACAGATGCTAAAGAATTCCTTCAAAACAAGCTGGACTAAAACAAACAAACAAACAAACAAACAAACAAACAAGCTGGACTGACTCTCACCAGAAAAATATGAAAATAGCCATTTTCTCAAAATCCCCAACCAACACCCAATGTCATTGGTCTTCTGCATTTTTGTTGAGCTCATGGTGAAATGATACTTTATTGCACATTATAGTTGCTCTTCATTAATGTGTTTCTGTGCTCTTTGAAATATGCCTTATGTGAATTTTCTGTGTATATATATATATTTTTGCTGGATTATACTTCTGTTTTCAAGAATGCTTATTTGGTTTTGTTTTGCCTCCCTTGCTCTCACCCCAATCCTGATTTAACCAATGTCAACAGACAGATGTGTATCCCTACTCAGCTTCCTCCTTGTTCAATAAAAATGTATGTGAGCCTAATTTCAAATATATATATATATATATATATATATATAATTGTTTGATTTTCATTTATTTAAATAGTCTAGAAAAGGTAATGCATAGAGAAAAAAAGTAGATTAGTGGTTGGCTGGAGCTGGGGTCAGGAATGGGGATTAATTACAAATAGGCATGAGGCATCTTATTGGGGGAATGAAAATATTCTAAACTGATTCACGATGATGGCTGCACCACTCAGTAAAGTTACTAAGAAACACTGAATTCTACATTTCAAAGCAATGAGTTTTATATGTATATTATATCTCAAGTTGGTTTAAAAAAAGAAATATACACATTACTCAGCAACTTTTTAAAAAATAATATATCATTGATATCCTTACAACTTAGTAGAGTCTCAAAGTCAAACTTTTTTGTACTTTTTATACACACATACACATACATGCACAGATTCACATAAGATTTTGCATCACTTAGATCATATATACACTTTAATTTGGGCACACATCTTTGCACCTTAATTTTACCACAGAAGAGCAATACAACAAGGCTCTGAAAGCAAAACAAAATGAGTAGACGAAACATAGATTAAGAAAAAATATATATTTGCAATGCATTTAACAAATAAAATGCTAATGTATTTAATATACAGAGTGCTTACAAATTGACAAGAAAAAGACAAACCAACAGAAAAATGAATAAAGGATGTGAATAAGCAATTCTCAGAAAATCAAACCCAAATGGCCCCAAATACATGAAATAATACATAAGCTTAATGAAAATCAAAGTAATATAATAAATTAATAATCAAATGTTAACTTACATGCATTATGTTGACAGGAATCAAAAAGAACATTAGTATTTATTACTGGTGGATATATGGGGAAAATGTATTATCAAACATTTCTGAATTATTAAAGTGGTTTTGGAAAGTAGTTTGGAAAATCTATTATTTGGAATATTATTTCCAAGATATAAAACATAAGAATGTAAGGATATATACATAAGGATATTCACTGTAGTGTTGTTCTTAGCATGAAAAAACCTTGAAACAGTAAGAATATTGAATAAATTATGGTACATACCAATTGGGTTTTGCCACATTTATTTTATATTTAGCCACCTTACTAAATTTCTCATTTTCATTTTGGTATACAATCCTAGTTAGCAGTAAGATACCTTTTTTTCTTTCCACATTTATGCAAGTTATTTTATTTTCTTATTACATTCACCAAAATGTCTAAGACTAAATTAAATAATAATAGTAATTATCCCAAGCTCCAATATTTATTGATATGGTTTTAGTGTTTCATCAGTAAGAATAATAATTGCTGTTAGCTTTTGGTAAATATTCCTATTCATATTTAAAAGGCTTTATTATATTTCTAGCTTTCCTACAGTTTAATTAGAAATGGCTGTCAATTTTATCATATACTTCTGAAGCATTCATTTACTGATATGATTATATGATTTTCTCCTTTACTTGTTTGAAGCACTGAATTGTGTTGTTAGATTTCCTTTTTTTTTTTTTTAAAGATTTTATTTATTTATTTGAGAGAGAGAATGAGATAGAGACAGAGAGAGCATGAGAGGGGGGAGCATCAGAGGGAGAAGCAGACTTTCTGCTGAGCAGGGAGCCCGATGTGGGACTCGATCCCGGGACTCCAGGATCATGACCTGAGCTGAAGGCAGTCGCTTAACCAACTGAGCCACCCAGGCGCCCCTGTTGTTAGATTTCCTGCTATTAAACCACCCTTACATTCATATACTAAATGTTACCTGATTATTTTGTTGCACTAAATCTTGGAGTGATTATTTTAGAACAAGTTTGTGGAAGGTAAACTTTCTGAATATTTTTATGTCCAAAATGTGTTTATTTTGTACCCATAATTAGTTATCAGAGAGTTCTAGATTCAGAAATCTTTTGTTTCAGAACACTGAAGATATTGCTTGCTTACCTTCAAACATTCTGTCAATGATATGTCAGATAACAATCTGATTTTAATTTCTTTGTATATAAACTTTCCCTTTTTTCCCCCTAAATCCTTTTGGGATTTTTATCTTCATATATAGAGTAACAAAATTTTCACCAAGGTGGTGTCTTTGTGTAATTCTTTTTTCAATAATTTTTCTTACTACCTGACATATATCCTTTTAATCTCAAGATTCAAGACTTTCAACAATTTTCTTCTAGTTTTGTATTTATGTCCTCCATTTCCTCTTTTCTCATTTTCTGCAGCTCCTATTAATTGTAATTAGAATTCCTTGATTAAGTATCTATGACTAATTCTTCTTTCTTTTTCTTTCTTTCTTAAGCCTTTTATTGTGAAATATAACACACATACAGCCAGGTGCACAGAATATAAATGTACAGCTTAGTACATTATTGTAACATCAGTGTAACACTCACCCAAGGCACAAAATAAAACATTGCCATGAATTTTATGACCTTGTATGACTAATTCTTCTAACATACTTTTTATTTGCCTTTTGCTCTTCATTCATTGAAATATGTTTATTTTATAGATCACTGATTCAGTCCTCAGCTCTGTCTGCTCTATTCATCAGTTCCACTGACTTTTAAAAATGATTTTTGCAAAGTGTTTTAATTCCTAACTCATCCTTATCCACTCATAGTCCCTTTCCATAGCAAAGTGTTTTTATTTAATGTATGCTGATCTGTCTTTGAGTTATATCAAATCTCACTTAATCATCTCTGTTCATTCTGGCATAAATTTCTTCTGCAGATCATCAGGTTATTTCCTAAGGGTCCCCATCTTCTAAACAGGAGAGTTTACTGTTCAGTGTATGTGGGGGGAGTGCATTGACTGGCTGGCTTTGTTTCCCCTTCTTGAGCATATAATGGGCCTGGAAAATGGCAATACCACTCACCTGTACCCAAACACACAAAAACATTTCCCAGTTTTTCACTTTTCAAAACAACATTGACTGTTATCTGATAGTGGAACGCTCTTGTGAATTTCCTTCAAATGTAGATGTTTTACTTCTCCTCTCCTATCCATGTCAACTTTGTATACCAAGTTACTTCAGGCTCCATGATTCCCTCTCAGACCCTGACACCTATTCTAAGCACCTTCCTCAAATAAGTAAATTTTCTTAGAGTACAGTCCTCAAGTGTTAAAGTGTTAGTCTGGAACTTAAGAGTCAAATATGTTCCTGCCTTGTTTTCTTAATTGTACATGTATAGAAGTAGAGTTGGGAGGTGAGGTGAACTCAAATGTCCTTGACATTATGAGTGATGTTTGATTAATTGCACTGATAGTTTTCCCCTTTTATATTTATATTGGCCGGCGCCTAACATAATAATTAATTCTCTAGCTTTATCTTGGTAATAATTTTTCTGTTGCTTGTGTTTAGGGCTGGCATATTGTTTGCTTTTGTTAATTAAGTGTTTTGGATTTTCTATCTTTCAAGAGTATCTAAAAAGTTAGGGTCTGCTAATCAAACATCTTACATTCTAGCTTTGTTCTGAATTTGTTTGTATTTTAATTTTTCTCTTATTTAAAATAATTTTAGGTAGCTAGAGAGGTGTTTGTATGTGTGTTCTCTTCAGGATCTTGATCTAGTCTTCTGTAATATATATTCATCATTATAATTTTAATAAAATTTTTTTACTTGAACTAAATAAACTTATACTAAGTATCTCATTCTTGAAAGCCTCCTTGATCTCCCCCCAAACTGAGTCAATCAATTCCTTTCTTTCTCCTGCTTTAACTTAATCAAAACATGTAGAGTATCTATGACCCTTATTAGTATTCATTTATCTACCCATCATGTCTTTGAGACTAGGGACAATGTCAGTAATTTTTTTCTTTTTAGAACCAAATTATTGAAGTCTAAGTGATCCAGTTTTATTATATCACCACCAAATGTGACAATGGATTACAAAATAACTAGACAAGACAACCATTTATTAGGAATTTATAATGTGTATCATGTTAAGCATATTATAAATGCTAGTAATCATCCCCAAAACACTGAGGATAGGGAATCTCATCCCACTTATGAATGAGAAAGTGAGGCTCAGCATGGTTAAGTAGATCATCCTAAGTCACACAACTTATAAGTACAAAAGCCAGGTTTTAATTCTGCTATACTTCTAAGCTCTGGCTCTTAACTCTGTTTTTTTGTATTTTCCTAGATAATAATATCAATATTAAAACATATTAAGATGTCAAAACCCAACCCCAAATCAATCTATACAAGCTAATGCTCTAAGAATAATGACATAAAGCTATGTGAAATACTGAAAATGTGGGAAAATTTACAATTGATATATATATATATATACACATATACATGTATACACATATCACAAGAAAAATTCAAAATATTAGAGTATATATTTATTTTTCGATGTGAAGGTAAGGTGTAAATATCAATGTATAAAGTAAAACTACAGGGGCACCTTGGTGGCACAGTCTGCTAAGCATCCAACTCTTGATTTTGGCTCAGGTCATATCTCAGGGTCCTGGGATTTAGCCCTGTATCAGGCTCCTTGCTTAGCGAGGAGTATGCTTGAGATTCTCTCTCTCGCTCTCTCTCAAATAAATAAATCTTAAAAAAATAAGTGAAGCTATAAACAACCAGAACCATAATGAATAAATTATATTAATTACTAAAGATTGATCCTTTGGATCACAATTTGTTTTTGTTAGTTACATTGTCATTTTTGCCATGTAGGATACAAATCTTTCCAAAGTATATAACACACTTGTAATACTGTCATAAAAGGAAGATATTGGGAATGACAAATATAATGTTACAATTACTATTTATTGAAGGCCTAATATAAGCAAAACACCATATGTACATTATCAACAATTCTTATACTAACCCAGAAAAAAAGACATTTACTCTACTTTGCAAAGGAGAAAACAGAGGCACTGAGAGTTCAAATAGCCTGCCTAAAGTTTTCCAGCTAATGAGTATGCAAGCCAGCATCTAAGCCCAGGTCTGGTTGACTCCATATCCTACCCTAAGTATTCTTGATGCCCTTGGAAGATAGCAAGGGAAAGACCTGGATTTCTACTATGCACTAGGTATCCTGCTAGGAAACTTGCTCACCTGCTTTTTTATTTTTATTTTTTTACTTCATTTAAGGAGGTAGTTTCTTTGACGGCCTCACAGATGAGAAAACTTAGTTGCAGAAAACTTAAGTGCCATCCACAGCCAGTAGTGAAGGAACTAGGATTTGAAACTACTCTGACTCCAAATTCCATATTCTTTTCTCTCTCTAGAGCTATCCCTGTAAGGAGCAGATACATTTGCACATGCTACAACCCCTGAGAATTGTAAATTCTCAAGTCCATTTGAGATGCACAAGAGGTCGGCTGGATTGTGAATGTTATAGACCCAGACTGCTATATTTTTTAATTCTTGTGTCTGTTTTTCTAGTTTTGATTATCTACTGAAGATACCAGATACTTCTTACCACGATACCGGCTAAACTAGAGTAGGCTCTCTTTTTTCTTCTAATTCAATTTTACAAATTTGAAGACTAGCAATAAAATCCAGCTTTTTAAAGAGCTTTGAATAACCTAAGAGCACACTAGGATCTCTTATGAATTAATAGCATGGGTTTAATTGTTTAGATGTGGTCAAAGTATTTATGAAATTTCACTCATCTTTTGCCTACTTCCTGGTTTTTACCTGTTTTTTCAGAAAGGTGAAGTTGGTAGAAGGCTGAATTTGGATAAATGAGGTGTTACTTGATCACTAAACCACTTTTCATGTTTAGGATATAACATGATAGTATGCAACAATATTTATTATTGTAGCTTGGATCAGTGCTACTTGAAGTGTGGCCCATGAATAGGCATCACCTGAGAATTTCTAGAAATGCAGATTTCTAGGCCATATCCTAAACCTACCAAATCAAAATTTCTGGGGGAGAGGCCTAAAAATCTTCATTTAAATCAGCTCTTCAAGTGGTTTATTTGCATTGCCCTGGATTTTAAGGTGCCCAGATTTTTCATAACAGACTTTTCCAAGTGAAGCATGGAATAATTCAAGATGACCTTGAGTAATTGCACTGTGACTCAGTTTCCTCATCTGTCACATGAAAATAATAATAAGGCTGTCTAATTAAATAAAAATATATAGACATATAATACACACACACACACACACACACACACCTGAGAACAGTGACCGCAACAAAATTATGTACTTAATAAACATTAACCCAAAAATGTCTGCCTCCACAACTGGTGATATTTTCAAATGATACACTATGCAAATGAACTTTCATTATGATATTATTGTTGTCACTAATGCTAATTTGGTCACATTTAGGCCTTCATACTACTACTTTATCTTTAAGGATGAACCGAGCCACTTTCTATTCTGCTCAGTATAAAAGGATTCTAACTGGCTTGATTTTTGAGAATGAAGATTGATGAACTTCTCCTTGCTAATCACAATTTATATTATCAATGGATGTAGGGGAGAGGTCTCTCTTCACTGAAAGAAAGCAACTGAGTCAAAAAGATATATTAAGAACACTGTAGGTAATTCATCAATGCCTGAGAAACCAAACTGATCAATTCCTATTTCCCTCTTAGAACACCCTCTCATTTTTAACTTTGTGTTTTCTGAACTTTTCTTTGAAATAACAATGTGGAAATTTTCACATTTTAGGGAGTCCCTCAAAATTATTTTTTAATATTTTGCCAATTTTCTTGTTTTGAAAATAAATGTCTGGTCTTCTTTTTATCTATATTCTGGGCCTGTAAATATTCTTTTCCAGTATATTTTACTCAAGATATATCAAAATTTCAGTCCTTTAACCTTTCATGCAGCTTCCCAAATAACCTGTGGGACAGAATTTTGCCACTACAAGATAGATGATATCAGATATGTGTTCCAAAATATGTTTCTAAAAATGTGTTATTTGTGGAAGAATAAATAATAAAATAATAAAAGCACTAAGATAAAAAAATGTACAGTTACAGAATCATATTGATGCTGCTGTAAAAGAATTTGGTGGATCAAACTGCACAATAACCCCAAAACAGATGTCTGTAAGAAGATTATCCATCATTATGACCTAGTTCCATAATCAGGCTCTACCTTGATATTTTACTTAAAAAAATGGATGTGGAATATACACAATTTATGCTTAGCTGCTGCAGTAACATTGATAAAATATTGATCTAAAAATAATCAAACCTTACAGCAAAGGAATGAATATATGAATAAAGTAAAATATGCTTTTCTCTGGAAAATAAAGCTGGTGTACACAGTAATAAATTCTGAAAAAAAGTAGCTGAGAATGGCTTATACCACATAAAAGTAAATGTCATTCAAGCATACTAAATAATAAAGTACCTGAAATAATTACCTAGCCAGAGAGTTTGGGCTGACACAAATAATTGGTACATGCAGATAAAAAAAAATAATTTTAAATTCAAGACAGTTAGCAAGAGAAAAAAAAAGTCAAATTCTTTTCCAGAATAATTTAAACAAAATCTGCAGAAGTTCTTAATAGCTAAAATCAGCTTGTTGAAATAGTTTTTAATTCTTTCTAATTATTTTGCAAGACTCAAAATGGTCTCATCTTGAAGTCATGTGGATAGAAAACTTGTAAAGGAAGAATCATAAAAAAGTCATATATTACAACATCTGAACAGGAATGCTAAGCAACAATCTAGTTTTGTAGCATGAACATCCAGGCCATGTTTTGCGTATTATACTTCATGGATACTTCTGGAGACTACATGGGTAGGCAGCATTAAAATAATGGTTTGATGCAGTTACCATTTTACTACAGATATCACAAGCAAACAGAGATGAACTGTCCATTTTAGCAGTTTACAATGAGTTAAAGAATTATAATTAAAAGAAATCAACGAGGGCCCAACTACATTAAATGAGTAGTAATCATGAATGCTTACCTAGCTCTTTCTGTTCTACTTAACACCTGAGTCTTATGCAAAAAAATATGAATAAAAAAGATATACTTGTATACTTTCTAGTAGAAGTTTCTTACTCTTTTTTTTTTTTTAATTTAATCGCTCTGAGCAGTAGGTGATGTATAATAATACTATTTCCATTTTACAAGTAGAAAACTAAGTCAAGAGAAGGTGTGATTTTTTTCCAGTTCATAGGGCTGCAAAGATTATCCAATTCCCACTGTGTCACTGTTACCATCACCCCAAACATAGCCATTTGTTACACCCAGTGAAAGTCCCTGCTCAATTACAAATTGAATTAACAGGCCATTTATAAACACAGATTCACATGCTACTCAGGTAGTTATGGAGTACTGCGATACTTCACGGATAATATCTTATAAAAAAAAGATGGATAGGGGGGTGCCTGGGTGGCTCAGTTGGTTAAGCGACTGCCTTCGGCTCAGGTCATGATCCTGGAGTCCCGGGATCGAGTCCCACATCGGGCTCCCTGCTCGGCAGGGAGTCTGCTTCTCCCTCTGACCCTCTCCCTTCTCATGCTGTTTCTCTCTCTCTCTCTCTCAAATAAAAATCTTAAAAAAAAAAAAAAAAGATGGATAGAATGGTTCCCTAACTGCATGTAAAACCGCCACCAGTAGGTTTAACTTATCAAAAGATCACTTTAGAGCAAGAAGAGTAAATATTCATAGGCTTCCTGGAGTCTGAGAGGGGTGAACAGAGAATAATGAAAACAATTCTGGAGAAATTTGAAACATGGAGGAAATACCTGTAAAATTTTTCAATAGCACTAATAAAATGGGATCAATTAGTATGCAATGGTACAGACTGTAATGAGTTAATTTAATTTCATAAATTAGGAATTGTCACATGCAATGTGGGAATATTAAAGAGAGAACATTATACTCAAAGGAAATTAAGTGCTCAATAATGTATACGATGCTAAGGCTAACAGAAAAAAATATTTACACACATGCACACAAGTCTTGCAATTAATATAATCTGATCAGTTAACTTCGAAGACTATGTAAGAAGTAAAAATAATGATAGTGGTATGGTGGGAAAGTAATTTATTGAGATATTAATCTGTGTTCTTTATCCCCGGATTTCAGAGCCATATTCAAATCAGGCCAACTATTCTCTATTTTCTTGTCTTCGGGATTTTAAAAAAAAAGATTTTATTTATTTATTTTGAGAGAGAGAGAGTGCGCACTGTGCATGCATGTGAAAGCATGGGGAGGGGCAGAGGGAGAGAGAGAATCCCAAGCAGACTCTCAACTGAGCATGGAGCCCAACATGGGGCTTGATCCCACAGACCCTGAGATCATGACCTGAGCTGATATCGAGTCGGATGCTTAACCGACTGTGCCACCCAGGTGCCCTGGGATTTTTTTTTGGCAATATAGATTAGCATATTGTAGATTTTACGAAAAGAATCCTGAAAGAATTCCCAGTATCCAAGAGGCTGGAGATTGGCTGTCCTGACAATAGCAGAGACTCCTGCATGGCCTGGTAATGCCCTGGGCAAGTGGCAAAACCTTTAAGGGGATGGCTGTGTGCAGGTGCAAGGAGATTGTGGAAGGGCAAATATAAATTAAAAAAAAAAATAAGAGAGATCCCATTGTTTCTGTTCAAAGGAAGGGAAGAGACTCCTCCACCCCACTTTTCTTTTTACTTTGGAAAATTTGTAGGTTCTTTCCCTGTCTCTTTGAAACGTATGTGTTTTGAAAAGCTAAATAAGTCTCTTGCCAGCTTTAAGACCCAGGAATGTCTTTTCCAAGGTCCTGGAGCCATTTCTTTGTAATACAATCATTAAGGAAGATAGTACCCCTATCTAAGTTTCTTAAGGAAGATAGGAGGCTAATTTTCTCTGATGCCAAGTTGCACTACTGCTTGCCATAAAAATATGAGAAGTTTAGGGCGCCTGGGTGGCTCAGTTGGTTAAGCAACTGCCTTCCGCTCAGGTCATGATCCTGGAGTTCCAGAATTGAGTCCTGCTCAGCGGGGAGTCTGCTTCTCCCTCTGACCCTCCCCCTCTCATGCTCACTCTCCATCTCTCAAATAAATAAATAAAATCTTTAAAAAAACGAGAAGTTTATTTTACCATTGGATAAAGCCAAATAGCTAATATAGATAGTCACCCCATTCATCAGATAAATTTAGGATGAACTATGTGTGACAAATGGTGCTATCAAGTCCTCTTGAGTAGTTACTGTTTGAGGATGCATTCCGCTCGGCTATATAAAAGGGTGAGATTTCTTTTTGTCTTTGCAATCTCTTAGTGGATTGTCTGTGGTATGCATCACATTCTGGTTTAATGCTTACTCAATAATAAAACTGTTTTTGTTCTCTTCTATCTTTGTAGAGAAGTTTTCTGGATTGACAGAAAACTGTGTGTGTGTGTGTGTGTGTGTGTTTTAAAAGATTTATTTATTTATTTTAGAGAAAGAGAGAGTGAGAGAGCGAGCACACACATGCGGAGGCAGGGGGCGTTGAGGGAGAGGAAGAAAAACCCAAGCAGACTCCACACAGAGCACAGAGCCCAACATGGGGCACAATCTCAGGACCCTGAGATCACAACCTGAGCCAAAACCAAGAGTCAGATGCTTAACCAACTGTGCCACCCAGGCACCCCAGAAAAAACTGTTTTTAATTTTATTTCTCCAAAAACTGGACCAGAGGCACAGAATCTCTGCTTCATCAAGATTGCCATTCTCCAAGTATGGGATAGAACTTTCCAAGGGTCTCTGTGGTTGCCAATGTGGACTTGGAGACTGGAGGAGTTTTCACAATGCTTTGGTAGTGCCTACATAAGTCATACCTCTGGGGGCTGGGGAGGTACAGGGCTAGGAGAATTAAACTTCAGTGATTACTGAAAGTGAATTTCCTGTTGGTCTCATGGGATGAAATCTCACAAGCAGAATTAAGTTAATGGAAGTAAATTAAGATGATCCAAGTGACTTTATATACTTACTACACAGTAAATTTGGAAAATAGAACACAGTTCAGCATGTAACACCGTATACACAAATTAAGAAAAAAGAAAACCTTCACAGCAGGTACCCACATTAGCCTACAGCATGAAAGAATGTAGATCACAGCAAGGAGGGGATATTGAAGCTCATAAACTAAAAACAGCTGGATTTTTTGCTGATGTTAACAAGAAGGCAAATATAAAGTATAACATCAATAAGCACCAAAATATATGGAGAAAGTATTTCTGGTAATAGGGCATTATGCATTGGGATGGGTGTTCCCTTTCTGGTAGGAAGGAAGTAAGAAGACATGAGTACAGAAGAGCTTTGAAAAGGAATTTTGGATCTTCATTCTCAAAATTATACAAACTGGAAAAGCAATCCAGATTCATATTTTTAACAAATAATCAGAATGTTGATTTTTAATAACATGTTACATACAAATGAAACTTAGTAGTCAAAGAAAATAAGGAGATCTAAGTATTTATATGCACTTTTAATATTTTTCCACTACTGAAAAGCAACTCTTTCATATTTAAAAGAGAAAAGGAAGAAGCAAATGTAACATTTATAGTTTTATCATACTCTGTTAGCTACTAAAAGATGATTCTTTCTAAAGGCACCTGGGAACTTCTCATCTTTTAAAACTTGTGATATTGTCACAATTTATCAACTTTTTATGAAACTTTAATAATTTAAGAGCAAAAACCAGGGATATGCATAATAATGAGTATGTTTTCAAGGAAATAGGTTTCTGTTTCATTTTATGATAAAATATAGATCCTTACTTCCTATCACAATAAAAAGTTTATATATGTTGATAATAGATATTGAGAGTTATCATTTATCAAATGCTAATCATACATTTAGTTTTCAAATATGCACATCAAGCTTCTTATGATAATTTCTATTATTAGAAAAAGTGACTCCAGTTGGATGGCATATCCAAGAATCCATGATTTAATAAAAACAATCACAGATACATATATGTACACACACACATATATATATGTGTGTGTATATATATATATATATATATAAACATATAAGTTCTTTTGGTAGTTTATGTAATATATTATATATTAGAAAACTACTTAAAATATATATCAGTGTTATATATTGTTACATAAATGTATAATACATAGTTTATTAATACTTATTATATGCCAGATAGTTTGCTAAATCTTTGACATATTAGCATCTTATTTAATGTTCATGAGACAGTGAAAATGTATTCTCTCTCTGTCACACACACACTTTTAGTAAGTAAGAGATATAATGGATAAAATTATAATGCAATGAGACAAATTGCTCCTTTTGTTCCACTCAGGGGTTAGCAGCCTACAGCCTATAGGCCAAGTCCTGTCTACCATCTCCTTTTGAATAGCCCAAGAGCTAAGAATAATGATGATGATCATTAAAATAATAATAGGAATAATAATAAAAATAATAAGAGACCTTAATTAAGGCCCACAAAGCCAAAAATATTTGCTATCCAAAGGAAACAGTCAACAAAACTAAAAGGCATAATAGTAATCTCCCTATATGGGAGAAAATATTTGCAAATGTCTTATCAGATAAAGTGCTAGTATCCAAAATCCATTAAGAACTTATCAAACTCAACACCCAAAAAACAAAAAATCCAGTCGAGAAATGGGCATAAGACATGAACAAACATTTCTCCAAAGAAGATATACAAATGGCCAACAGACACATGAAAAATGCTCAACATCACTCAGCATCAGGGAAATACAAATCATAACAACAA
This sequence comes from Phoca vitulina, assembly GCF_004348235.1. Taxonomy (NCBI): domain Eukaryota; kingdom Metazoa; phylum Chordata; class Mammalia; order Carnivora; family Phocidae; genus Phoca; species Phoca vitulina. The sequence goes on from NW_022589714.1 coordinate 17,029,929, forward strand.
TGAGGTGCCACCTCACATGGGTCAGGATGGCAATAATTAACAAGTCAGGAAACAACAGAGGTTGGCGAGGATGCGGAGAAAGGGGAACCCTCTTACACTGTTGGTGGGAATGCAAACTGTTGCAGCCACTCCGGAAAACAGTATGGAAGTTCCTCAAAAAGTTAAAACTGAGGGTTCTAGAGGGGAGGGGGGTGGGGGGATGGGTTAGCCTGGTGATAGGTATTAAAGAGGGCACATACTGAATGGAGCACTGGGTGTTATACGCAAACAATGAATCATGGAACACTACATCAAAAACTAATGATGTAATGTATGGTCATTAACATAACATAATAAAAAAAAAATAGAACTACCCTAAGACCAAGCTATTGCACTACGAGGTATTTATCCAAAGGATACAAACATAGTGATCCAAAGGGGCACATGCACCCCAATGTTTATAGCAGTAATGTCCATAATAGCCAAACTATGGAAAGAGCCCAGATGTCCAACCACAGATGAATGGATAAAGACATATATATAATATATATGTAATATATATATAATGGAATATTACTCAGTCATCGAAAAGAATTCAATCTTGCCATTTGCAATGATGTGGATGGAACTAGAGGGTATTATGTTAAGTGAATAAGTCAGTCAGAGAAAGACAAATACTACATGATCTCACTCATATGTGGAATTTAAGAAACAAAACAGATGAACACAGGGGAAGGGAAGGAAAAATAAAACAAGATGAAATCAGAGAGAGAGGCAAACCATAAGAGATTCTTAACTCTAGGAAACAAACAGAGTTGCTAGAGGGGAGGTGGGTGGGGGGATGGGCTAATCGGGTGATGGGCATTAAGGAGGCCACTTGATGTATGAGCAGTGGGTATTATATACAACTGATAAATCACTGAATTCTACCTCTGAAACTAATAATACAGTATATGGTAATTAAATTGAATTTAAATAAAGAATTAAAAAGAATAAATAAAAGAAAATATTTGTTATCTAGCCCTTTACAGAAAAAGTCTGCTGATCCTGCAGAGTAAAGAAATTTTGAAAATTGAATAATTATCTACATATTTTTGCTAAGGGATTGTACAAATCTTTTTCTATACCTACTTAACATAATTTCTTATGACACTGCTGAGATGACCACTAAGACAGTCTGAACTGGATGCAGCAGGTACATCACTGAAGCTCAGGGTTAGGAGCACAGGTGCCCAAATGAAGCAGACGAGGTGGCCCTTGGTCGTCAGTGCTGGATGATACATCATCTGTAGATCCTGATGGCCCCTCCCAGAGGATGCTGTGAATACTGAGGGAATTAGCTCACAGAGTGCACTGCAGGGGTGCCCAGAACCAGTGCTTGGTGACATAAGTGATCCAGGAAGGCACAGAGCCAAGAGGCAATGGGTAGGACAATGGCAGGCGCAGGGAGGGTGTAGGTTCTGAACCCAGACAGGAGTGGCACCAACCCTGACTCTAGTCCCCCTCTCTGGGCCCCAGTTTCTCATCTATAACTGGGGATTAGGCAGGCCCACCTTGTAGGGCTGTGGGGTGCATCAGTGACAAACCAGCAAAGAACTGGAGCTCAGAGCAGGTGTGCGCATGACCATTGTCGGAGAGCCTGCTCTAGTTCAGACTGCCTCAGTGGTCATCTCAGGAATGCCACAGAAATTATGTCAAGTAGGAATAGGAAAATATTTATACAACCCCTAAGCAAAAATATATAGCAATTAGATATTTACATTTTTACATTAAGGATTACTCCTGCTAGCCATATTCTCTAGTTCTAAAATATGTTTAAACATGACATTTGTATTTGTTTCACAATTTGGAATTAAATATTTCAAAGGTACTATTTTTAAGGCTTTCTCTGAATGCAAACAAAAAATTAGGTTCAAAAGAAAGCATCTTAATACAAGCAACTAAGGATATGAATAATCTTCCAGCTGCAGTAGTAGGAGTTATTTGCATTGTATATTATAAATTAAATGACATTAACCCCACAGTTGAATTAGGAGTAGGAGATTAGATATTTGCTATAGTAAGTAGAAGAATGAACCTCAGTTTTAGCCTTCTAAAATAAAATTAAAAAGAAATAACACCTGCAAAAAGCATTAAAAAATCTAAAAACTGCAGTAACTTATGGAAGAATACTATATATTTGCCTATAATTTTCTACTTTTTAATTTTCTAATACATACCAAAAGTCTAAGTGCGGAAAAACACTTTCCTATAGGGCACTGACAAGGCTAAATAAAGACAAGTCCAAATGTTTGTAACAAATACAATCACTTTGGAAATCCAACTTGATGTTGTATATTTTAACTGGCTTATAAGAGATGGCAAAAATACAATGCATTATGTATTTGGGTCACATATTTAAAAAAATAAACCTTCTAATAAGTGAATTAAAAGAACCCATGAAATCAGTTTATAATAATACCATAGTTTGTCTAGAACATATTATCTATTTTATGTATGACTAGGAAATCTCAGGCCCTATACATATTTGACTTTCAGCCAAATTCATATGCCTACCAAAGATACAAACTGAAGTAAATTAATTCATTCCAGTTAATAATAAAGAACCAACCAAGAAGTGTATGATGAAGAAGCATTCATGAAATGGAAAATAGATTGCTTACAAATCTTAGGTAAATGTTCCAAAACACTAAAATCAATCTGATCCCATCCTTCATACAGGTACCATTCACTACTGAGGTAGGTTCAGACTTGCACTTGGTTAAGTGGAAAAAGCTTGTGGGGAGCCTCCTTTGATTCTTCTCAATTTAAGTATATCCAGAGCCTTGTGTAAGAAAGAAAGGGACTAAATACCATTAATCTGAACAGAGTGGAGAAGGCAAAGCCAGAAGTCATTGTTTTGATTAAGACAGCTCCATACAATAGCTTAATACAGTTCTATTGATTTTATTTTAGGAAAGAGATATGTTAAAATGCAAAATTATATTTTAGAGTTTCAAACTTTGGAATTTCAAAAACACTTGATTGAGAAAGAAAAGGTAACAGAGAAGTGCCATTCATTCATTCATTCAAAGTTCACAGAATGCTAAAAAAAACCAAAAAAACAAAGTTCATAGAGTTCTGACTATTTGCAGCTTTGTGGTGATTGCTCAGGAAAAAACCAAGGAAATTAAAATATGGTCCATGTCATTCAAGCAATTAGAGCAAAGCAAAGGAATTAAAACATGTCCACAAATAAAATATAAGATTTAATATTCCCTTTAAAATTTGTTGTAAATACTAGAGACTATTTTTATAACATGAGAATTTGTCTTGGAAGAAATTAATCACATGATCATATTTTAAAACCACAGCTCTGAGGCAGGTACTCTGGATTTCCAACCACATCTTGTCAACATTTTGATGTACATTTTCTGTACATCAAAGGACTAAACTTCTCTGGCCACACTTTTAATCTCTACCTACAAAGATTTTTCTTGTAATAACGAGCATAACTATCAGTGAGGATACAAGTACAGGAAATAATGCAATTTGAAAATTACTTTGCAGAACGTTTAAAAAGTGTTAAACTAATTAAAAATAAATTATAAAGTTATGGTTTTTTGTTCATTTGCACTGACTGAATTGTGCCAAGTCAAATTCTAATTCCCTCATTTTCTCTATCACAGTACCTTACTTTACCAGTGGAAAAGTTTTTCAGGGGTGCCTGGATGGCTTAGTCAGTTAAGCATCCAACTCTTGATTTGGGCTCAGGTCATGACCTCAACGCTGTGGAATCGAGCCCCACATCGTTCTGCACTCAGGGTGGAGTCTGCTTGAGATTCTCTCCCTCTCCTTTACCCTCTCCCTCTTCCCCTTCCCCTGCTCATGCTTGCTATCTCTCTCTCTAAAATAAACAAATAAATCTAAAAAAAAAGAAAAAGTTTTTCAGTTCAACAATGAGTCTACATAATCCAAACATTTTTCTTTTCAAAAGAATTTCAAGATGCATTAGAGAACAATTCCTTCAATTGTTCATTTGATGTTTGATATAATAACATTTCATAAGAGATTCCATTAAAAAACATACTACAGATTACATTATGTTACATTATATATATCACTTAGAATCACATAGATAGATATATGTCATATACCAAGATATACCTATATGATATATATGTGTGTGTGTGTGTATATATATATATATATATATATATATATATATATATGATTATGTTGGGGTTCTCTAGAGAAACAGAACAAATATAGATAGATATCCATAGATACATTTATTTATATATCTATAAATCTATAAATCATATTTTCTGAGTGCCCATCTGTGCCAGTCATTGTTGTTGGCACTGGAAATACTGCAGAGACTAAAACAAACCCCCTCCTTCAGCTCACAATGAACAAATAAACAGATAGATGTTCGTGTGTGTGTGTGTGTGTAGATAGATAGATAGTTGTTGTTTTTTTTTGTTTTTTTTGCAGGGAAAAGTACTAGGGAGAAAAATTAAAGATGACAAATGGGAAAGGATATTCTGTGTAGGGAAGAGCCTCCAATTTTTAATGGGGTGATTAGAGGGTCTCTTTGAGATGGTTATGTTTGAGCAAAGATCAAAGGAGTTTAGGAGTGAGGAATGAGAAGAGTGTTTCAGGAGAAGAAGCAGCTATGCTAGGAACTCTAGGCATGTTTTTGTGTAGTGTGAACTAGGGACAGGAAGAAGGTACAAGCAGAGGACAGTGGGCAGGTGGGAGAATAATGGGAGAGGATGAGGGTGTATGTGGGGTCCAGATCACACAGAGTTTGGGTATCACGGCAAAGGTTTTCATTTTTACTTCGAATGAGATGAGAAGTCCTTGTAAGGTTTTAAGCAGAGATGTGACATGATCTGTTTCACATTTTAAAATAATCACTCTAGGCGCCTGGGTGGCTCAGTCGTTAAGTGTCTGCCTTCAGCTCAGGTCATGATCCCAGGGTCCTGGGATCGAACCCCGCATCGAGCTCCCTGCTCCATGGGAATCCTGCTTCTCCTTCTCCCACTCCCCCTGCTTGTGTTCCCTCTCTCGCTGTGTCTCTCTCTGTCAAATAAATAAACAAAATCTTTAAAAAAACAAAAAATAAAATAAAATAGTCACTCTAGCTGAGCTGAGGCTTGGAGAGTGGAGTTTTGGGGGGAAGAAAAGAGAGGCCATTTTGGAAACCAATCCAGTAATTCAGACTAGATGGTCTTGTACTAGGTCAGCAAAAGTGGAGATGGTGAGAAGAGGTTGCATTCTGGATATATTTTGAAGACAGAGGCAACAAGATTTCCTTATGGATTGGATATAAGATATGACAAGAAAAAAGTCAGGAGGACTTCAACATTTTTGGTTTGAACTACATGAATAATGAAGTTAGCTTTTACTGTAGCAAAGACAACAATAGAACAGCTAGTTTGGAAGGTAAAACCAGGAGTTGGATTTTGTACGTGTTAAGTTTGAGTGCTTAATAAACATCTGCCGAGGCTTCCCTGTCCTCCCCATTTTCTAGGACAATTAGAACTCTGACCTGTTACAGATACTTGGGAGCTCAGAGGCATCTGCAGTGGCTGGAGACATGTATAATCAACAGAATACTTAGAGGAAAAGAAATCTTAATCCCTGAATAATACTGAGGATATTGCCAAAAGAAAGGGGAAAAGGATTGCTAGATTTAGAGTGGCAGAAAGCAAGTGAGAAGAACCAAGGAACCCTGTCTTGAATTCCCTGCTGCATGGCTTCCTTCCTATAGCATCATGCTTATCTTTCAGAAAACTGACAGACTGGACTCACAGAAAATGAAAGCTTTCTTCTTTGTCTAAAAGCAAAATTTCTAAAAGGGATCAATCTTAAATTTCAAAGATGAGCCAATGAATGAAAATTTCATTTGAAAATAGTGCAACTTTTCTGAGGAATCAAAGCAAGTGCTTCTCTAAGAAACAGCCTTATTATATATATTACAAAAATTAGTTGGGGCGCCTGGGTGGCTTAGTCAGTTAAGCATCTGACTTAGCTCTGGTCATAATCTCAGGATCCTGGGATCTAGCCCTACATTGGGCTCTGTGCTCAGCAGGGAGTCTGCTTGTCCCTCTTCCTTTCCCTCTGTCCCTCTTGTTCATGCTCACTCTCTCTCAAATAAATAAGTAAAATCTTTAAAAAAAATTAGAGAAAATTTACCTGAAAAAACCCTCCCAATTCATATTCTTAATACCTTAATTAAAAAACACTTTATTGCTAAAAAATGCTAACCATCACTTGAGCTTTCACTGAGTTGTAATCACTGATCATAGATCACAATAACAAATATGATAATAGTGAAAAAGTTTGAAATATTGCAGGGATTACCAAAATGTGACAAAGAGATACTGAGTGAGCAAACGCTATTGAAAAAATGGTGCTGACAGACTTGTTTGACCAGAGTTGCCACAAACCTTCAATCTGTAAAAAAATGCAGTATCTGTGAAGTGCAGTAAAGTGAGGCACAATAAAATGGGCTATGCCTGTATATGCCTGTTTAACTTATTTTATACAATCCCTATTATATTTTTTATGCTATGCCCTGTAATTCATATTGATATCCCAACTTTTACTATTGACCAAACTGAAAATAAAGCAAAAATAGGAAAAACAGAGAGTCAGGGTAAAATGAAAGGTATTTACTTGTAGTCATCCCACAATAAAAGCAGGATAGTCTTTAGTTCTTTAATCTCTAAGAAAAGAGAGAACTCAAAGAAAAATAAGAACATATTATCCTGGCAAATAGAAACAAAAAGTTGAGTTAAGTGATAGCATTCATACTGTTTCTTTAAATAGTTCATTGGTGATGTATGGTCCAAGAAGGATGATTTAAAAAATACTGAACTGGACTGACACCAACAAATGCTAAGGGTGTTGTGGAATCTCTGATATGAACTGCACAGAAATTAGGCCTTGCTATCTAGCGTTTAAGAAACATATGCCTAATAAACATTAGTTAGTTTCTAGGAAAGATTTTCCACAGCTAACATTTCATAGACATAAAATGTTAGAGTTGAAAAGAACCTATTTGTTATCTCATTTAATTCACATTTTTCCAACAAACATGAATTGGGTACCTAATGTGTGTCAAGTAATGTGTTCATCATTGAGTATTCAAGGTAGTATTTATTCTTTCCATACCTAGAAGAAAGTCACTAATCAATAGGATATTTATAATAAAGGTGTGTAAAAGGTGTAGAAAGACCTAACTCTAACTCTGCCTGAGACACTCAGGGAGGGCTTCATGTTGGGGATGACATTTGAGTTGCTCTTGGAATTTGGTAAATACTTTTCACCAGTTGGAAAAGTTGACCAAGATTATTTTGGTATTGAAAGAAACTAAGCAAGGGTATGAAAGTATAAAAAAACCCAAGATATATGGAGGGAAATTAATAGCATTGTTAACTTGTAAATTAATCTAAACTGCATTTGATGCATGAATATCCTCTACAAAACCCCCAACAAATGGTCCTCTGATATCTAATAAGAATTTAGGTGTATCTAGCAACTGTAAATTTCAAAAACCAAAATATATAGATTTGAGAAGATATATTCTTATGACAAAGAAACAAAATAATTATAATGAGTAATAGTTTCTTAACCATGTCTAAAAGTGAGGAATAACAACAACAAACAAGGAAAATATCAACTACTTTGAGCAAAACAAGAAACCTCTGTGATTATCCATTCCAACCACCAACCTGAGGCTTAACTTACTGTCCTCCCTAAAAACCTCCTGCAATATTCCATCAAGTGTACCTACCCCTGTGATTGTCCTATCTGGTTTAGCTTGTACCAGAAAACATAATTGCATACTCTGTTGGTCTTCTGTGTTTTTATGTAGTTTAAAGACACAGACATTTTCAAATCCCCAGAAGTAACTGAAGAGAGCAAAGGTGTAATATTTTCCCCACAGAAGGTGAATTTTCTACTTTTACCCATATAATTTGCTGCAACAGCACTTTAATGGTCAGTAAAAACATTTGATTGATTTTTATGAAAATTAAATATTTTACAACATAGATGTTTATAAAGTAAATGCACAAAGTTAGTTTTCTGTCATTTTAGAGCAATTCAAATGGAATTTTGGAAAAAAATATTTGCTGTTGAAGTTTATGTGTGTGAAAAGAATCTACTGCATATACATATTATACAACAACAAAATAAATTACTCAGTCAATACATTGATTTATTAAATTCCATAGTAAGGGAATATATGAAAAAAAGATTTCTTAAGGTCTAGGTGCCTAACTTCAAGTTATGACTATCAGATTTAGAACATATTAAAAAATTTTTAAGTATCTACAAAACAACTCTCATAACTTTAAAATATATTTTATAAAGTTTTAAAGATATCTCCAAAACACTTCTAATAAATAGAATATGAATAATAGTCATGATCTTGTGGCTTGAAAGCAAATGGGCACATATTTTTGGCACTAAAAGGTTTGAGTAGGGATGTTGACAGAATTTCCAGATGGTTGTCATCCTATACACAAAGTGGAAGAAGGAAGTTTTTGGGAATTCTATTTTATTTAATAAAACATTAAATAAAAATTACTATGCACTGACACACAGCTAATTTGAATATGTAAATAATAAACTCACAGAAGTAAATTTTATATTAAATTAAACAGAAAGAGTACATTGTGGCATCTATCATTATAAAATTACATTTTTTTAAGTGATTGAGAGTTGATTTTGAAAACAAAATTATATATAAGACTGATCATGGGAGAAAAAATATGAATGAATAAATGAATGGGAAAAATGAATAAATGAATTAGTGAATGGATAAATGTTAACACAGAACTATCAAGAATCTTCTAGAATAATGATGTGAGGAGCTCTGGCAGGCTCCCTCTCTGGAAAAACAACCATAACTGGTGAAAATTATTTTTAAGAAACAGCCATTTGAAGTCCCTGGAAGTTGTCCAAATGGCATATAGAAAATGGAGAAATGTTTATTTGAGGAAATCTACTAAATCTCCATAAGAACAGTGAGAGTCTGTGGCATTTGAGTTAAAACCCACTCCCTTCCTTCTCACCAACCAGCTCAGCAAGACTGAAATTTTATTCTAGATGCATACAGTCAAGAACATAGGCTTTCTCTCCCACCACTCTAAGTTGCCAGTCAAGGGCTACAGTATCTACCCCAGACAGGAAGGCCACCAGCATTTCTCATCCCCCATTCTGGCTCTATGTTGCAGAAGCTCTATTTCAGGCAAGTGTAATTGAGTGGTCAGGGGTTCCCTTCCTTTACACATTTCCCAATTATAAGATTGAAGCTCTATGTAGATGTAGCAGGCCAAGATTACTGTACCTCAATCACCTATGTCTTAGCTTGTTCATAGGGCAGAGGTTCTATTCCAGGAAAAGTAAGAACAAAAGTTGCTGACTTCATCCAGTGCCACGCTCATAGAGTAGGAGTATCTATCTAAGAGAAGCAGGTTTCTGTCTCTATCCCACTCTCCAGAGAAGTAGCATAGAGGTTCTGACTAGGGGAAGAGGAAGATCATAGAAGAAGAGCTCTGTAGCTTTCCCTGAGGGAACTGATTTTATTTGGAACAGATGCTGGAAAAGTTCAAGCATAGCAGCACTGTTAAAAACAATGGTACTGAGTCACAAGGTGGAGGCTGATAGTTCTTTGAGAGCAGCAAGTGAAACAATACACAAACTAGAAGTTTAATAGAAAGAACTAGGGAAACAGACAGATAGGAAGAGCCTGGAATTGGAGAAGGCTTTAAGGACTGGATTCAACACAAGCAGAATAACTAAAAGCTTAACAGGGAGATCAGGACAAGAGAGAGAAAAAGACAGCTGGTTAAAAATACTATCAACCCTGATGTGGAGGAGGTCAGAGTGATGTGTACATTTCCAAAGCTGTGCCCATGTGTACTAATATCAGAGGTTGCACACTTCAGGGGAAACAGGTCTCACTGAAATAGTACTGCCAACTCATTAAACAAATAATGAAGCAAACAAACGAACAAACAGACAAAAAGCCCCAGGAATGGGGACAGGGATCACACACAGATTTGCTGCAATGTGTTATCTGAAATGACCAGTAATCAACTATAAATTATGAGACATGCAAAGAAACAGTAATGTGCAACTCATTAACAACAACAACAAAAAAAACAGGCAAAAGAACCCTCCTTTGAGAGGCCCAGATGTTGGAAATATCAAAGACATTAAATGAGCTATTATTCATATGTTCAAAGAATCAAGGGAGTTCTAACAAAGTCTCATCAAATAGAGAAGATATATTAAAACATATAAATTATTAAAAGCTAAAATGATTCTGGAGTTGAAAAGTACAATAACCAAGATAAAAAAATTCACTACAGGGACTCAATATTAGATTTAAGCTGGCAGGAAAAGGAATCAATGAACTTAAAGATAGATCAATAGTGATTATACAATCTGATGAAAAGAGAAAAGAAAATGAAGAAAAATGTTCAGAACCTCAGAGAGGTGTGGGCTACCATTAAGTGCACCAACATATGTATAATAGGAGTGGCCATCAAGAGGAGAGAAAGGGATAGGAAAAAAAAAATATCAAAACAGTAAGGGCTGAAAAACTTCCCAAATTTGATGGAAAACATTAAACTACAACCACAAACTCAATGAACCAAACTGGGAGGAACACAAAGAGATCCACAACCAGACATATACACATGATAATAAATGTTGAAAGCTGGGAAAGATAAATGCTTGAACGTAGCAAGAGAAAATAATTGGTCATGTACTAGAGACACTTAATAAGATTAACAACTGACTTCCAATCAGAACAATGGAGGTCTGAGACAGTGGGATGATATATTCGAAGTGCTAAAGATGTAAAACAAGCTGTCAACCAAGAATCTTACATCCAGCAAAACTAACTTTCAAAAACTTAAGGTGAAATAAAGGTGTTCCTAGATAAACAAAAGCTGATAGAATTCATTGCTAAAGACTCACTTTAAAGAAATACTAAAGGAAATTGTTAAAGCTGGAAGTGACACTAGACAATAATATGAACTCACATGAAAAAAACAAAAAACTGGTAAAGAAAATTATATAGGTAATTATAAAAGTATTATTTCATATTTCTTATTCTTTATCTTAAGTGATTTTAAAAATAATATAAAACAATATTAATATACTAGTATTGTGAACCTGCAATATATGGAAATCAAATATACTTGGCAATAACAGCACAAAGGAAGTGGGTGAAAGCAATGTTGCATTGGAGTAAGAAAGGACACCAGATGGTAACTTGAATCCACAGGAAGAAATGAAGAAAATCAAAAATAGTAAATAAGAATATTATATAACAAATCCTATAAATATATGCTTGCTCTTATTTCTTCTCTCAGCTTCATTAAAATACATAAGATTATATAATTATATAAAGTAATAATTACAAAAATGAATTATTGCATTTTTAACATATATAGATATAAAATTTATTAAAGTAATAGCACAAAAAAGGGGAAAGGGAAACAGAGCAATATAGAATTAATACTTCTATCTCTTACTGTAATTAAGGTAGTGTGAAAGTAGATTTGTAAAGTTATTTTGGAACCCTAGAGCCACTAAGAAAATAACTCAGGAAATATATTGAAAAAAACCACTGAAATAATTAAAACATGACTAGAAAATACTCATTTAATGCATAAGAAAGCAGTAAAGGAGGAATGGAGGAATAAAAAAATGAAATATAAAAAAGAAAATAAGAGACAAATATAATCATATTGATAATAATATTAAATATGAATGAATTAAAAATCCAATCACAAGGCAGAGATTGTCAGGCTGTCTTTGAAATAAATAAATAAATAAATAAATAGGACCTAAGTACATGTTATTAATAGGAGACAAATGTTAGATTCAAAGATAAAAGTAGGTAAAATTAAAAGAATGTCAAAAGATATACCATGTAAACAGCAACCATAAGAGAGCTAGAGCAGCTTTACTAATATCAGACAAAAATAGGCTTTTTTTGTGACTAATATACTCCTCACTACTGGCAGCAATAATAGGGAATCTATCTGCTAATGAAATCTGTTGGATGGCAGACATCAGGGATATAATGAAAGTTGGTGGCAGATGACAATCTGGTTGTTACTTAGTCTTTATGTCTATCTGTTTACATGCTACTAAAAGCTCACATCAGTCAAGAAAATATCTGGTACACAAAGAAGAATAGTCCTTTTCATTCTGGGCTTCAGTTTGGGTGTTAATTTTGGACCTACGGCTGAGTGGTAAATTTGCTGAAGCTGCTAGTTCTTTCTGCATATTTAAAAAACAGTCTTTTCAACTGGCTATAAAAAAAATCTCTTACTTGTGTGTACCCTAATGATAGCTAGTCTAGACAGATAGATATTAGATTCTAAGGTATCTTAAATTTAACAGAGCTCCTGTTCTGATTCATACAGATTAGTAAGTACTTATATAATTCTAACATAAGGGACATAAAGAATCCCTAGAGAAGAAAGAAACTGAACTTCTAATACTTTGAATATGCTAGCCTTTTAAGAAAAAAACTTTCTCAAGAAATTGCTAACTTGGAAGCATTTTTTATGTAAGAATCGAAATCCACATAATCAAAGTGAATCTTTGGAGCTATCAAACCAGTTTAATAATTTTCACTTAAAAACAGTTTCATAGGGTGCCTGGGTGGCTCAGTCATTTAAGTGTCTGCCTTGGGCTCAGGTCATTATCCCAGGGTCCTGGATCCAGCCCCGCATCGGGCTCCCTGCTCAGCGGGAAGCCTGCTTCTCCCTCTCCCACTCCCCCTGCTTGTGTTCCCTCTCTTGCTGTGTCTCTCTCTGTCAAATAAATAAATAAAATCTTTAAAAAAAAACAGTTTCATAAAAAGCACAATGAGATAACATATCACTTCACATGTAACATGATGGCTTAAAAAAACCAAAACAAAACAGAGAATAACAAGTATTGATGAATGTGGAAAAACTGGAACCCTTACATATTGCTGTGCAGCTGTTAGGGAAAACAGTTTGTCAATTCTTCAAAATGTTAATCATAGAGCTATTAAATGACTCAGTAACTCAACTCTTAGGTATATAAACAAGAAATCTGACAAATTACGTTCACAAAAACCAGGGAGTTCGCCCATGGTTTTAGTCTTTAGCTTTGTGAAAGCTGTTTCTACCACAGCCCTTTTCCTTATACTACAAGGGATGATTTTTTTTCTATACTCTAGTGGAACATCTTTTGTCCTACTATGCATCTGTATTTAACACTGATTTGTGAAATTGTAATCTCCTCAAACAAGTTTTATAAGTGCATTAAATAATGATTTTGGGGTGGAACAAAACCAGGATTACAAATTTCTAATGATTACTGAATATTAGGCAAACATTCCCAGAATAGTAATGTTAAGTGCAAGAGATTAAGATTCCATGCCCCATGGGGTGCTTCTCATTAGGTTAAGTGACTCTTGATCTCAAATCAGGTCTTTTTTTTTTTTTTTTTAAAGATTTTATTTATTTACTTGACAGAGAGAGACACAGTGAGAGAGGGAACACAAGCAGGGGGAGTGGGAGAGGGAGAAGCAGGCTTTCCGCTGAGCTGGGAGCCAGATGTGGGGCTCGATCCCAGGACCCTGGGATCATGACCTGAGCCGAAGGCAGACGCTTAACGACTGAGCCACCCAGGTGCCCCTCAAATCAGGTCTTGATCTCAGGATTTTGAGTTCAAGCCCCAAGTTGGGCTCCACATCCACTTAAAAAAAAAAAAAACAACATTCCATACCTTTGAAAAATAGTGTAACAAATTCCTAAAACAAATTTGGAATAAAAAACTTACAACTTTCTGAATTATCTAAGACAAGTTTTTTTTTTTTTTTTTTAAGACTTCATTTATGGGACACCTGGGTGGCTCAGTTAAGTGGTTAAGCATCTGCCTTCGGCTCAGGTCATGATCCCAGAGTCCTGGGATCCAGCCCTGCATAGGGCTCCCTGCTCAGGGGGGAGCCTGCTTCTCCCTCTCCCTCTGCTGCTCCCCTTGCTTGTGCGCTCACGCACGTGTGCTCTCTCTCTCTCTATCAAATAAATAAAATCTTTAAAAAAAGATTTTATTTATTTATTCATGAGAGACAGAGAGAGGAAGGCAGAGGGAGAGGGAGAAGCAGGCTCCCCGTGGAGCAGGGAGCCCGATGCGGGACTCGATTCCAAGATCCTGGGATCATGACCTGAGCTAAGGCAGACACTTAACCAACTGAGCCACCCAGGTGTCCCTAACACAATAGTTTTTACAACTTGATGTGTTACTCCCCTATAGGATAAGCACAACAGAAATGCTATGAGAAATCTAATCAACTAAATTGCTTAATGAAAGTCCTCCTCTTGATGCACCCTAAATCTCCTTATTGATATGTTTATCTATATGTCTACATTCTAAAACTTTAATTTAAGCCTATATTATCTTTCTGGGAAGAATCTCTAAGAGAATATTCTTGCAGAAAAAGCCATCATCAAAGCATCTAAAAAAAAAAAAAAAAAAAAAGACTGAGAACAAGAAAGTGAGCCCAGGCAAACTCTAACATTCACTTTAAATCATCATGTGGTATTGAAGATCAGAGACTGTGAAAGTTCTTTATGCTATTAAGAACCAATTATCCCACAGATAGCACTTTATGATAAGGCCAGGTCCAAACTCTGTTGCCACTGCCCCATTCTATCCAAGCCCTACCTTTTATGAACTTCTTTCTCCAAAAACATACTTGCTTCATTAACATATCATTTAGCATGATTTCTAAAAACAAACGCTAATGAAAAGCTCTAAGGAGCCAGTTTAAAAAATCATGACTCTGTAAACATTGTACCTCATTAATTATTATCTTGATATATAAAAGCATTTTTTTACACATGATGTTTAAAAGGTAGGCATGTGCAGCTTTCATATTTGGAAAGAATGAGAAAATGGTAGGGTTCTGTTTTTCATGGTATTGCTGACATTTACTATAAAACACTCTTAACTTATAAAACCTGACACTTTTGGTGAAAATAAAGATTAGCCAGAGGTGTGCCAAGTTCATTTTTAGTTGCTATATTTGTAAAACAATCCCACTCACCCAACCAAAAAAGAAACACTGATGAAAATTTATGGGGTCTCAAAGGAATTTAATTTGGAGGATTCAAGGAAGCTGATTTACCAACAGCAATGTGTTCATGTTATCAAGGGAGTTACCTAAATTCCATACTCAAGCACCAAATAGTGAGTAGAAAACAAAGTCAAAAGCAATTTAAACAGACCATGGGGAATTTGGCACTAGCCCTATATATTTAGGTATAGGGACAGGGTATAGGTATAGGAAGAGGGCTTTCAGTGAAATAAATAACCATAATCTTACCTACGAGAGTATGCACTTATATAAAATACTCTCCTATTATAAGCTACTCCATGTGTCAATTGCAAAGTGATTATGACAGCCATTTTCCTTATAAGCAAGTATACCAGCCTTCAACTTATTATGAGAGGTTATTTAGGCTAAGAGTGAAGTTTTAAAATAAAATACTGCCAGCCCGCAAAAAAATATGATCATTAATACTTTTTGCTGGACTTAATAAAAGACATATTTGTATGTTAGCTATCCTTAGGTCTTCATATCATACACATTAGTATTTTAGTCATATTTATTCACCAATTTAACAAGCTAAGCAGAATTCATTGTATTGATCAAGATGTAGATTGCTTTTAGAAAAGTTTTATTCACCCTTAGTCCTCTTTCTTTTCCACTCACACCAACACATACACACCTATAAATTACAATTTCTTTACCAAAAATAAAAGAGCTCCGAGGAACAGGGAAAGAACCAACAATCAAGCACTTTATTTATTATTCAGTTATTCTCTTTAGCACAACTAAAACAAAATCTGGTTTCAGTTTCCTTGGACTAGAAAGGCAATTCCTTGAACAACTTCAATAGGCTAAAAAGGGTTTTAATGAAATTATGACAAAGTACTTAAAAATAAGTGGTAGATATAAGCATTATAATTAAAATAAAGAAAATAACTGAAAGTGATTGTGTTTTGTAGGTCTTTCCACTCCATTTTTAGCCTGAGAACCACAAAATGCACCTGAATTCTCATTACACAGTCAGTAATCATAATAAGATAATAAGCACAAATAACCTACCATTATGGGAAGTGCTGCCAAAGGGACTGCCCTAGAGGAGTACCTGAAGTCTTATACCACCAGGTCTATAAAGCACCAGCATTATTATTTGCTTAAATGTTTATTTTTTAAAGGAATCTAAAATTATCTACATTTCAAATGCAGACTCACTCGAAGTAATATTCATGAAACCAAACGTGTGATATTCTAGTTCTATATTTTTTCTAGTACAGTACATTAATGCATTAAAATAATAGCCCCTACGATGATCTCACATGCCCCCAATGGTACAGGCAAACACATTTAGTGAAAACAAATCATCCTACATAATTTTCAACTGGATTTCTTTCTCATAGAAAAAACTGATGAACATATATTAGTATCAAGATTAAAAAGACAGATTAATGTTCAGTTTCATGTCATGCTTGCTATGTATGCACTACAGTACATCATTTAAACTTTAAAAGAGTTGAACAAAGGCAGTGGAGTTGATATATTGAACCTAAAATACTCATTGCCTCAGTCTCATATTGGAAAATTACTGAGCTTTGGAGAAATTGTAATTTACACTAAATGAAACCATATATCTTGGATACAAAAGACAGGTTGACTGAAGGTTCTGCTTGGATCCTATCTTTTTAAGTTCAGCCTCTGTGGTTTCTATAGCTGATAAGAGTGAAAAGTGACCTTTCGCTACCCTAGGAGTGATTTCTACGCATGAGAGAGGAAAAAAAGGGCAAAATGTGGTTCAATAGGACAACTCTGCCACTTGTGTTCTATAGAAAAATCTTTTTATTTTGAGCTTTTGATTTTAATTTGATTCATTCTTGCCACTAAATCAGTACATTCAATTCCTTCTGCAATAAAATTTCAAATCACCTGCCTATGCATCTACTGAGTGCAGAGAAAGGTACAACCTATTGGAGTTTATTGTTTCATTGAGTTTATTCCTTATTGTAGATGGAATCATCATCAAAACTCAGCTGAGAGGACAAATTGGTTCATAATGATTTAAATTATATTAAAATATCACTGTTCCCATGAACTCAAACTACCCAGACTTTACCTATTAATATAAAACTCTGTAATGCCCCTAGATGTTCATTTTATTTTTTTTTTTCCATGAGAACTGGGAATGACCTTTTCCTAACATATAATTTCTTTGTGAAATTATAGTGACTAACAAGACTAGGCAAAACATTCACTTAATAAAGTTCACAACATTATAATAACAAATGATAGAAAAGAAAGCATGGATTCTAACCACTTTGTCCTCCTTTGGGAAAGCATCCAAGGAAGCAGAGTAAAAAGAGAGGAAAAAGAAGAAGAGAAAAACAAAAATAAGGCATATATTAATAAACAGATTTTAAGAAAATAATCATGTATTATTTTTAAAGTATTAGAGCACAGGTATTTTTAAAAATAAATGCTTACTCTTCCCCAAAATACTCATTGTTCAAGCTTTCATTGAAAATGCACATATGCAGATCCTGCTATAGTAGATACAAAAATTGGTCACTATAATCTCCAAAATTTTTAGAACTTGAATTACTACATCTCTATTTAAAACATTATTCAGAAAGAAATCCCAATTCACTATTATATTTAGTCTTCCTATTACTGAAAAGACATTTTATTAAAATCCATAAAATTATATGAATAATTTTATCAAATTACTGTTAAAATATTTATAGTTACAATTTGGAAAATCTAAGAATGGGAAATATTTGTAAGAAATAAAAATGAGAAAAAAAGATGTTAACTATTGTAGCCATAAATTATTCCACAAGCAATATTTATTTGTAAGATACACCTCAACATTTACAATCTTATAGGAAAAGCCAATACAATATAGTCATGCAATATTTTTGACTTATGCCCAAGATTGAGGCAGTACTTTCTTTTATTTTGTTCTTCTGAATATTTTTTCCAAATTGGATGGGTTTCGTGAAGACGGGTAGACCACATTAGGCTTGGGTGTCTTCTCCAAAGCAGAGGTACCTCTTTGCTCAATTTCCTTTAAACATGAGTTTAACCCAAGTAATTTTAATATATCAATAGTTAACTGTATTGTTATTGGCTTTCCACAAACCTGTAGTCGAAGGCTAAAAACAGTCAACAATACAGGGGCTGAGTCAGCATCTCCACTCCACTGATTTGCACATTAGTACTCACTGCCAGGACATTTCCGATTGGACAGTACCCCTATGCCAAATGGTTTGTTAAATATTTTGACTATCATTCCCAGGTATCATCTGTGAGAATTCATTTCAAAATAGTGCATTTAAGAACACCAAAGAAGAATTAACAAATAGGTCTCATGCACCTTTTTATGCGCCAGACGCTCTTTTGACCCCAGGTTGTTTTAAAAAGGCTTTAACATCACATATGATAATTTATTAAAAAACTTTTAGCAGGAAAAGAGGAAAACTTATTTGGTCATCAGAATGGCACCTAAAGAAAAATTAAAGCTATATCATAAAGACCTAGATTTTAATTATCATAATAATCATAGACAATAATTATTACTATCCAGTTTCAAAGATAAAGAAGCTGTTGTTCAAGAAGGCCAAAGCCTTCCCAAGGCCACAAATAGTGGGCTTATCTTAAAATAGAAGATATATCTATTTTACTGAATATCTTAATTCCACTGGAAGAGGTTTTTAGAATACCCTGCTTATAATTCAAATACACTACCAATGAATACAATGTTGATAGGGAGATTGATTTTGATTTTAACTATGATTTTCTCAATTAGGAAAACATCAAGAGTGTTTAAAGCTTCATGTTATTTTTAAGTATAACTTTGTACTATGTTAAATTGCATGCATGATTAAATAATATATGAAATTATTTAGAGAAACACTGGGAATTCTTTAGGTATATGATAATTTTAACTGTTCTGTATTACATTGCAGACCTGTATTACACTGCAGACCTATATCAAAGAAAACCCACCCAGACATCCCCATAAATAATTCTATCCATACTAAGATAGGGAATATAATAAAGTACATTAAAATGTATTCTAAACTATTAGAATTTATCTAGTACTTCGTAAATAATATTTAGTCCTCTTAAATGAGCATCTGAGTGCCTCAAAAACTGTATATATTTAAAGCACTGCATAACAGAAGACCAGCTCTTATTTAAGCCAAACAAGGAAACTGCATCAGATTGAAACTACATCTCATAGAGAAGAAAATAAGTGCAAAAATCCCCCCAATTTATAAAAGTGTATTTTGACATACTCTTTAAATATACAAATAATTTCCCTATGAGAAACTTAGTGCTGCATTACTTTACCATGACAAGAAATAGGAAATTACTCTCACAGAAACTAATCATTGCTTTATATATCTTATCTTGGGTTAAATTTAATGCCACACTGTTTACCTTACATTTTACCTTCATTCAATCTGAAACAAATGTTGCAGAAACTGAAAGGTTTTCTTCCCTTTTTACAAGAAGAACTGGCCATAGCAACTTGGAAGAGTTTCATAATTCATGAGACTAAATCTACATTTACTACATTCTTAAGAAAATAAATTTACTCCCACAGATAATCTGTTGGTTTTGAATGGGAATCGTTTATTAAGATACATATGCAAAGCATCTTTTTATGACTTATTTTCATCACTACTCCACTACTCTGAACTTTATGAAAAACACAGAAAATGGGAAAAGGGCACAGTAACGGGTACATTTATGCCCAGGTCGACTTTCTAACACGCGTGTGTTTTCTGCTTGGGAGGTGCACTGCTTTTTACCCACATTCAGAGTGCCTCACGCACTCAGGGAACACTCACGTTGTTGGAGCGCAGAGACACGCGGCCTCCACAGCGGGCGCAGAACTTGGTGCGGCAGTAGGAGCAGAGATGGCCGCACCCGTCGGCAAACTTGGTTTTATGACAGATCCCACAAGTCGGAGCGTCATCTTTGTGCTCGCCCTGGTAACGCCGTGCTTCTTCCCCTATTTTTCTGACTTGTTCTTTATAGCTTTCAAATTGTTGATGCAATCTCCTGGGCAAAAGAGAAAATGGTAGCAAGCTAAGTAAATGACAGAAGACAAAAAACAAAAACAATTTTTTCTAATGGAATAGCAGTGCAACTGTTTGAACTAAATCAGAACACACAAAGCAATTTTTCCCACTCATCTTACCTCCAATGGTAAAAAATGTATTCGCATGTATTCCATCAGTCCCAATTTTGCTTACTAGCAATGAACCATACATAAATAGACTCTAAAAAATCACTGTTGTGGTCCCAACAGTGGGATTCATGTATCTACTCCATGCCTCTCCTTCTTTTAGACCAGCGGCTTTCAAAGTATTTGGACTGTGGAACTCTACAATTACACTCATGTAGTATACAACTGAAGCAAAAGTTATATAAAATACCTAGCCTAACTCTATATGATGTACTCTGGTATATTCTTTCTCATTCTATTTTAAGTTTAATACTGATTACAATTAAAAAAAAAAAACTTGTCACAGTAACTTGATTTGATGGCCCACTATTTGAGCATGATGTATACTTGGAAAAATATGGTTTTAAACTACAATGCTATGTAATCCATGTTCCACAAAATATCTTCCTTTACTCTTATTGGAGACTACTTATATATTCAATATCAAGTGTCTGATTTCATACAGTATATAAAATGTTACCTTATAATTGAGCTCACTAGTCTTTCCACATCACATGAAAAGTTCTAAACCACACCTTGCAAAATATTCAGATTTTTACATACCCCAACCTTGCTTGATCTCTCTCAGGTTATATGTATGAGAGCTGCTATCACTCTTTATTTAATGAATGCAACCAAAGTTGTTGAGACAAACCATTTCCCATAAGAATGATCACACTTAAAATGATTCAAGTCTCCTCCCCTCCCTGCCAGACCAAATCCCTCAATCTTAAATTGCTACAAATAGAAACTGTTCGCTGCTCTGTACAGAACACTATGACATCCAGTGAAAGGATATGTCTTAGTTTCATAAATGAGAACTGAGAGAGTTGTCCCAGGACTAGCCAACAGCCATTGGCCATTAAAATGAAGGAGAGAGTCCTGGGAAATCATCTGTGGACCTGAGCGAGTGTGCTGGATGCGACTGTTCCCTAGGACACAGAGTACACACACATGCTATTGTCAATATAGGCAGTCAGCTTGATTCTCTACACCTGAGATAACTGTGGGACCTGGTACTCCCTGGAAACAGAACCAAGTAAGTTAGGTGTAAGGACTGTAGTGTTTGCAGTACTGGGATTTCATGATATTTTTCCTTTAATGCCAACAGCTCCTGAGCAGAATTTTAACGATTACTTTAAAAATTCTGAAATCCCTTTCCTGCTTTGCCAACTGACACTTCTTCTATTTAATCCCATAATTAAAGCAAACATACTTGCACTAGGAAATAAAGTAGTTTAGAATCTGAAGCCCTTCCCAATTTAAAGGCTAGCTAATTTCAGTTCATAGAAAGAAATAGTGATATTATATTTAATGAGTGCAAGAATACCTGATCAACTTAAAGAGTGAAGTTATTTGGTACATTAAATTTTTTTGTACTTTAAGCACCATCAATCTAGGCTCAAGTTGGTAGAAAATAGCTGTGGATATCTATTATTTCAAAAGCAACCTTACAAAATAGATTGGAAATCTTAAGGCTTCTATTAAAGAAAATAATTATTAAGGAGTGGGAGCAAGGAAGTATCTCTAATCAAAGAAACAGATATAAACTCTAAGCATAGAGGGAGTGCATGAGTAAATATTTATTGTGAGAACCAGCAAATCAAATTTATTTAAGTAAATATAAATGAGAGAGCTAGGCTAAGGAAAAAGTTTCCCTATAAACTTACTTCATAATACAGCATATGATTTGGTATGGGTGTGGCAAACTTTCCAGTAAAAGGCCAGACTGTAAATATGTTAGACTTTGTGGGCCATATAGTCTCTTTTGCAACTACTCAACTCTGTTGTAGCATAAAAGTATCATAGATAATATGTAAATAATAAGCATAATAAGTGTGGCTATGTTTCAATAAAACTTTATTACCAAAACAGAAAGTAGGCCAGATTGGGCCCGTGGACCAGTTTGTCAGCTCCTGATTTAGTATATGCTTTATACTGAGGTATAATTGTTTGAAAATCCATTGTTCTTTAAAAATTCAAACATAAAGAACTTTTGTCCATCCTATAGGTCCCAGTCGAAAGGGGCCTTTTATACAATACTTACATGCAGGGCCCTGACCACTGAGATGAAAACTTACCCTGCTACGATCGCATAGCATTTTATTTGGTCACTCTTAGTATATTTACCCATATACCATTAGTATTTCTGAACATGACATCTTTCTTGTGACAAGTGCTTCGCCCCACAGCTGGTGAGGAACATTCACACAAGCAACATTGCAAACTCTACCAGGACTCACATCCTCCTGGAAGCTACGTATATATCTTGGTGGCCCGTATACATCTGGACTCTCCTCCTATGTGTATTTAAAAGTCCTTCCTGGTTTCGGCAATAGCCCATGGTTATACTACTGGTTTGGACATTCCCACAGGGAGAGAACTGCGGGGGGGGGGGGGGGAATCATGCTGTTTCTCAGCCCAGAACTCTCTTACATCTTCAACTCTCTTTCTTCATAGGCTTCTTCCTCTTCTTACACGTGGGACTCCCTTATTCTTCACTGAGAGAAAAAGTCCAACCAAAGTCCCCACCAACCTCTCTAACTTATTTCCCACTGTGTTCCTTTTTATCAGCACTCACTATAAAAGGAATAAAGGACGGAAAGAAGGCAGGGAAGGAGGAAGTTACAGCATTTATTACTCTCACTTCTTCAAAATCTACTTACTCTGTAACCTTCTGCAATGCTCTACTAAACTCTCTTAAAAATCAACCTTAATGCCCTTTTCTCAATTTGTATTCCCCTTACGTTACCTCTGATATCTCACTCTGTCAAGATGTTGTCCTCATAATAAATTTTGCTTTTGGAATCAGGATATTGGTAGTGAAACCATAAACAGCATATTTATTTTTTGTATCTGATGTTTTAATGCTTTAATCCATATCAAATATGTGATAAATGCCAGTAAATGTCAGTAAATGCAGGACTGCAAATGTAAAATCTTTTTTTGTGAAATTTAATTGTATATTTTATTTTTATAATTTTTTTATTATGTTATGTTGGTCACCATACAGTACAGTGAAATAAATCAGAGAAAGATAATTGTATATTTTAATTTTAGAATTAACACTATATTCTTATTGATTAGTAAGGTTGTTAATATATGTGATCACAAAGATCTCAGATTTAAATTATCTAGATAGAAAATGGAGTGTTATAAAATATGTAAAATACTATTAAAAAAAAAAGCATTGATACAGAAACCTTGGTTTTCTCCTAGGATGTGATTTTCCCCCCATTATTTCACTATGTAATAATCATTGCATTATTTTAACATCAGTGCACTCAAGAAATACCAAGATTCCAGCTGTAAACAAGTTGTTTGGGTGATTAATGGCACATATTTGAAGGAAATAAAGATGAATGCCTAAAAATCTAAATATCATTCTCTAAATGTCTAAAAACATCATTCTATAAATGCAAAATAATTTAAACAGAAAATCACTGATGACATTCTTACCTATTAATAAGTATTTGTTGATCACTTGCTATAAATAAGATACATAGCAAGATGCTAAATGATCAGTAATGGTAGAATGCAGAGAAATCTTTGTAATTGGCACAGTACCTCATTTATTTCTATTTTGTATTTTTCCTTCCTCCATCCCCAAAGTGGTCAGAAGCTAGAAGACAATTCTACCTTTTTTCCTGGCTATTCTTTTCAAAGTTTAGGCTAGATTTGCCTAGAGCCGGAGGAGTTGGGAGCTAGTGCTTTGAGATTTCAAGAGCCTACGTGTTAGGAAGGAAGGAAGGTAAGAGCTTTCCCTAAGATGAAGGGAGGGCAGAGACTAGGGTAGTTTGCACATAGCACTCTAAAATGGAGAACTGCTTTGGGATGTGCATACAATAGTGAGAAGGCATGGGTACTGAAAAACATAAGAATGGCCTATGTGTTCCTTCCCAACCTTGACACAGGACACATAAAACAGAGCACAATAAAGGCCCCATGAAATTAGTGGCATGAGATTAAAGCCAGGAGAGCTCTTCTGAGAAGGTTAGGTTGTTTAAGTGCCTCCAGTAGCCCTGGGGGTGTCCAGGAAAAAGACCTGACAATGAATGAAATTAAACATTTTGCTAGTGAACAGGTTAGAGGCTTGCTTTAAAAGATTTTGGCATCACCCTCTATTGTCAAAAAATTCACACTAACCTCAACTCTAAAGCACAGTTCTTTATTCCAAGGAAGGTACAGTTGACTTAGGAGTAAGTTATATGTAAACATAAATTAACAGTTTATGGCAACATATACCATGTGACAAGGGATGGAAGTAAATAGTTCCATAGAGAGTAATAGTTCTGGGTAAAATAATCAGGGAGATTTCTTTGGTGTAGCTAGTCAAAAACATTTTTTAGATGATTTACAACTTGGACTGTTTACTGAATACTAAAAGTACAGTACATGGTGATGTTAGTAGAACTACTAAAGCAAAGAAATAGGAAAGCATGCTAAGATAATAACAACACGATTGTGAATGCTCCCAAAGTTCTCAAAAATGTAAGCTGAAATTATCTTTTAGTGTCTTTGCATATCAACAAATAAACACCCAGTTTTTATGTTCTAATGAATGATAGCCCAATAAACACACATAACTGACTATAAAGACACATGTGCAGTTAAAAAATGATTTCTTGGCCCCAAAACACAGTTGTCCCCTTCTTAATGAAACTGTCTCTCTGATTCTACTCTCTAACAGAGGAGCAGTAAAATTCCACTGCATTCCAGGGGTGACTAATTTTTTATAATGATGCTTGGAAATAATAGTCCCTTGTATTAGAGTTGAGTTGGAAATAACATCACAGTCTTTTAGGCAAAAAGATGAAGTTATGGAATTTGGTGCTACAAAATTGCTGGAAGGGGGACAGAAGTGGGTTCTTAGCCTGATTTCCAGGAAGGATCCCTAAAACAAAAGCATAAACCAACTACTCAAAGGTCCTCAATCAGGAAGTTGCAGGATCAGAAAGCCATTGCCAAAATTGCTGGCGTTAGAATCCCACCACGTCAGCTGATGCATTAGGATCTGGAAACCCCCACCACAGCCACTCTGAGCCTGCCAGAGAGACCAGCAAAATGGTTGCCACGCATGCTGTGCTTGGCCCTCCATTCAATTCCATTTCAACTCGTCTCATACAAGCACATCTGACTGGTGGAACCTAAACCACATCAGGAATTCTAGCTGCAAGAGAATCTGTGAAATTTAGTTTTGAGATTTCTGGCTTCTGCCTAAACTCCCTAGGAAGACTCTGGGACAGATGTTGTGAGAGTCACTCCTCTACTTCAGCTACAATCCTCTGATTCATGTCAAATTTCTTAATTCCTTCCACTGCACTTGAAGTGAGCAATAGACAGCAAATCAAAGTAAAACTCAGGCTCACATACAAGGCACATACACAAAAAACCAACCAAAAAACCTTTTTGTAGTGATTAGATGCATAGCACAAATCTACCACCTGTGGTGAAGACTCTTACTATTCTTCACTTGGATTATTTTGTCAACTTTTTAAACTAGGCCTTGGCCAGTAGATTTCCTCACTAGTTCATCTTTCATATGATCTGAATGATCTTCCTAACAAAATGAACCAATTATGTCAATCCATTGCTAAAATAGCATCTGCAAGATATAGTCCAGTTCCTCATCCTGGGGTGATTCTCCCTTTGCTCCCACTTACTTATCTATCAGCATCTCTCACAAGCATTTCTCATAGATTGTATATAACTACCATTGTATCAAACACAGTACTCCTAGGCTTACAAACATCAATTCGACAAACATTTATTGAGCTCCAACTACTTGAGTCTCTAGGGGGTACAAAGAAAACAACAAACAATGTAAGAGGATACTGAGTTTTACTTATTTTATTGCTTTATTCAAGTCTTTTTGATAAGTGCCAGAAAATGGTCTTTTTCTTTTGTATATGGGGAACATGTGCCCACATTAGATACTGATTTTTTCTTTTCAAAGCTTAATGTAATTTAATCTTAAACATAAAACTTGATTTGTCTTAACAAAATGTAACCTTCTAGGCCCTGTGCACAAAATTAAGGAAGGTTTATGATTTGCTCTTATTGACTAAATAGATTTTTGTTGCTTAGAGGAACAATTAGTCTTGGTTAAAATGTGTTAATGTATTTTTGTGGTTTTTCAGATTATATTATACATATATTCTTATTTTATTTTTTTAAAGATTTTATTTATTTATTTATTTATTTATTTATTTATTTATTTATTTAAGAGAGAGAGCACACAAGTGGGGGGGGGGATAGAGGCAGAGGGAGAGGGAGAGGCAGGCTCCCCACTGAGCAGAGAGCCTGACACAGGGTTCGATCCCAGGACCCTGGGATCATGACCTGAGCTGAAGGCAGATGCTTAACCGATGAGCCACCCAGGTGTCCCACATGTACTCTTATTTTAAATATAAGTTGTTTACAGGTGTTTGACATATATGTAAAATATTCTTCAAAAGGAACTTACTGTAATTGCACATTTGTGTAATACAGGTGAAATCACTTTTACAGTGTTTTCCTTTCAGCCTTGAACTTTTTAATGCAACTTCAACCCTTACCAAGTATTATAGAACTTTAACTTATCAATAATTTGTTAACCTAAATTTACTTAAGTTCATTTTTCACTTAACATCAATCTGTAGGAATATAAGATGCTATTTCTCCATATGACCATGTTAGCTTTCTTTGGAATTTCACTTTTGTTTTCTTCTTCAACCCTTGTGAATCATACCTGAAATTTAAGAAATCAAGTTGTACAAGCTTGAAACCAAAGCCCCCTACTTCTTTGCTAGGACTTGGAGTTCATTACTTTGGAATGATTCAAACTCCATTCCCAGAATGAGAAAAGATAAAGGAAAGATTCCAAAACCCAATTTTAAATGAAAATATTTAGGAAAATAAGAGACCAAAGAAGACGCACTTTGAAAATCATTATGCACAGTTTTTCTCATTTTATAAATGAGAAAACTTGGACCCATTACTTTAAGTTACCTACAGAAGGTTGTAAAACTAGTTTGTGATAATTAGGTCCTCTATTTTCAACTTTCCACTACACTTTCCTATCTTCAGAATACTCACTTGAATATGGCTAAAGGAATGAAAAGTTGATTTGTGAAGGATGTTTCCTTGGTGTTCTTAAACTGCATCGAAATTATCTAGGGGACTTTGTTAAAATGCAAGTTCTTGGACTAACCAGGGCTTCTGATTTAGTAGATATGGGATAAATTCCAGGACCCTGACTTTTTAAAGGTCAACCCGGGTGATCCTGGTGTAGATTATCTGGGGACCATAGTATAGTAGAGATCCATATGTTAAGGTTAAATTTGAAAATGAAGGCATTTTTTTTCATACATCTTTCATCACACTTGATAAAATTAATCTTCATCACATAAATTTTAATCATAAGTGTAAAATTTGAGGGATAATCTATACAAAAATACACTGAAAAATTTTAAAATTTTGCCATATAATGTAATTTGATGTCCACCA
The DNA here is from genome assembly GCF_004348235.1 of Phoca vitulina. NCBI lineage: Eukaryota > Metazoa > Chordata > Mammalia > Carnivora > Phocidae > Phoca > Phoca vitulina. Next base: position 17,057,735 of record NW_022589714.1, read on the forward strand.
TTTTTAAAAACTTACAATATTATGAATCACAGATATGTACATATTAGTATTTGTAGGCTTTTTAAATGATCATAATAGGAGTTAGGAGGAGGGAGGGATAAATAAATGAGGCACAGAGGATTTTTAGGGCAGTGAAACTACTCTGTCTGATACTACAATGGTGGATACACGCCATTACACATTTGTCCAAACCCATGGAATGTGCAACACCAAGAATGAACCTTAATGTAAACTATGGACTTTGGGTGGTAATGGTGTGTCAGTGTAGGTTCATCAATTGTAGCAAATGTGCCCCTCTGGTGGGGGATTTTGATAATGGGAGAGGCTGTGCATGTGTGGGGCAGCAGGTATATAGGAAATCTTCCTCTTTTTTTAAATTTTATTATGTTATGTTAATCACCATACATTACGTCATTAGTTTTTGATGTAGTGTTCCATGGTTCATTGTTTGCGTATAACACCCAGTGCTCCATGCAGAACGTGCCCTCTTTAATACCCATCACCAGGCTAACCCATCCCTTCACCCCTCTCCCCTCTAGAACCCTCAGTTTGTTTTTCAGAGTCCATAGTCTCTCATGGTTTGTCTCCCGCTCCGATTTCCGCCCCCTTCATTCTTCCCCTCCTGCTATCTGCTTCTTCTTCTTCTTCTTTTTTTTTTTTTTAACACATAATGTATTATTTGTTTCAGAGGTACAGGTCTGTGATTCAACAGTCTTACACAATTCACAGCGCTCACCATAGCACATACCCTCCCCAGTGTCTATCACCCAGCCACCCCATCCCTCCCACCCCCACCACTCCAGCAACCCTCAGTTTGTTTCCTGAGATTAAGAATTCCTCATGTCAGTGAGATCATATGATACATGTCTTTCTCTGATTGACTTAGGAAATCTTCCTCTCAATTGTGCTGTGAACCTAAAGCTGCTCTAAAAATAAAGTCTATAAAAAAACAATTGCTGTAAAAAAAGGCTATAATATATATATTATATATATAAATGTTATATTTATATATAATATTATGTATTTCCTAAACATTTCAGTAATTCATAAATTTACCTCAGATATTACTGAATAATTTTTAAAATTACTACAGTTGAAAAAATTATTTTTCCATTTGTGTCCAAAACCATTTTTAGTCTGTAGTTTAACAGTATACTTTTTACTTATTACAAATGTCCAGCAGATGGCACTAAAGATTTTAATTTTGACACTGAGTTCTTAAATAGTTATTTAATTTTATTTAAAATATCTAATGTGCTAAATAAAATTGGTTGAATCAGCAGGGGGTGTAACTTATTAGAAAAAATGTGTTTTCGGAGGTAGCTGAAAAAGAACAAAAAAGAAATTTATAAAGTGTTGGAATTTCTGCTCTTTTGCGGAGGACCCTCATTCTATGTGCCCTTTAAAAAATTATATATTAAAGGTTTTGTCAGATATTTTTCTTTTCTTTTTTTTGTCTTCCATTTAGCACTGTTAAAGATGTAGTTCATCCAATCAGCATCCAACAGCGTTCTGAAAGCAAAATAAGAGCATAGCTGATGATTAGCTATTAGTGTTTTATAGCCTGTTACTTCAGTCAAGCATTTATTTTTAATTCCGTTTTCAATTTACCATAGGAGGCCACTCCTGAGTAAGCATTAAAGAAGACATCTCAGGACACAGAGGCCCACTAGCACATTTAAATTTTGCTCCACTTCATCTCCCAGAATGCACCTTCACTGTGCTTCTGGGTGTTGGGAGGCACCTCATGTGAAGAAGATTTGTGTGTTAGTCCTTAATAGATGGCTTCTAAATTATGGAATAATAGCACTGCTTTCTAATATTCGAGATCTATCAGAGGTCTAAAACTGAAAATTGGCACAGGAGGGAGTCATTTTATTTTTTATTTATTTATTTTTTTTAAGGATTTTATTTATTTATTTGACAGAGAGAGACGCAGTGAGAGAGGGAACACAAGCAGGGGGAGTGGGAGAGGGAGAAGCAGGCTTCCTGCGGAGCAGGGAGCCCGACGTGGGGCTTGATCCCAGGACCCTGGGATCATGACCTGAGCCGAAGGCAGACGCTTAACGGCTGAGCCACACAGGCGCCCCTGGAGGGAGTCATTTTAATACTTTGACAAGCAGGTTATCTCACTCAGCACAGTTCAAGAGAAGAAAATCAAGTGAAAAGAACAGAAACTGTAAAGTAGCATGTCAAGTAGGAATGAAATTTTAGAAAGAAATGAAGTTAGTTTTTAAGAAAATACTCTAATAGGTAATGTTGATGTCACCTGCATCATAGATATGAAATTGATCGATATTAAATACATCTAATTACATTCCACATGAACTTGCCCAGAATGTGTCATTTGATCATGTTAACTGACTTAATGAAGGGCAATTTTGAAGAAGGTGGTGCCTACACATATGATAAAGCCAAAGCGTTAGGTACTCAATTCATGCCTGTACATCACACTGTAAACCTTATCTTTCTGTATTCTTGACTATTTTCACCAGACTTGCTATGCTTTATTACTGTGGGGAAGGGAAAAAATAAACTCACTTCACTTCACAATTGCTTTCTAGAAGGGATTAAATATAAAAATTTAAGTCCACGACCACGAGGCTATTATTTAAACTCTATTCTTCAGTTTCCTCATTTACAAATTGGTGATAATAACAGCAACTTCACAGGATTTGGGGGAGGGTTAATTGAGATGATCAACGTGAAGTGCTTAGTACAGTGTCTAGCACATGGTAAAAACTCAATGTTAGCTATTATTATTATACATACACATAGATAATACATGAGAAAACAAAGTACTTTGCTTTTAAGTTTTCGAGTACACTTGGCTGATAACTTTGGGAAGCAGCTATGACTGGCCAGATTTCTTGGCATATAGGTATCAGTATGAGTGACTTAGATCATCTATCAATTGACCATGGATAAAGAGCATAAAGGTCATCTTACAAGATGAGAGTCATAGAGAAAGTCGAGCCTGCAGGCATTGTTTGTTTCATGGGAAGTCCAGAAGATACATCCACTGGGGGGAGCACACATAATTTTGTCTGAAATTTTTTTCAACATTTTTTAATGGTTGTTGCTAACTTGTATAAAGAGAAAGGAAAAAAAAAAAGGGAGGCTCTAAAATCTGATATATTAAAAAAAGACAATTTTCATTTAAGCTACTTTGAACTGAGTAATACAGACTGCCTATATCATAAGTATTCTCAGTGCTCTGAAATGGTGGATGAAGGAATGATATATAGAAAACTTCTAACATGTCAGAAAGTTGTGTTCCCTTTTACTTTTAATATCTAATAAATTTATGCACATTGGATGTATTCTCATTAGTGAGTTAACCAAGTTTTGCTGCTTGTTCATTTGAATGATAAAATATAATCTGGGATGTGGAGGCGAAAGGGGACCTTTCAGTGTAACTTGGACAAAGAATCACTATCTTACATTTGTAATATTTGATCAGAATAATTCCTTTAAAATGTGAACAGACCCATGAAGCTCTGTAAGCTGCTCTGTTTCCAAGAAATCAAAGCCATAAGGGGGAAACAAGAAGTGCAATGTTCCCTAATTTACAGGCATCTAATGACTCTGTCTCCATGGACCGATCCTTCAGTTGGTCAAGCTTAGTGCTTCCCCATCGCAGCTACCAGGCTCGCTACTGGACCACCAGTAATATCCCTGTCTTGTCTGGTCAAAGGCGCTATCTCATCTATTTATCCCTAGAGAGCGGGGTAATGAAGACATGTCAACCCTCCTCCAGGTGGAGAAAGGAAATGTTTTACCGTCTTCTTGCCCCCAGGAACTAAGGGTCCTAACATATTTCTTTGGTTTGGGATTTAATCCACATGTGTAGCAATACTTGAGAAGGCAGCAGCGCCCAAGGGTTCTGGGGCCAAATATCCTTTCCTGAGTTCTTTTTACTAGCTTTTGTGGGCTGGCAAGTTATTTAACACTCTAATACTCTACTTTTTCATCTCTGAAATAGAGATGGTAATACCTACCTATTTACAGGATTGTTGTAGGGATTAAAATAGCTAATACATGTAAAGCACTTAGGTATGGATGTTACTAAGTACTCTGTAAAACATTAGCTATTTTTTATAATGTACAGAGGAAATACTGAAAGAAAATCAGATAAAGCATCTGTTTTTGTTCTGGGCCATCTAACATTATTTAATTGCAATATGTAAGTAGGGTTTAGAATTATGAAATAAAGTATCTAGGTTGAGTTCAGATTTTTAAAAGCAGCTCCAGCAAATATCCTACTTTTAAAGCCTGAATTAAATATCTGAGGACTAAGAAATGTATTCCAAAAAGGTTTCCTCTTTTTCATTTTTTAAAAGCAGAGAAATACAAGCTTCCTGAATTTCACTTGCACAGTATACTGAATTAGTCAGCCATCATTAGGTACAGTATTTTCTAAGCCATTCTGGAGTGCATTTCAAGACAAATGACAAGATGTAATTTCCTTCCCATTATATTTGCTAATGGTGACATCTGTTTTCATCCTTTAATTAAAATACATTGTTAATATGCATTTAAGACCTAACTATCATCTAAATAATATAACAGGTGTTGTAAATAACTTAAGTTCTTTTATGCCCATGAAAGGGAGATCATAAAGCAGATAATTCAAATGGTTTTGCAAATGTACAAGCTAAATTTTCAGAAAATATAAGAAGACTTTTTAATTTACACAAATGTATTTGTACTCTGTATCTCTTCCATGTGACCCGAACCCCTACCACTATTTAATCAGCTCCAGACAACATCTTCTACCCTCACCAGCCACTGCCTGAGAATAATCAAGTCTATTTTTAAAACTTACCATCTTATGTTATATTTAGATACTAAAAATGTGTCATAATCAGCTTTCAATAATCACGGTGCACACAAAGCTAGAAATAGTCCATTTTACCTTTTCTAATATTGTATTATCTATGAGAAACTTTGAATAATATCAAGGTACTTTAAGTTTGAACTGCATTTAATTCAATTGAATATGCTAGAATCCTGGACCAGAAAATGTTGACGTTTTTGTCACTGTAATGATCTATCCAATTAAGCACGATCTAATTCCAGCTCAATAATCTGATCAATTTTGCAGCAATCGGTCAAAAAGAGAATGGTTTGCTACTGAGATGGTCCCAGATTTATAATGGTTTGCCAACAGCAATATGAATTCAGTGGAAGCCGTACTTCAAATTTTGAATTTTGATCTTTTCCTAGGCTAGCAATGTGCAGTAATGTACTTGCTCATGATGCTGGGCACTGGGAGCAAGCTACAGCTCCCAGCCTACCACGCAATCATGAGAGTAAACAACTGATACACTTACAACCATTCTGTTTTTCACTTTCAGTAGAGTATTCAGGAAATTACATGAGATATTATTCTACCTTATTATAAAATTGACTTTTTGTTAGATGATTTCGCCCAGCTGCAGGCTAATGTAAGTTTCTGAGCATGTTTAGGTAGGCTAGGCTAAGCTATGGCGTTCTGTAGGTTAGGTGTATTAAATGAATTTTTGACTTAACAATATTTTCAACTGATGATGGGTTCATTGGGATATAATCCCAATATATCGTAAACTGAGGAAGATCTGTATTTCACTTAGAACTAACACCCTATTTCAGACTTAGGTTATTGTTGTTGTTATTTCTCTTGAGCATTTGATTAATCTCTTCTGATAGATCATCTTAAACTTAAAACCTGGGTCCTATCATCTCTTACCCAACTTAGTAACTCCTGCAACAAGTCCTACAGAGCAGGCAATCAATACATATTTAGAGTTTCATTCAGAATCTATTCAGTGGAGTGGCTCAGAAAGACATGTTGTCAGTCCTTAAGAAGAATCTACTCCTTCCCCTTCTCATTAAGTTGCACTGTCCTTTGCCCCTCTTAGGGTTAAACCTAGTAGCCTAACTGAAAATATTGTAGCTACGCAGAGCGAACTTTGTATTTTACCATCATCTGAGAATTCTGAATGCTAAGTAATGTTACGGTCACTATTGATTTCCCTGCTTTTCAAAGTATAAGTGGGGAAGTCAGGGAAGGCCTGACTGAGATGGTGAAATTTGAGCCGACCTGAGGGAGGTGAGAGAACAAGTCACCAAGAGTGGACTTGGCAGAGGGAACAGCAAGGGTGGAGGCCTGAACGGGAGCCTGTCTGGCGGGTGTAAGGAAAAGCCAGTTGGCCGGCATGGCTGGACAGGCGTGAGCAAACAGTACAGTTGTGATGGGGGTGGCCGGTGGGGGACATATGTAAGTCTCATAGTCATTGTAAGTATTTGGCTTTTCCTCTGGGTGAATGGGAAGCCACTGGAAGGGTTTGAATGGAGGAATCAGACAACTAGACTTATATTTTCACAGGATCCTCGTGGCTCCTGTGTTTGTAATAGGAGAAGGTGGGTTTGAAAGCAGAGACAACAGTCAGGAGGCCATGCAAGAGTCCAGGTTGGAGATGATAAAAGTCTGAACCAGAGCTCAGGGGATGGAGGTGGTAAGAAGTGCTTAGATGCTTCTTCTTCCTTTTATCTTGCTTTAAATCTTCCCCAAGCATGTGCAGGTAGGCATATTTTTATTTTCATGGCTGTAATGTAGTTTCTTTTTCTTTTGAAACTGTTTCTCAGGGTGCATTTTTTACTTCATGCTGTATATCTTCTCTCACTATCAAAGACAATTATTGCCCAATCACACTAAGTAAAGAGTCTTCGGCTTTCTCAGGCTGAGTGACACCAAAGAGAATGGCTCTGAAGGAATTACCATGTAATCAGGAGATGAAGTATGATGGTATGTTATCTCATAGTTAAAAATATCCAAATTTATTTGGTGCTCTGTTGGCATGATGGACAAAGTACCCCCGCTACCACCCACCTAACTTCTAAAATCTGGCACTTACTAAAGCATTGAGGTAGATCTGAACTCATGCACTAAATCATTTTTTTTTTAAGATTTTATTTATTTGACAGAGAGAGAGAGAGCAAGAGAGGGAACACAAGCAGAGGGAGCGGGAGAGGGAGAAGCAGGCTTCCCGCAGAGCAGGGAGCCCGATGCGGGGCTCGATCCCAGGACCCTGGGATCATGACCTGAGCGGAAGGCAGATGCTTAACAACTGAGCCACCCAGGCACCCCTAAATCATTTTAAAATTACCAGAAATTTCATTTATTTTATACATTCTATGAATAATGTGTAGACAATGAACACACGGGAATCTCATGTGTGGAAATCTTATGTTAATAGTGTTCCCTCAGCTCCTTTTCATCTCTTCTTGCTGTAGTGCCAAGCCCTAGTGGTCACTACTTTTGTGTCCAAGGCACAAATGAAAGTAGAGATTATATTAAATGGTTATTAGAATGCAGGTTCTATGACGGAAAAAAAACAGCTCTAACTTTTAACATTTTTTTAAAATATTTTTTTTTCTGTTGTGTTTGTGATAGATTTAATTTTCCCTTAGGTATTTATGGAAACCTAAACTGTGGTGTTCTGATAAAGCTGACTTCCTCAAACACATTAAATGCCTTATGTGGTGTGTGTATGTGTGTCTATGTGTATGTATGTGTGTATGTGTATGTTTTAAACCTTGTTAGATGACCCAGGATACAGCAGAGCCTCAAGATCTCCATTTTAATATCAGTTTTCCTTGTGCAATACTATAAATATAGCTATAGAAGGAAGGAAAGGGAGATTTGTCGAGATGTTAAGGGAATGCTTCTCCGAATAATCCCTTACATCAGCTTGTTTGGTTGTGGTTGTTTGGTTTGGTTTTGATTTTGGTCTTATTTAATTTTTGCTTTTGCTTCTCCTAAGTCTAGGAGAAAGCTTCTAATGGGGGTTCTCAGGAAACAGGTACTGGACTAAAGAAAGGGCTGTTAGAGCAACCTGTCCCAAATCCCTGTAACTCCCTATCTAGGCCCTAGTGAATCGAAACAGATGCCTTTGGCCATCACATAAGGGCAGCCAAGGTCTCGGATGTGGCACAAGAGAAGCAACAGAGCCTCTGCAGAGTGAGCTCTGGGCATGGTTGCTGCAGCCATGACCAGTTTGTAAGGACCTTCTTGCCAACAGGACGAGAACATCTTTCATAGTAAAAGAGCAATCTGAGGGGTGCCTGGGTGGCTCAGTCAGTTAAGCGTCTGCCTTTGGCTCAGGTCATGATCCCAGGGTCCTGGGATCGAGCCCTACATCAGGCTCTCTGCTCAGCAGGGAGTCTGCTTCTCCCTCTCCCTCTGCCCCTGCTCTCTTGTGCTTGCTCTTTCTCTCTCTAATAAATAAATAAAAATATTAAAAAAAAAGAGCAATCTGCAAGACAGACGATACATGAGATACTAGGAAATGGAACTGAGAAGAAAGAGCAAGAAATAAAGAAGGCTCAGTGTGACTACAGGCCAAGAGAGAGGTAACATTTCATATTAATTACTCACATCTAAAACCTGGTGTGTACAGTATGTCTCCTGCCTAAAAATAATTTAAACAGCCTGGTTAGGAGCATCGCTAATTTGTCTCTGTGCGCATCCTGCTGCTCACCTTTCTATAGAATCCGTGTAAGAAAAGATTTTTAAAGGCTACTTCAACCACATCATCCCAGCTTCACCAAGTGATCAGACTGCAGGCTTCATGTATAAATACTCTTGGCTTTAATGATAGACAAGTTATAGTCTTTAACAGATTACTTTCAAAACCCAGAGGTTTCTGGCTTTTGTTTTAGCTTTGAATACCCTGAGTAAATAGAAGTGCAAGGGCACAAGGCAAGTTGCTTTATAAATTCTAAAAACTCTGCTATCATCTAAGGCAAGACCACCCTCTTCCTTTCACTCCTAAATTCATGAAAGTCTGGAGAAATGTTTCATTCAGGGCCCCTGGTCAGCATCTTTTGGGTAAGGGCATTCCCACTAAAAAGAAGCCAGGGTTTGAACAAATTCTCTGCTAGTGACTTGCTGAGTGATATGGACAGGCAATATAGTCTGTCTGCTTTATTCTCCTCATCTGTGAATTGAGCATAAGAGTTGCTACCTCTTAGGATTGTAGAGGAGATTACCTAGTGCAATATTTGACACAGATCTGATGCTCAGTAAATCTCAGTTCTCTTCCACCACTTTCCCTTTCACAAGGTTTGCTCCTTATTCTGAGCAATTGCAGGAAATGGCCGGAGAGTATAGTGGAGAGACCATTTAAAGTAAGAAGACCTGGACGTCACATACTAGGGAACTTCAGACATAGCCCTCAGCACCTCTGGGCTGGGCTGCTTCATCCCCAGGAGAATGATAAAATTTGATCCTTTAGAGCCATCATCAGTTTGTAAACTCAACAAATAATGATTATCTACTACACGTCAGGTGCTGTTTGAGATGCCAGTGATATGAACAAGAACAAGTTAAGTTTCTGTTCACAGGAAACTCGCATTCAACTAAGGGAGGCAGGGGTTAAAACATACTCACAAAAGAATATCTAATAAAGTCAGGTAGCACTATGGGGTTTAATGACAAATAAGAGGCTAAAGAATAGAGAGTTGAGGGTGGGGGCAGGGCATGGTTACACAGATAGGCTGGCCAGGTAAGACTGAGGGGGGCGTGGAGTTCTGAGGGACGTGGAGAAATGTGGCTGTCTATCTGGGGAAGAGGATTATTCCAGGCAGAAGGAGCAGGGAGTGTAAGCACTGAACAGGAAAGAGCTTGAGTTGGGCCACACAGGGCAGGGTAGGGGAAGGATTGGAGACAAGGTCACAGTCACATGATTTCAGCAAGACCTTCAGAACCAAGGAGGGGACTTTGAGTTTTCTTCTGAATGGGGTGGGAGGCCACTGCTGGGTTCTGAGTGGCAAACTGACAGGATGAAGCTGAGAATTGAAAGGATCCCTGTATATATTGTTTGGAGAACAGAACCTAAGCAAGGTAGTCTGGGACAGAGGCAAGCTAGCTACATGGTTCTTTGATGGTGTGCTTCTGGTGGGGATGGCAAAGAAAAGTCAAATTAAAGATATGTTTAAAGCCATCACACCAATGTAAACTACTATTTTTGCAAGTTTCTGGAGCTTATTCCATCTTTAGCCACTTACTAGCTCTGTAACATTAAGCAAATTACTTAACCTCCTTAAAACTTGAGTGTCAGGGACTAAATGTTTGTATCTTCCTTATCTTCATATGTTGAAGCCCTAACCCTCAATGTAATGGTACTTGGAGGTGGAGCCTTTGGGAGGTAATTAGGTTTAGATGAGGTTCTCATGATGGGGTTAATGTCCTTACAAAGAGAGGAAGAGAGACCAAAGCCCACTCTCTCTGCATTGTGAAGAAGTGAGAAGGCCACCATCTATAAGTCAGGAAGAGAGCCCTTACGGGAAAACCACGTCAGCCAGCACCTTAATCTTGGACTTCCAGCCTCCAGAACTGTGAGCAATAGATTCCTGTTATTTAAACCACCTAGTCTATGGCATTTCGTTATGGCAGCCTGAGCGGACCGATGTACTGAATTTCCTCATCTGTAAAATGGAAGCGGTAATATCGCCTACTCCATAGTGTTGTTGTAAGACCAAAATGCCATAAGCTAAGTAAAGCTTTAAATTTTCTCAAGTTGTAATGATTAATATAAGGATCAAATCCTAGGAATAACAATTTTAAAAATTCTTAAAGTCTGCCAGTGAATATTTAATATTACAAGAAATGTAGGTCACATATAATTACATGTGAGCAAACAGGTCACACGTTCACACAAAATTTAGATGAGTGATGGTGAAAACTTACCTGTAGTTACATCATAACATTTGAGCATGAACAGAATTAATTCTAGTTTTTAGATCATTGGTTGTTTATTTTTCATAAAGAAAAAATGCTTTACTTTTTTCGTATTTGAGTGGATATTTTAAAAGGCTAGTCTAAAAAGAACAGCCCTCATGGTAGAATTCTATAAAAACAATCCTTACTAATTAAAAAAAAAAAAAACTTATTCAGAGTTGTTAGACAGATATAGACTTAAAATTTGTTTGGACCTTTGTGCTATTTAGACACCTGCAGAACGGATTTCCAGAGAACCAATGAGAATAGATCTGGGCCCCATGAACATTTTGTTTTTATTCTTCCACCGTTAGTTAAGCAGAATAATGTATTTTCAATTTTGTTAAATGTGAAATGCCAGGATGAAATTCCTTCACATAAGCATCCATATAGAAGTGAACAATTAAATTCACCGTCACCAGAACATGACATAAAGTAGCATCTCTTATTCCACAAGATAGTATGAGTTCCCTCTCAAGATTATTTCTGAATGGGTGGACTTCAGCCTTTGGAAGGATCCCTCCCCACCTCCCCACCCTTACACACACAAGCCTTTTCCTTTTTGAGACGTATACAGCTTCCAATAAGCATCAGACCTGGCATCTATGATATCAGAGATGGGTAAGTGCTTATGTTATTTATGTCCAGAACTCAGATAACACCCTTGGAAAGTGATTATTGCTTACAGCCAGTCGCTGTCTAAACTGCAGACACCATATACATACTTTCACTACCCGGGCTCAGTCATCTTCAAGATGCTGGCCTCTCCAGAGGCACAATGTTTCACTCTAATGATGATTTTTAACAAGTCATTTTGGTTTTGGTTTTTGCCTAGACTTCAAACAAAAAATATCAACAAAATAAAAATAACTATGAATACCAGCTATGTGATACAATCCATTATGTGAATGAATGCTCCTTTGTAGGTCTTTTTTTTTTTTTTTTGCATGAATCTTTTCAGTATATTTGGCAAGGGCCCTGCCTATCTCTTAAGGGGATGACTTGAGGAGCCACAGGACAGTGGGTCAGAGGAAGTACCATCTTCCTTCATCAGTTCTGAGCTATTTTTTGGGCACTTTGGCAGTCTATGAGTCCCTGCTCAGATTAATGTTATTAAGCATACATTTCAAAATATGTAGAATTGTAAAGGGAACCAATTACATTGAAAATAAATTAACAGAGTATTTAAAAAACAAATCTATATTGTAGCAATATGTGTGGTCACTTCAAGTTCTTGGACACATAAAGGAGAATACTTTTTTAAAAATAAACAATGGAATATAATATACTAATGTTTAGGGACACCTGGGTGGCTCAGTCGGTTAAGTGTCTGCCTTCAGCTCAGGTCATGATCCCAGGGTTCTGGGATCGAGTCCCACATTGGGCTCCTTGCTCAGCGGGGAGCCTGCTTCTCCCTCTGCGGGCCGCTCCCCCAGCTTGTGCTCGCTCTCTCTCTGACAAATCAAATCTTAAAAAAAATAAAAAAATAAAAAAAACCCTTAATGTTTATTCTATGGGTCAAAGCAACTGCCTGAAGAATGATATTCACAGACTTGTGGAGTTAACATATGGGGAAATTGTGGGCCAGGGAAGTCAATTACAGAGAAAAAGACAGAACAACAAAACCTAGGCTGCTCAGCACTCACCAGTGGGTAGAATTCTGGGTTCTGTTTGGTGACCAGGCAAGCCACATTTTTTTTTTTTTTTGGATAGTCATTTGACCTGGGCACTGGAGTTAACCTGCTTTCCTTTGTGAAACTTAATATGGCATTTTTCAATTGTGAGGAGCAATTAGATGCTTAATATTAAATTTCATGTGAAAGAAAAATAGCTGAGAAATAAGTCTGATATCTGGCTCTAGATATCAAAATCTCATCATTTGGCATGAAAAGTATTTTTATCTCTACTGAGTTTCTGGCTTGTATTTGGAATTCATCTCAGTGGAAAATTCATGTTGCATTCAGTGTTTTTCTCTTTATTCTGCTAAGCAATGAATCTCAGTTTTAACCTTCAAGTATTTGTTCTGATTTCATTGAGATAAGTGTTTAGCTCTGGCAAGGATATGATTTGCATTTTATTTGTATGAAGAGCCAATACTGATTCGCACAACAAGAGACGTTTAGAGTGACAAGAGCTGAGACACAAAGGATGAAATATCCAGTTTAAATTTTGCAGGTGCTAAAAAACAAAAACAAAAACAAAATGGAATGGATGACAAAAATACAAATGCCGCTCAAGAAAGGAGCATAGGTTTAAAGAGACACTGCTGAGTATTTCACAGCATTTTCTTCACAGACAAGGCTCTAAATACCCTTCTGAAAGCTCGAGAAGATTTCTTTATTGATTTTGCCCTCTCAAAATTTGTAAAACAATAAATACCATTTTATGTTTCTTGAAGGACCAGGGAATAACACAAAATATGTTTAGCTTACATTCTGGGCAGCAGGAGGGCTCTGTCTGTTCTGTTCACTGATCTATCTCAACAGCTAGAACAATGCAGAAGTTCAATAAATATTCGTTAAATGATGGTTAGTTTTTTATTTTATTTTTTTAAAGCTTTTATTTATTTGACAGAGAGAGACACAGTGAGAGAGGGAACACAAGCAGGGGGAGTGGGAGAGGGAGAAGCAGGCTTCCCGCCGAGCAGGGAGCCCGATGCGGGGCTCAATCCCAGGACCCTGGGATCATGACCTGAGCTGAAGGCAGAAGCTTAACGACTGAGCCACCCAGGGGCCCCAGTTGGTTAGTTTTTTAAACTGGAGGAAGTTAATCCAAGAAATTTCCAGTAACACATCTTCTGGCTAAATCACGCAGGAATTAAGCTACTCCAGAGGGGATGTTGACATTGATTTTTCCTGTTTCTTGGCTGGGAGCTTCTTGAGGGCAGGAATCATTATTTATCCTTGTAACCTCTTGCACTGCACTGTGGCTTCCCATAGTAGGTGCTCCTTAAGTGTGAAATGAATAATGAATGAATGTTGTTCGAGTAAGCATTTCTTTCTCTCCACCATACATATCTTCTACCTTACCCCTCCTTAACTGATCTTTGCTCATGCTGGTCCCATTACCTACAGCCTCTGTGTTCTTACCACAGTTTATCCAAATTAAAACCAATCTTCATAGTTCTGTTCAGAGCCCACTTCCTTCCTGAAGTCTTCACTGATCACACCATCTTTGAACAACAACAGAGTTTCAGTTTATATATCACTCATCCTGATGTTTTATGTGTTTACGTCTTATTTGCAAAAGTTCCTTTGTCTCCCCAACTCACATCATGGATTCCCTTTGTATCTTTCAAAATTATAAACAGAATGTTCTGCAAATAGTCAATGTCCAATGAATGCACAAGGAATATCAAAATACATGCATGACATAATGGATTTATTCTCTGTGACACTTAATGTTGAGAGAGATCTTAAATGTAAATTAATCTCACTTCCTTTTTAATCCTCAAATCCCACCAACAATATCCTGACTGAGAATTCTTCCAGGCTCTTTCCACACCTTCCAGGGAGGTGTCACAAGGAATCACAATTCCATATTTGAACAATTAGTATATTTATTTATACTGGGCCTAATATGCCTGCACTCTTCATCTCCATAACTGGCTTTATATGCCTTTGGCTCACACAGAATAAACCTAATCCTTCTCCCACATAATATTCATCCAAATATTTGATGAGTGTTATCTGTTATGTCCCCTCCGAGTCTTCTTTTCCTCAGGCTAAATAATTTAACATTTGGCATGATTTTGTATCCCTTCACCACCCTAATAGCTCCCCCTGAAAATACTTCAGATATCTATTCCATTTGAAAGTAGGCCACCCCAAAGTGAAATGAATTATTTAGGCGTAATCTTAGCATTCCTTATTTTATATGCCATACTTCTGCTCATAGGTCCATATAAATTAGATTTTTAGTGGTCATAATCATACAATCGACATCTATTTGAACTTACTGTCAAATAAAACTATGTCATTTTTACATGCACACAAACTAAATTGCTCATAATTGTGTGGTTGTTTTATTTAGGCCAACATGTGGAAACTTACTATCTTACCTACTGTATTTTATCTTGCTAGATTTTGGTCCATCTCTCCATAGTGACAAGAACCTTTTTCTCATCTAACTTACTGTATCTCCTAGATTCATATCTTGTGAAATATGTAATGATATTCTCTTCCTATTACAGGAGTAGGAAAAATTTTCTGTACAGGGCAAGATAGTAAACATTTAGGATTTGCAGGCCACATAGTCTCTGTCTTGATTATTCAACTCTGCTGTTGTAGTGGGAAAAGAGCCACAGACAACACAAAATGAATGAGGGGAACTGTGATCCAGTATTTTATTTGTACACACTGAAATCTAATTTCATCCAATTTTCATGTGGTACAAAGTATTATTCTTCTTTTGATTTTCTTCAATCTTTTAAAAATGTAAAAGCCATTCTAGCTTCACAAGCCATCCAAGAACAGGTGGTGGGCTGGATTTGGCCCATGGGCCATCATTGGCTGACTCCTGATCTAAATCATTACTGAAAGTGATGGGAACGACAGGGCCTTTATCAAAGCCCCTTGACATGCACCAAGAAAACTCTCTCTAAACCAGTCCTTCGTAACTAGGGCTTAGCAATAAATTGCCTGAAGAACATTTAGAAATACAAAAGCTAGGAAATACCCCTCAAAGATCTGATTCAGTAAGTGGTTCAGGAGAAAGGCTCATGAATGTGTATCTTGAAAATGCTCCCCGGATGTTTCTTAGGTATAGCAGAAGTTCTAAAACTCAATTGTGTTGTTAACAAAAAAATTCTGATTTTCTCTTTAAGAACACCTTTACTGTTTTAATGAGGCAGTACTGAGAATATAAGGGTAAGCAAGATAGGCACAGTCCTTACTCTTAGAAACTTCATTACAGAATTATATTTTGTAGAAATCATTTATTATAATGCCTTTCCCCCAATCAACTATAAGTTCCTTAGGGCTGCTACCATTATATCATTCATAATCAGAGATTAATAAGTTGTCAAGGAATAAAATTGTATTAAAAGTAATTCCTATGCTTTTCCATTTTATCTATTTTAAAATGGCATATTTCAATCTATTTTATAAAATGATTCAAGAATTGCCTATGTATGTAAATTTTTACCCACCATTTTGCTCACCATTATATTCTTAGTACCTAGAAACTTGCCTAGTACATAGTGAATATTCAAGTATGTTAAGTGAATAAAAATTAATGTAAGAGAAGTGCTAAAGGAGACGCAAAATATGCAAAGTGCTAAAGGAGAAAATGGGAAGGTATAATAAACAAAATGGACATGCAAAATTAAAACCTACGCTGAAACTTTTGAAAACATGATTAAAGTACAGTACATATTTTCCAGGACACAACAATTCATATAGTTACTCTGAGCATCACACCTGCAACCCCCTGCTATGGCCTAACACACACACACACACACACACACACACACACACACACACACACACAATGAAGCCAAATGAAACCAACCACAGATCCAAAAAAAACAAAGCAAGAAAGACTAGATGGTAAGGACAGATCCTGGCTCTGCTCTACTGGTCTAAGATAATCCCAATCTAGTCTCCTGAAAACTAGAAATCATGTGACTGGCCCTATGCTCAAAGATACTGTGAGAAGCTTCTGAGATACTTGAAGGTAGCTTCTTCTCTCAGGGGCATTGGGAGAGTGACGGTTTTGAGCAGCAATCATAGGGTACAGATCATAAAGTGGGCTGTATGGATGCATGTGCGCAGAGAAAAAAAAGTGTTGGTTTACATATGCAAAAAAAAAAAAAAAAAAAGACCAAACAGAAACAATTTTTTTGCCTTTTTGAAAAATCCTGAAACATATATTTCATTTTGCCTTTGCCACAACACTAATCTGCAGAATTCTAGCCTCAAGTAATTTCATCTGATTTTTTTTCACAAGCACTTTTTAGACTGTCCTCACAGGCTCAACAAATCACCAGGGACCTCAGTCAGAGAACGTGGCTGGTGAGCTACGGTTCTGGAGCTGCCTGACAGTTCAGGACCTTCAGCGGTCTCCCCCCTGAGCGCCTCCCCCTTTGGTGCCACAGAAGCTGCTGCGCTGTTCCAAATTCCTCCACCACATCAGCCTTCACGGCAGCAGAGCACCTAGGTGCCACTGGCAAACTCCTAGAGCAGTAAAATCAGCAGCAGAGAAAATTAGGTGTAGCTTCTCATTTCTCCCCAACTCAGTACAGGATTAAACTCCTGCTTCCACGGCATGACAAAGTTACACTCACTTCCTGAGCTGTTACAACCATTACTGTGCCTCATTAACTGCATTATTCCCAAACACCTCACCACCTTCTGCAGGCTGGACGACTATCTGTATCTGTCACTATTTCTGGAGCTTTCTTCTGCCTCTGGTTGGTTCAGTTCAGTTCCTTTCAGCATTCCCACTGGCGCATGCCACCTCATAAATTCGTTGCAGGCTTTGCCTCTTCTTGTTCGTCACTGATGACACTTGCAGATCTGGCTACTTCCTTTCAATCTTTTCATTCCTTCCAACTGCTTCTCTCTCATTTACTGCCCCTCATCCCTTCACTTCTGCCAGCTTCACTGATAGCTGCTTTCTTTCTCACACCTGTCTTCTGTCTTTGAGACCAATTCTAGCAGTCCCACAATTAGGGCCTAAGAATAAAGGAAAGACTTTATCTACTGGTGCTTAAGCGTGGTGAATTTTTATGAGCAAAATGGTTTCAAATGAGCTTGCATAACAACCACCCATATTATTTAGACTTAAAATTCGTAAAAAAAATTTTTTTAACCTACAAAGGTCAAAAGAGAAAAGATTTCTTGGCAATGATTTGGAAAGCAGATAAACACAGTAGAATAATGCTGGATGCAAGAACATGTCTGGTTCTAGTATGTTAGATACTAGATACTAGGTTAGTCCCCTGCCGTCTGGGGTGTTTTATTTTCTTCCAGGCATGAACATTATGCAGTAAAAGAAGAAGGACTTGCCCCTCACTGATACTAGCTAAATCAACTCTTGCTATCAAAAGAATGGTGACCTTTCATTTAAATCGCCTTCTATTGCATGATCAGTGGACATAGAAACAAGAGTGTGGGCCAACTCTGAACTTCTAATGTCATTCTAGGCAAGTTATCCATCTGTCTATCTCTCAATTACCCCATGTGGTAAATGGAAACATTGACTTAACAGCTTCTAGGAGGAATATATAAGTATGTGTAATGGAGAATATAACAAGTTATGATTTTTCTAATGCGTATCATTAGGAAAGGGTAGAAGGATCACAAATAATATTTATGAAAACTTAGTATTACCCTGGCTGTATGTGCTTTCTATTCATTCATCTTTTGACATATCTATATTGAAAGTCTACCATGTGCCAGGTCTGTTGTGATTCCTGAACTCAAGGGCTATACATTTTAGATGGGGGAAAACATATGAACAATCATATCACATGATAAATAACAGGTGCTACGGTTGTTGAGTAGTTTAGAGAGTGACTAGGGAGGAGGGAGGGATATTTTAGATAAATTATCCTAAAAAGACCTTAGCTAGCCCCTGTGAGAAAATACATTTGAACAGAGATGTAAATAATGTGAAGAAGCAAGTCATGCAAATATCTAAGGGAGAATATCCTAGGTAGAAAGAATAGCAAGTGCAAAGGCACTGAGGCAGCAGTGAGCTTGATGTAACTGAGCAACAGCAAGGGGCCAGTGGGCAGAGGAAACATTAGCAAGGCAGATGAAGATGAATATATGGCCAGGACCAGATGCTATAAGGTCATACCATCAATGATAAATTACATGTATTTTATTCTTAGTGGGATGGGAATTGGCTGAAGCATTTTAAAAAATTTTTATATTTTTAAATTTATTGAGAAAAATTGACAGGTATGATTATATACCTTTACAGTGTACATTTGATATACACATTTCATTGTGGAATGATTACTAAGATCAAGAAAATTAATACAGCCATCATATCACATAGTTAACTGTGTTTTGAGGGTTTTATTTTTTTGCAATGAGATTTTTAAGATCTACTCTTAGTTTACTTTCTAGTTTATAATAGTGCATTACTAATTTTAGTCACTATGTCATGTATTAAAATCACCAGAACTTATTCTTGATATATCTGAAAACTTGTACCTTTTGACCTCATCACCTTATTTATTCCTCCCCCCAATACCTTGCAACTACCATTCTAGTCTTTCTATGAAATCATTTTTAATTTTTTTTCATTTTAATTCCAATATAGTTAACATACAGTGTAATATTAGTTTCAGGTGTACAATATAGTGATTCAACACTTCCATACAATACCCTGTGCTCACCATGACATGTGCACTCCTTAATCCCCATCACCTATTTCACCCATCCCCCCTGCCCACCTCCCCTCTGGTAACCATCAGTTTGTTCTCTATAGTGAAGAGTCTGTTTCTTGGTTTGCCTCTCTCTTTTTTTTTTCTTTGCTCATTTGTTTTGTTTCTTAAATTCCACATATAAGTGAAATACATATGGTATTTGTTTTTCTCTGAAGTACTTTGCTTAGTATAATACTCCCTAGCTCTACCATGTCATTGTAATTGGCAAGATTTCATTCTTTTTTTATTGCTGAATAATATTCCATTATATATACGTGTGTATATATGTGTATATATATACACACACACATTTATTAATGAAAAATATTCCATATACGTGTGTGTGTATGATGTGTGTGTATATATACGTATATATGTATCTTCTTTATCCATTCATCAAGCAATGGACACTTGGGCTGCCTCCATAATTTAGCTATTATAAATAATGTTGTTGTAACATTGGGGTGCATATATCCCTTTGAATTAGTGTTTTTGTATTTTTGGAATAAATACTCAGTACTGTGATTGCTGGATTGTAGAGTAGTTCTGTTTTTACCTTTTTGAGGAACTTCCATGCTGTTTTCCTGAGTGGCTGTACCAGTTTGCATTCCCACCAACAGTGCATGAGGGTTCCTTTTTCTCCACATCCTTGTCAACACTTGTTATTTCTTGTGTTTTTGATTTAGGAACTGGTTGAAGAATTTTAAGCAGGGGAGTGATGATCTAATTTAAAGATTTCAGAATCGTTCTGGTTGCTATTGGGAGGGGAAAACTGTGTATGGGGTCAAGAGTGGGGGCAGTGAGACCAGTTAGGAAGTTATTACAATTGCTTTGGTAAGGAGGATGGTGGCTTGAATAGGATGATGGCAAGAAAGGTACTGAAAATGGTGATTCAGGACTTATTCTGAAGGTGTGGTTCACAGAATTTGCTGATGGATTGGCTGCAAGGTATGAATAAATGAGTCCTAAGTTTATGACCTGGGAAAGTGGGTAAATTATAGAGATTAGAAAGTCAGGGAAGGAGCTTATGAGGGAAAGACTTCAAGAGTAGTGTCTAGGGCATGTTAAGTTTGAGGTGCCTACTAGATATCTAAGTAAAGATGTTGAATAAGCACTTATTTATGAGTTTTAGATCTCAGGAAAGTCTTATTTAATATTAATATTCACATAGCTCTGAGGTGTAGGAGCTATTGTTATCTCCCCTTTATAGAAAACAGGCTGGGAGAAATAACACAGTTTGCTTCTGAGCATAGAGAAAGATTATAATGAAAACAAAAGGGAAGGAGCATCTAAATAGTTATAAATAGTTGGACTCATATCTGGTTGGTTGAACGGATAAATCTAAGTATAGTTAATAGAAAGACTCTGAAAATGCATGATGTCAAAACAAACTTGGTTACGGCTGAGATTCAAGTACAGCATTAACTATAATACTGAATGACCTCAAAAAGAAGCCTCCAAGGTTTATAGTCAGTGAAATGCAGGGAGCTATTTCATTAAGTCACAGATATATAATAGGCTCAATCTGCCAAGGATATACCTGGAAAGCACTGAATAAAATTAAAGGAGCCAAATATTTTTATCTTGGCTAACTACAGATTTAAAGGGAACACTGAAATCTATAAATATGTAAGAAGATAATGATGAATCATTTATTACACGTGTGTCTCTAAACTGTACCTAAATATCTCAAGAAAAGAGGTTGTCTACGCCATTAGTGTAATCCGAGTTCCTCCATGGTCTTTACCTGCAGATATACAACCACCCTTGAGAATGGGTTGAATGGAAGAGAAAATTGGTTTCTCTCTGTACATAATCTTGGAGTATTCCCAACATAAGATAAATTCAGTTGTATTATTAGTATTCGACATTCCCTTTCCTCAGCTTCTAATTCTATTGTTCCTCTCTTGACAAAATTTCTGATTCCTTTTCAGCAAATGATTATTTAGCCACTACAATAACTATAGCATGTTTGGTTAAAAGCATAGTTTCCAGACAGTCTGGATTTGAATCTCAGCTCTACCACTTACCAGGTGGTCAAGGGTACATCATATAACATTTCTGTGTCTTACAGAAACTCTCATCTGTAAAATGGAGGTAATAATCGAATCTTCCTCATAGAGTTATTATGGGGATTAAATGAGATAATAGGCATAATCCTTGATAAAGGATTAGGATAATGAATCAATAAATGTTTGTTATTATTATTATTACTATTATTTTTATATGTACTTAGAATTCTATGTCTCCCTTTCTCTGGGAGAAGAAGAAACAACAAAAAGATAAATATTTCTAAAAAGTAAAATTCCAACAATAGTTATTTTTAAAGTTTTGACATTTAAAATGATTTATTTTTTATTTTGTTTTTTTTTTTTTTAAGATTTTATTTATTTATTTGTCAGAGAGAGAGCGTGAGCACAAGCAGGGGAAGAGGCAGGTAGAGGGAGAAGCAGACTCCCCGCTGAGCAGGGAGCCCAATGCGGGACTCGATCCCAGGACCCTGGGATCATGACTTGAGCCGAAGGCAGACACTTAACTGACTGAGCCACCCAGGCGTCCATACAAGTATTTATTTTTTAGAAATCTTTTGCAATTTCTCTTAGGAAAATAAGGCAGAGCTATCCTTCCAGGTATGTCTTCAGAAGATCTCAATGGGATATTAAGATTCAACATTACAAAAAATAATTCATTCAGCCAATTTACTGGTAATCCTGAGTGCAGATGAGAGATGAGCTTTGGTAAGAGTATGGTACCCTTTAAGCACCACAGAATCACTGTCAGGCTTGGGTTTGTAGTCAGACCTGCGTAGCTCCAAAATATTCTCTTTCTCCTCCATGTTAATCTACAGAAGACTTCCCTGGACCGTTTGACTAGGATGTGTTCTCCAATCCCAGATGATTAATAATTAATTATATCAGCATAATTCAGTTTATAATATAAACCCATGATTTAAACAGATTTCAAATAAATACCTTCATACCATTGCTCTCTTCTATACGCTGAACATGAATAACAATGTTTATGTTCTTAAAGAGGTGACAATGGTAGAAGATGATATATACCATGTCTATGCTATGGCAAGCACATGTCTCCAAAAGGCATACACTGGTACAAACAGGAACATAATGCAGGTGTTGAATGTCTAAACTATATCTGCAAACCAAATTCATCATTTTAACTCTTTCAAATAGAACCTCACACCTGTATTTATGCAAGAGGCTACTAGGTGGTCCTTCAGAACTTCGTTCACCCCAATCATCTTAAACCCACTCTCAGATGCTGAAAAAAAATTTTTTTTAAATTCAGTCATAACAGAGATAAAGAAAATTAAAGCCTAGCTCTTTTGTTTGTCAGACAAAGGCCACTGAGGTTAAATTACTTGAACAAGGTAGCATACACAGGTGTGATGAGAAACATATTGTCAAAGCTTTCTATCATCTCCTTCCCTCCATGTAAACCTTCGTTCTCTCTCCGTTTCTCTCTCTCTTTTCTTCTCCTTCCCTCCCTCATTGCCCCCTTCTTCCTTTTAACTAATGTACCAATTTCTTTCTATGTTCCTAGCACCTTTGCAGAGCTACAGTGGTGACAAGTCAAATGCCTGGGGGGCCTTTTCTCACTTACAGTTTCCTGTCTTATATAGTGGTAAGAGCATTTAGCAAGCTACTTGGAATAGAGTGTGATATGGGCATCATGGGGAAAAGCAGGGTCCCTGAAGGAGCAACCAAGCAGGAGGGACCCTGAAAGAAATGTAGGGGAGCCACATGGGAGGAAATGCCACGTAGGCATCTGCTTAAAGGATGAATAATATTAAAAAAAAAAAAAAAAACTAAGAGAAGAGAATGAGAAAGAGTAACCTGGGAAGAGTGAATAGCCTGTGCAAGGGCTAAGATGTGAGATAGTTCAGGGAAGAGAAAGAAATTCAGGATGGCTAAGGTAGAGTCCAAGAGGGACAGAGACAGCTGGAGAACTTTGCTTCAGGAGGCAGCATACCTGGAGACTCATTTGTATCTGGTTTGGATGAGATTTAGGTGAGATTTTTGGACTGACAGTTGAACTGGAATGACTGAAGACTTTTGAGGCTGTTGAGATGTATTTTGCATGTGAAATGGATATGAATTTTGGGAGGCAAAAGGGCAAAGTGTTATATGCTGAACTATGCCCCTCAAAAATCCATATGTTGAGGTCTGAACCCCCAGTGCCTCTGAATGTGACCATATGTGGAGATAGGGTCTTTACAGAGGTAATGAAGTTAAAACGCAGCCATGAGTGTTACAATCCTGACATGACTGGTGTCCTTGTAAAAAGAGGCAGTTTGGCTACCGACATGTACAGAGGGAAGACAATATAAAGACACGGGGAGAAGACAGCCATCTATAAGCAAAGGAAGAAGCCTGCAACAGATTATTTTTCTCAGGGCCCACAGAAGGAACCCAAACCTGCCAACATGTTGATCCATAACTGTGATCCTGGCCTCCATAACTGTGAGAAAATAATTCTGTTGTTTAAGCCACCCAGGCTGTAGTACTTTGTTACGGCAGCCCTAGAAAACTGAAACAGATTTTAGTTCTTATAGAGGAAACTAACACAAACTAATACCTAGATGAGATTCGAGAAGCAGTCAACGGCCAAATCGTTTACGTAGCACATTATGAAATGTGGACTTCCACCTAGAGCAAAAGCGAGTCCCCGGCCTGTAAGGAGACACCACCACCAGGGAAGGTCCTTCCTCTGATCTCTGACAGACAGACTCCCTGCCTATTTCACCCAGTCTTTGGGTTTGCTGCTTCTTTGGTCAGCTTCTCACTGGCTGACAGCATTCATCCGTTCTCTTGTCCTCTCAGGGCCTGAAGATTTGCCTAAGGTCCTGCTCTTGTGAACATCTGCGACTCCCGTTGTTAACTGGCTTTGTATTTCCTTAGGACAGATTAGGTTACACGATTTTTCAGTTACTGTTTCAGGTACTGTCACAGATTCTGTCAGGGCCCCTCCTGTATTTCCTCCTCCTAACTGCTTGCTTCAGGGAGGGCCCCAATTTTCACCTCCCAGGCCTTGTGTTTCCCTGAGTAAGGGCTCTCTCTGACCCCTGTGGCCCGCTTTGCCTGGAGTGCAGAGTCCTGAAGTGAGAGGGGATTAATACTTCCTGGGGAGGGAGGGAGGAAGCAATAAAAGGGCTATTAGGATACAAGCAGTTTGTTACATGTAAACATAGATAACGTGAAAAAATAAACAAGCAGGACTACTATTTGGAAAAGGCCGGCTCACAGCCATGTCATAGGAACAGATTTGTCCTACTAAGTCACCTTATTACTCCTATTTCCTTTCAATAAAATAAGAAGTATTTAGAAATCAACAGAGAAAAACCTAAGTCCTCAATAAAAAATTTCTGGACATTTTCAAAGAGACTTATGAGATCCCGCATCAATTTGAATGCTCTTACTGACTGGGCGAGTCCTCCATGGCAGCCGGCCGCCGGGAGATTTAAAGGGCCAACACAGAATGTTCACTTTTCTACTCTGATTAAAGGTCAAGCACAAGTTATCCCTACAGCTCTCGCTGACATAGCTGTGCTGAATAATTATATTTGTGCACATTGAAAATGAATATATTTATGAGAATGCAATTGTTTCTGTCTTTAAAAACAATTAAAGATTCCCTCCAGGGGAAGAATTAAAACGTTATTGTGTTGCAAATCTTTTGTAGAATCATTTGTAGCAGATTTATAACATTAAAAGAAAACTACTTTTACTTGAACTTTATGGATATATACAGTTGACCAACACTGGCAGCTCTTTTTCATTTTGCAGGCAGCTATCCTCTCTGAGATGCTGAGCCTTAGAGGACACATAGTGGAAGGCCTGGGGGCAAGGGGTGGCCTCCATGTTCTCCCTCCACCACCCACTAAAAACAAATAGGGAAGAGTAGGCAGATGCCCAGGACACAGGTTTTGGGAAAAAGAGAAGCAAAGTGAGAAGAGGATCAGAGGTCACAAAGAAGAGAACATAAGGCTGCTAAGTGAGTGCTTACCACAATGAAACAAAACGGAGGAATCAATGGACACAAAAGTTGCCAATATACACTTTATATGTAAGATATTCTAAATGTAAACACATGCTGTTGAATTTGTAACAATGAGAAATGACTAGTCTAATAAACTGTATAACCTAAAGGAATATTTTTAAAAATTGTCATAATATCTTAAATGATTTCTATGAACTACAAATTCCCAGTCAAGCTTCACATGGAATCCCGCTAACCTAAAATTTAACACCTCATTATACTTTAGGAGCAACAGTTTTTCTTATATTTTGGACATGATACTATTATAATGTCAAGAAAGATATATCATTGATATTCCATAATACCTTCTGAATTATTTTAGTAGGTAAGAGCTATAAAAAACTAAGCTACATCATGGTAATTACTGAAAAAAAAAAAGATTAAACAGGAAGGTCAAATATTTGATCACACAAAAGGCTCTAGAGCTCTAAATAATCACATACCTCACATAAATCAATATTTTAAATACACACATCTATCATCTACCTAATGAAAATGCAAATATAAATCACATCTGTGTCTCAGAGGATGTTAGTTACATAAACAATATTGGAACAGAGAAGAAAATTTTCTCATTCAACAAATAATTACTGAGTGTCAAGTAAGTATAAGTAATTATGCCAAGTGAATGTGGGATTCAAACTGAACAAGATTTAGACCCTACCTAGTTGAGCTAAGTCTGTGTTCACTCATAATTTCAACATAAAGTGGTATACATTCAGGAATTTGAAAGTCAGAGAAATCAATGTTGTAAGTGTAGAGGAGGGAAGAATCACTATCCCTTGACTCTTCTGGGAAGATATAATCAAGACACAAATTATTAACTGGATCTAAAAAAGTACATGAATATGGATGAGAAGGAATTTGAGGGAGAAGAAAGGCATCAGAAAGGTGAAGAAGTATAAAAGCACAAGGTGTGATCTGGTAACAAGTAGCCCCACTTGCCCAGAGCAATAGGACCTGTTATTCCATTGTTCTGGGTGAACATCAGAATATAAAGTCAAAGTGGGAAGGCCTTAAAGTCCATATCACAGATTCTATGGACGGAGACATGAAAGGTTCGTAGTGGGGGTGTGTGGCAGATTTACTGTAATGCACTTAGAAGTTTGATCTGGAGGCAGAGTGTAGGATGTACTCACTGGAATAGGAAGTGTCTAGATCAGGGGTTGTAGACTTAAGCACATGTCAAGGTCAGGAAGATACTATAAAAAAGCAGCCTTGAGGAGGACCTACCTAGTTCTAGCCCACAAGAAATTTGGCATGTTCAGTTTTCAGAAATACTGGAAATCCAGATTTCGATGTGAACTTTTCTCATAGACATCAAGTAATCCAAAAGAATCTTTTATTGATTAGTTGATTAATGGTTGAAAGCTGAATTCAGTCTACATGCTGAGAGCTTACATAGGGACCACCAGTAACAAGCATCTTAGTGTGATCATGGCATGAATTAATAAGTCCTCAAATTGGGTAGTAGCAGGCATTATTATATGTTTAACCATTCTTATAGTGTATTCAATTGATGAACTGGCTTTAGTACATAGCAGTTAACAAATCTAAGGCAACATGATTTAGAATTTAAAAACTGACATGGAAGCATGTCAGTTACATACAATTATGAAATTTATAGTTTGCATGATAAAACATAATGGAATCATGTCATAGTTATATCAAATCACTGAATATGCCATATATATGTCCCCAATGATAATCATGAAGTTAAAATTAAAAGCTATAAGTTGAGATGTGAATATGAATAGTAGGTATGGAGTCTGGAATGAAGATTCTGTTTATTACTACTATTAATCTATTATAATGATTTATTAAATCAATAGCTCTATTGTAACCCTTTAAACATCCAGTCAAGAGGCTGCTTTTCTCCCACAGCTAGTTTCAATAATGCAAATATTTTCAATACTTAGTATATTAAAAAAATAGGTCATCTGGTACTATTCTAATATTTTCAGACCAAATTATATGGAGCAGAATGATCTTCCTGCAACTTTTATGTCTCCTACACTCATGTTAAGTTTTTAAGAAGGTGTGCTTGTAGATCGAAGGATACCTTCAGCAAGAAGATAGAGGAACCTCTGAATGGATCCATAGTCATTCTGTCAATAATTCAGGGAAGATTTGGGGGAGAATCCAGAACGAAAAGGAGATGGAAGTGGAAGGGAGGGAGCACTGGCTTCTCTCTGGGCCTTCCTCTTCTCTGCCTGGATTTCCAGGATGGTGAACACCTGGGTAAGTGCTCCCGTGAGGCACAGGTGGAACAAGATGGGCTCAATCAGTTGGATGTGTGCCAAGAACCCAGCAGTAGCCCAAGGCCCAGGAGGGCTTCCCAAATGAAGGTAAATTTTATCCTGTAAACTAGGTTACCAAGACGCTTGTCACTTTGCATGCATTATTCATCTGTCACCTCAGAGCCTCTTGTAAAATTTTGTTTAAATGATAAACATGAGGATCAATACTGAAAAAAGGATTCCTGCAGGAAGTTTGCCTTTACAGAGCTTCTCTGAGACTAATGTGAGGGTTTCAAAGCTGATGAATAAGAAATCCCCACAGGGAAGGTAACAGGTGACACTTGGGAATCAGGGTCAAGGTCAGAGCATCATGCTGTGAAAAATTTTTTCTCTTTATAAATTTTACAAGTTCAGGGTTTGATTCTTTAATTATTATTATTATTATTTTTAGAAAGAGAGAGGTGGGGGGAGGGGCAGAGGGAGAGAGAGAGGGAGAAAGAGAGTCTTAAGCAGGCTCCACGCCCAGCGTGGGGTCCCACACAGGCCTTGATCTCACAACCCTGAGATCATGACCTGAGCCAAAATCAAGAGTCAGATGCCTAGCCCTGATTTTTAAATTTTTTTAAAAAGAGAAAACAATGGGTTTCTCTAACAAGTTAGTATCCAACTTCAGAGCAATCAAGTTAAGGACTTTAAAAGTCTGTGAGACTGTTGAAAATAATTTGTAAAGGTATCTTGATTTATTTTCTCAGCATCCATGCAACTGTGCTCATACTGAGTAGGTAAACCTCTGCATGCATGACAAAGTATGGTCCTCAACAGTCACAAGAACTGCTCTTGAGGCTGATGTCTGAAACAAATGACTACTTTTACCCAGGGTGACCATATTCCCAGTTTGTCTGGTACAGGCTCTGCTGACATTTCTTGTCTTGGTATAATTACAATAGATTCTTTTTCCCTCAAAAGTGTCCCAGTTTGGACAGCAAATTATATAAACACAGAACCTTTAACTAATAGCTGGGTTATCTGCGTAACAACCACAAGTCAAAGAATCTGAGCCTGAATTTACTGTATCCAAGCACAGCTGAAGACTCTCCTCCAATTAAATGATATTTTCAACAATCTTGTTGGCATGGTGATTTCTCTTCTCCTATATTTAGTTTGCTTATTGGTTATAAGGCTAGAGGTGCATAAAGCAGTGAATTCAAACCATGTTACCTCAGCACCAACTGAAGCCCACCATTTTAGGAGACCACACCTAAATTTGTGTATTTGAAAATTTCTTAGGTATAGCTTTAAATTTATATCTGCAGGTTACTCTTACTCTGAATGCTTTTGTTGTTATTAGAAAAGGTAATGTAGGTTATAAATTGTATTTTCCTTGTTTTAGCTGCCCTAAAACTGAGAATAATTTTAGATACTAGGTGTATTAATCAGCTTTTCTTAAGTATACTTTACTATATATTCTATATATTTTAGATGATCTATTTGCTTATTTATCCTTAATTTTCTTACTTTCTGTTATGTTTAACTTACAAGCCACTTCAACTACTTTTGTAAATTTAAAAATGCTAAATAAATATTAAAGTCAAGAATTAAAATAAATATTCTGAGTCCTCCCTTCATTCTAGGAATAACTATCATATTTGTGATTAAAGGACAAAGGTTGGCATGATGGAATTAAGCTTACAGGCAAAAAATTCATTCATTTTCTGATGTCAAAATATGAAAGGAAAAAAGTCACCTGTCTTTCTAGTTTGGAGGAGAAAAAGCACAGCAACTGTTTCCATTTTGCATAATAATGCACAGAGTATCCCTTTACAGTACTTTTGAAAATGACTTTGGGCTACTCATGGTGATCCAAACTGTGTGACTTTGGACAAGATAATTTCCTGCTTCCATTCTCAGTTTTTCATCTTTAAAACAGGATTAACACTTCCTCCATGTACATGTTGTGAAAACTAAATATAATAATATATAAGGATTACCCAGGAGCATGCCCTGCTGTGGCCGATGCTCATTACATGCCAACTGTTATTCTTATTTTAAAAAGAAAGAAAAGAAAAGTAGCTCCTTAACAATCACAAAGACTACAACTCAGGACCTCTCTGAATTCCCCAATTCTTAAATGTTTCTCAATTACATTACACAGAAAATAAAATTTGGGGACTAGTTTTCATAATTACCATGCTTCATTGCATTTAGAGAATATGGTAAACTTATTCATGTCACATATATTAATCACTGTGAGATCTGATGTCCTACTCTAAGTTTTTGCAAATCTGAATTTATTTCTTGGTTCAGAAGCATTATTTTCTTATACCTCTTCATGTTCTTTTCTCTTCCAACACCAGACATTGGAATTTGCTTGATTTCCAGGACTGTTCTTCACAAGGAATGGAATGTACTTCGCTTTAGGAGAGTAATTACATATGCCTTTATGAGCAAAATTCATAAATTTTCAGTGAGATGCGAAGAAGACTCTAGGTAGATGGCAAGATTCCCTCACTTATTTTAATCTTGACTCCTGTTCTTATTGTCCAAATTGTGTGCAAGTGATCCAAATCTGTGCCTGCAAAGTGACAAATTACTACGAGAAATGGGTTAGTTGGGTGACTCGTAAGATATTAAATCACAAAAGCAAGAGTCTACTGATCCTCTGGGTTTTTTTTTTCCTTAGAAATTTCATAAACACAGAAAGAAAAGAAAACATAGATATGACATCTGGCATATCACCTCAGAGGAGACTATGGTACAAAGATTTCCATGTGAACCAGAGTTAAAATTATGTATGTGGGAGCCATGGAGGAAGAGAAGTAGAGTCTTAAGACTCTCTGCTCAGGCTGAGGAATGAAGGGATTGGGAACAATTTAGAGAGGGGAACCAGACCTATGCTAAGGCTCGGTAGGCTTCAAGCTAAATTCTGAAAGAAACTTTCGTAGAGAGAGCCCTGGTTCCTGGACCTAATTAAACTTGGGAGCATTCTCTTCAGGAAGTAGGAGGCTTCTTTCTCTGAGGAAAAGCATCAGATCAGTTTTTCTTGGCTCTCCAGCCAGCTGGCCATCATGAATGGGTTAAATCACATGCATCCTCTGGTCTAACACAGTATACCTACTGTAATTGCAGTGGTATTCTCACAGAAGCAAAGTTTGTTGATGCAACTTACGGTTTCTCTTTTCATAGTAGGAGTGTACATTTATGAACACCAGAGTGAATAAAATGTCATGCGTTACTATGTTTGTGTTACATTATTAGTCAAGCAACCAATTAATCAATAATGAAGGTAAAAATAACACGTGTTCAAAAAATATAGATGCTTTACATATGGCATCTTTTTCAGTTCTCACTGTCGCATATTACTCTTAGACATAAGGAAACTATTAAATGATTCACCCAAAGTGGTATAACCAGCAAGTGGCAAAACTGAAATATGAAATCTAGGTCAGTCAAATTTCAAAGTCAACAATCTTTACAGTGTACCATGCTTACCCTCCAGAGAAATCTAAATGATAAATATTTTCTACTTTTAATAGATGAAAAGGAAGTTAAAGCGGAAGATCAATGAGTGGCCAGCAAAGGAAGTAGGTCTGATGAGAAAAAGACTAGAAGTGAAAATTTCCAGGATTCTCTTGGGATCTTCAGTCGCTATTTCTCACTGTTACTCTGGTCCTTCCTTATCCTTGTCCCTGGAAATTGGTAAAACACTCCCATATCACTTAAGCAACCCAGATTGGGTTCTCTGACTTAAAATAGAAAACATGCTACTACACACAGGTCCTACTGAGGCAGCAGCTCCTAACTGGTAGCACAGCTAAATGGAGGAGCTCCATATGCTCTAATGTTGCAAGGACCACACTCCCATCCTGAGTGAGACAGACCAACATTTCACTTGAGAAAATACAGTTGTGTTGGAGAGCAATTCAACAGAGTTTCAGTCACTTGAAACTTAGTTATGCATACCACTGTCTTACCAATAAATAGCTGCAGAATTCTAGGAGATTTACTACAGATTATAGCATTTTATCAAAGCATAATATATCACGAAGAGTACATAAAAAGCATTCATTTGTCTTCCCCTTGTTGTATCCACTACTAATCTGTCAGCACCATTTTTTAAAACTTCCTTGGCTATCTAATAAATTTACTGTTGATCACCTCAGGGTGCATTAGATTAAAAAAACAGTTAAATGGCCACTAAATTATACAATATTTTGCAAAATAAAGTGTTAATTAGATTATAAAGGTGACTGCACTAAAATAATCATAATTTATTTCAATAAGCTTTTTATTTGAACAGAAAGTAAATTTAAGTTTACTAGGATCTTACCATCCCCAGGGTCAGTGACCACTACTGTCCTGTAGCTGACCCTAAACTCCCCCGTGTTGTAACTCGGATTTCTCTCTGTAAGAGCGTTCCCAGGCTCGTCTTCTCACATCCACAGCCAGTGTCAAAGGACCCTGCCTCCACAAACCCACAGACCATGGCTAGGCATCACATTTTACAAGCCTTATGAGGCAGAACACAGCCTCTCTTGCCAGACTGCCCAGATTTAAATTCTGGCTCTGACACTTACTAGCCGTGTGACCTTTGACAAGTTACTTAATTTTTCTGGGCCTCAGTTTGACATGAGTTAGTATAGCACCCCCCATCCCCAACCAAACACAGAGTAAATTTTCAATATGACTCTAGAGATGATGTGAAGTTCTTCCTTCTCTCCCCACCCCTTACAAAACAGTGTAAGATTATTACAAAGATGGTGTCTTGTCTAGAAAAGAAACCAAAATCTCTGGGGCCATGTTCAAAGCACATCCTACTCTTTATACACTCAAAGACAAAAGAAGCTAAACAAGTTTCTGGCCTTTGTCAGAATGAAATAGTAAAGAGGGCTGGGGGCAAGAAAGAGGTACCTTTTGGAGTAACCAGTGAGCTGCGTTAGTGGTAGCTTTCTCTCTAGCCTCTTCCCCTCTTCACATTTCCTTTCTATAAGCTCTATAAGCCTGATACTTCCATCCACCAAGGGACTGGTGACTGCCTCTTGTCTCAAAGTGAATCTGATGCCATTGGCACTAGACAAAGAGGCAGCAGAAAGTGTTGGCAGACTGCATTCCCATTGTTCGGCAAGGAAAGGTAGGTAGAAGGAGGATATACAGAGCCTTTCCTGGATGTCCCCTACTGGAACACTATATACATGCAGGGTCCCTGAGGATCCTCTAAAAGCCCACCACAAAGCCCTGTGAGAAGGCAGGCATTGGGACACCCACCCCACAGAGGGGAGCCAGGGCTGGTCAGTGCGTCAGACAAGTAGTGACAGCTCATCGAGGGAGGTCAGACACATCTTGGAGGCCACCTGAGGATTGTCTTTTCCCTCTCCCACCTCCAAGTCCCAGCACTAAAAGCCAGTGCAGAGAAGGCAGCAAGTATGTGAGAGCAGACCATGCCCCATGCCCTAAAGTCCACACTGTCCACTGGAGTTCTAGACCACAAGTGTTCTGTATCAAGGAAAAAGGGAAAAGCATCCTGTGGAAGAAAGGAACTTCAAGTCAAATGTGATATTGAAAAATTAACAAGGATGGATAACCTCGCTCTTAACACCAGTTTATTCTTATTAAATGAAAGTGACTGAAAAGTGACAGAATTGGATCAAGATGGCCTTAAGAGAGATGGATTCACAGCAGGAAAGAGAACGTCCCTGAGCCTCAAGGAGGCAGTTTTTACTGAAAAATAAGGAATTTGATGCCTACTCCTCTTGAGTTGAGAATTCTCAATCAAAACAGACTTTTTTTTTTTAAATTAGATATTGCAATTTCTGACATAGTCAATTCACACTGTACAAAACTATGCTCAGGATCTGTCCCTTGGCAAAACCTTGGGAAGTTTCTAAACTCCTTATCACTATTTAACATTTTAGCCTCTTAAAACGTTATTTTTCCTTTAAGTGATTCTCTAAGTTTTGGGAAGTAGAGTCATTGGACTCTCTTTGATATCTGTGAGCAGGCCTTCAGCATGGATTCTTTACCCTGACGCTGAAAAATGTACCTTGGCTCAAATAAACAAGGTAATTGTCACGTGAGTAATATATATTTACATACTTACTTATGTGAATAGATATAAAGTTGTATCTATGATATTAAATACATACTTTCTCTGTAAAAAATTGTAGATGTATTAGATTAACCTAAAAATAGATAGTAAGAATTAATAATGGAAGCACTAAGGAATGTTACTGCAGTTACTCTTTTCCCTACATTATTTTTACTATTTCTTCTCAAACAAGGCCATACGTCTACAAAGAAAAAATTATACCCAAGGCCTTTTTAGGGGTTGGGGATGAGGCAACAACATGTTTTCTTTTATGTTGTTTGTTGACCTTACCTTGTCCCTCAGTGTAACACAGACCTAAGCAATCTCAGGGACTGTTCTTTCTTTGCTGCTTAAGGTAACGTGGTGACATTTATTCCTCCCACTTTCCGACTTCCTGACATTACACTAAATGTTATTAGAATGCTCACTTGTCTTGTTGCTATTGAACTTGGCTTTATAACTACAATTAGATGAACTAGATTGTATAAACTACAATTGCAACTGGTGGATTCTTCTGTAATAGAAAGTTCTCAAAATTAAAAAAAAAAAAAGTTCTCAGTCCTCTGCCTTCACCATCAAATTGTCATAAATTGTGAGTTCCCAGATTATAGGCTCTAAACCCTTATCAGCAAACACATTTAAAAAAAAAAAAATTCCCCCAGGGCAAGACAGCAGTTTCTTGGTTTTGATGTCCTTTACTGGGGCCTCCGCTGCCACGATTCAGATGCTCTTGCTTCCTCAATGGCTTGTCCCCATTCTAGATCACTTGTATGTGGCTCTAGGTGTCCCCCATGATCTTGCTCTCTGGTACTGTGTCCTCCTGAACCTTCACTGCATGCCTGGTCTACTCTGAACTCAACCCCAAGGGTAGCCCTACTTCCAGCCACAACCTCACTCCTCTGTGGCTGCAGTACTCCATCTGCTCCCTAGGTCCTATGTTCCATCTTTGCCCAATCTTTGCCTGCAGCCCTACCCTCCTTCCTTGTCTCACTTGCCAACATACTTGATCATGCGTATATTAGGGCAAGATGGTGACAGCAGGTCAAAGGCTAAAAGTTAATATATGGTGGGGTTTACAGACTGCTGTTGGCCCCTCCCTCCCTCAAGTAGTTTAATCTCAGGCATGAATAATGAAATACTCCCAATTCTCAATCTGTTTCTCATGATTAAAGTTTAAAGGTAAGAAAATAACATTTGATGTGATAATAACCTTTTTCATTAACATTTTAATATTTAATCCTGTTTCCCAGCAGGCTGTTGATGAAACATTTCAACCACCAGGCTCAGTTCTTCCATGATACTATTAACCTGCTGCTATAAATATAGATTTGTTCTTTCTCAAACTTCTAATTTTCTCTTTTTTGTTTTCTACATGTTATAGACGCAGTCAAACAAAATTTATCATGTAACTCTTGAGAAAGCAACACTTAGGCCACATTTTGTTGAAAGTCTCCAATGAGTGGAAAAACTTTACTGTTGATGACGTTAAAGGACAATAAGGCTCAGGACAACGCTACAACGTAAACGGGCAGAGGTTGTGTTAGTTAAGCCCCGGCACAGGCACAGCCCTGAGAAGAAAGAAAGCACTCAGATTATTTTAAAATGTTTCCTTGAGAAATCCTTTCACTTTGGATGCAAGAGCCTCTGCTCTTGTTATAAGATGGCAAATAGATATTTCTAGTATTTATTTTGTGGCCCATTGTCCACCATTCCTACTTAAAATATTACTATACCTAGGACCATGCATGTATTTTCACCATTGTGTATAAATCATCACAGATTTTAGGTGTCTTGACAAATATGTTATTTCTTTTTAAATTTTATTTTGTTATGTTAATCACCATACATTACATCATTAGTTTTTGATGTAGTGATCCATGATTCATTGTTTGCGTATAACACCCAGTGCTCCATGCAGAACGTGCCCTCTTTAATACCCATCACCAGGCTAACCCATCCCCCTAACCCCCTGCCCTCTAGAACCCTCAGTTTGTTTCTCAGAGTCCATAGTCTCTCATGGTTCGTCTCCCCCTCCAATTCTGCCCCCCTCATTTTTCCCTTCCTGTTATCTTTTTTTTTTTTTTTTAACATATATTGTATTATTTGTTTCAGAGGTACAGGTCTGTGATTCAACAGTCTTACACAATTCACAGCGCTCACCATAGCACATACCCTCCCCAATGTCCATCACCTAGCCACCCCATCCCTCCCACCTCCCACCACTCCAGCAACCCTCAGTTTGTTTCCTGAGATTAAGAATTCCTCATATCAGTGAGATCATATGATACATGTCTTTCTCTGATTGACTTCTTTCGCTCAGCATAATACCCTCCAGTTCCATCCACGTCATTGCAAATGGCAAGATTTCATTCCTTTTGATGGCTGCATAATATTCCACTGTGACAAATATGTTATTTTAACCAAAGGGAGGTAGATGGAAGTTTAATGGCCAATCTTCCCTAACCTCAAGAGGATCATAAGACAAGTCCTGAGGGAACAATTCAGGTTATGTTCAAAGCCAACATAAAGACAATAATTTCATTCTTTCTTGGGAACTCCTTTGATTCAAACAATATCCAAAAAATGATTATAATTTCATTTAAGTAATGTAACAATGATATTTCAGAAATACAGACTTTATGTAAGTTTTCCCTTCAAGATGAGTTCTTATAAGTCTAACTCTGTATTTTATCCTATTATAAAGACATTTTAAAAGAGTTTAGGAATAAGGCAAACAAGTTTTAAAAGAGTGTTTTAAATTAGAGAAATAGAACCCATACCTGAAAGATCACATTTCTCCTTTCTCCCTTCCTAGTTTCTGAAACTAGAATTTATACCACTGGTATCATAATACAAATACATTTTTTCCCTCAGACTGTCTTTTTACATTTTACTCTTTTTTTTAGCACCACAAAACTGACTCTTAAAACTAGTATTTAAAAAGAAAATATTCTGGGGCGCCTGGGTGGCTCAGTTGGTTAAGCAACTGCCTTCGGCTCAGGTCATGATCCTGGAGTCCCGGGATCGAGTGCCGCATCGGGCTCCCTGCTTGGCAGGGAGTCTGCTTCTCCCTCTGACCCTCCTCCCTCTCATGCTCTCTGTCTCTCATTCTCTCTCTCGCAAATAAATAAAATCTTAAAAAAAAAAAAAAATTCTGAAATGGAAAAATTAACGAAGTTTCTATTTTAAGATTTGAGGTGGCTTTATCATGTTCTCTCCAGACCCTTTCAGCCAAGCAGAAGGCTGAGATAACTGGCAGCTTAGAAGGTAGAAGAAGGAAGTGACATGTAGTGCTCTGAATAATGTCTTAGAGGTAGGTCTTCCTAGCACTTGTGAAACATGGCTATCATAGGAAGCAAAATGTGCAGTGATAAAGGTATCAAAATCAAGAATATTGTTCTTTTGTAAAAGGCAGCAGAACTGAGGTAGTTCTGATAGTTTTCTTTCAGGCAGATTAATCACCGTGTATCCTCTGGATGCTGTTTGGAAACTGCAACCAAGAATCAAAATGTGCCTGTCAGAACTGCCCTCCTGTCCGAACTGCCACTTTAGGATCTCCACAGGACATTTACTGGTTAACATCTACTGGAACATATAGGTCTATTCTGCTTTCAAGAACTGAATGTGCCTCTGAGGCTCTGGGCAAAGTATGAGAAGAACTGAAGCAGACCAGGATGAGTATGAGTCTATAGTAAGTTAAAGTCACTGTATTAAATATAAATGGCAAAGATTCAGAGCAAGTTTTCTAAGTAATTTCATATTCTTATAGTGTAATTTCTCCCTTATTTTCTACAATATATGTTTTTACCTTCAACATTCTAATTTTACCGCTAAAAAGCCGGCCATCCTTTCCATGAGGGAAAGCAGAACTGTAATTTTACAAATGGCATTTGGTGTGTGTATGCATGATTCTGTAATGATCTGTGAAGTTGGCAATATCAGGTATAGTCTTCCACATCCACTGTTAGAAGTAGAGTTACAAAGCCTATGACTGTTCTGGCCTCATCTCTAACCACTCTCCTCCTCTCCAGCCACAGTGGCCCCTTGCTCTCAGAACATACTGGAAATGCAGTGGCCTCAGGGATTTGCATTTGTGTTCCAGCTGCTTCAGATCTTCCCTATTTATGTTTGGTTCACTCTCACAACCCTTTCAAGTCCTTGTTCAAATGTCACTTTCTCATGGAGGCCTGCTCCAACTACTGTATTTGAATACATAAAAACATCTCCCATGAGACTTCTGATCCCACTTCTCTCTCCTTTCCTTGACATTTATTAACATCTACTATAACATACAATTTGCTTGTTTATTTTCTGTGTCTCCCCAGTAGAATATAAGCTCCGTGAGGGAGGGGTTTTTGTCTTATTCTGTCTGTATCCCAAACACCTAGAAAAGTGCCAAAAACTCACAGTTATTGAATGAATAAGTTGTTTTGCCAGTAGTAATAATGGATTTGAATCTACCACTACTTGCTTGCTAACCTTGGATATGGAAATGGGAAACAAGTAAAAGCTAACTGGCCAATAAATCCAAAGATTTTGTCTAATAGTTTCAAGTAGCAACGAACTGATTTTTTAGATCACACATAAAGAACAGAAATTTAACAAAGACTTCCTGATTAGGAGATGATGTTAAAAGCCACCTAATACAACAGTGTAATTAATACTAACATTTCCTTTAGAAGCTTAGTGTAAATTTTACTGATGGAGAATTTGGATCAACTTTGTACCTTTTCTAATACTTTTTTGTATATTACCAGCTTGGTCAGAATAGCTATAAACTAGCCTCTAAAGCTCACAGATCTGACAAATAAACTTTTTGAAAGCTGTTTTTTGCTTGTTTGTTGGTTTCATTAACCTCCTGTCTTTCATATATTATGTTCACCTCTCTAAATTTAGGAATACTTGGGGCGCCTGGGTGGCTCAGTTGGTTAAGCGACTGCCTTCGGCTCAGGACATGATCCTGGAGTCCTGGGATCGAGTCCCACATCAGGCTCCCTGCTCAGCAGGGAGTCTGCTTCTCCCTCTGACCCTCCTCCCTCTCATGCTCTCTGTCTCTCATTGTCTCTCTCGCAAATAAATAAAATCTTAAAAAATAAATAAATAAATAAATAAATAAATAAATTAAGGAATACAAGGCATTTAATTCAGACAGATTAACAAACTGCTGAAGGCTGGTCACTGGAAATTAAAATAAGGTAGCCCAGCAACTTCTCACATGATCATTTCTAGAATTACTCCATCACAGAATCCCTCCTTTATAGTATCTACCAGGCCTTCAAAAAAAATTGTGCAACTGAAAATTCCATGGTTTGCATTTAGATTTAATTTGAAATCATTGAGTGCCACAATGCTGCTTCAGAGAAATAAAGCTCTAGTAGGTGGTTAAGTCTGATGAGCTTATTCAGAGAATCTCAAAACTGCAGTGGGGAGCACAAACAGAAAATCAATCCAGAGTGCTCAGGGTCACACAAAAAAGCAAGAAGCAGCTAAAACTAGAAACCTGGAGTTGCTTTAAAAAATATTGACTGTTTCTTTACACGGGTCACTTCAAATTACAAAGCATGTTATTTTAGGCTCTATAAAAACAGATTTTTTGGGTAACTGCATATCATAATCGTCTATAATAAACAGAGGTATTTGAGTAATTCATATAATAAATAGTATTTATTTTTCTGAGTTATATGACTTTAAAATTTATTCCCTAAATCTAAAGTAGTTTTTTAAATTATTTCATGTGAAGACTCAAGTTACAGGAGAATAGCAGAATACCTATAGCTTACAGTTAAAGAACAGGAAAATAGCAGAAAATGCTTAAATGGTCTAAAATATCTGTTTTTAAAGGTATATTGGTCTGAAACAAATATTCAAGGTAAATATTCTACAAGAGAAAAATATGTTCCCCCAGAATTCCATGTTTGCAAAAACAATATCTAAAATTTCAGTTCTCAGGATGAATTTCCTAAAGAATTCATCTGCCACCTGTCTCCAGACCCCAATTTATAGCAAATAACCTTGCTAAAAATAATAAACATTATAGTGCCCTTTGGGTAGAATTCCTCTCAAAGTCCTTCTATTCTGTTTGTAAATGTATCTATCCCTGTTCCCATTCTTCCCTCTAGCCTCAGTAGCTAATAATCCATATAATCAAGGCTAATCTTTCTAAATATTCTTGGACGTGGGTCTGTCCCTGCTGCACTCTCAGGAATTCTAGTTCATCAGCTGTCCTCCTTCTCTGTATCTTCAAACTCTTCCAGAACTATTGACTGTAGCATCCTATCTCATTCTCCAACCCACACCCTGACTCACATACTCACAAAGGTGGATGAGAATAGCATCAGGCAGCACTTCCAGAGAGACCTGATGGTTATGTAAATACAGAACCTGAAACCAAGGTTAATACCCATCCAGGCTGCTCCCTGAAGTTCAACAACATAGTTCAAAAGAGACCCATGACCACTGGTCAGTCACTACTGGCTCAATTACTAAACCACTTATCTGTGAAACAAAATATTTCATTCTGATTCCACATTAGCATGATAATTTTTTTTAAAAAAAGAAAATCATGTCTATAAAATGAGTCCAAGGACATATACAGTAAAGGAAAATTTCTATTATCCAAACATTAAAAATGAATGTATTTTTTAAATATCAAAATTGAAATTGAAACAATACTTAAAAGATTTTTATTTTAAAAATATATTAAAAATCAATAAATAATATAAAGAACCTAGCAGGGGAAAAAGAGAACAAAGAATGTGTATGGAAAATTCAAAATAGAAACATTGTAAATGGCTAATCAACTTTTGGAAAATATTCATATTCACTAGTAGAAAGGAGATGGAAATTAAAATAACAACAACAATAAACCCCACACACTTTTTACCTATAAAGCTGAAAAAGGTTTAAACAACATACAAGGCCCTATGCAGCAGTGGAAATAGTCATTCTCATAGATGTGAAATTTGGACAGCCTTTCTGAGGACATTTGCAGTATACAGCAAAAGCTTTAAATTTTGTTTTGATAAAATAGCATTTCAGTTTTTTAAATGCAAAAAACAAAGTATTTTAAATAACTTACAAGATATTTTATCCATGTGATAAAATATTATGGATTTCCCAGGTTTTAAAGTTAAATGAAAATTATTTTCCTCAGATCTTAGAGTTTTTAAGATATGAATATGCTTTGTGAATCTCCAAGAGGGAGAGAGAATTCCTCATTTTTTTTTCCTTCTAAAAACCAGGTTGATTGGGGTGCCTGGGCAGCTCAGTCGGTTAAGCATCTGACTCTTGAGTTCAGCTCGGGTCATGATCTCAGCGTTGTGAGATTGAGTCTCGTGTCAGGCTCCATGCTGGGTGTGGAGCCTACTTAAGATTCTGTCTCTCCCTCTGTCCCTCCCTCCCTCTGAAAAAAAATGAAA
The DNA here is from genome assembly GCF_004348235.1 of Phoca vitulina. Taxonomy (NCBI): domain Eukaryota; kingdom Metazoa; phylum Chordata; class Mammalia; order Carnivora; family Phocidae; genus Phoca; species Phoca vitulina. The sequence continues at coordinate 17,098,680 of NW_022589714.1, forward strand.
ATAAAAATAAAAGTCAGGTTGAGGTACAACTTAATACAATTCAGCTTGATGCATTTTGATAATCAAGACATAGAACCGTATCATAAATGCTATAAGTACCCACAGGTGCCTTTGTAGTTGATCCCCTGTTCCTCCCCCAAACCCTAGCAACTACTACTGTTTCTCTGATCTTAGGATTGTTGCCTTTTTCTAGAATTTCATATAAATGGAATCCTATACAACATTGCTTTTTGAGTCAGGCTTCTTTTACTCAGCATAACGGCTTTGAGATTCATCCATGTTACTGTGTAGATCAGTAGTTCCTTTTTATTGCTGAATAGAATTCCAGTGTGTGTGTGTGTGTGTGTGTGTGTGTGTTTCTGTGTGTATCACAATTTGTTTATTCACTCACCAGTTCACGGACATTTGAGTTATTTCCAAATTTTGGCTATTGTGAATAGAACAACTATGAATTTGCATATAGGTCTTTGTGAGGACATGAGTTTTTATTTCTCTTGCATAAATATCTAGGTGATGATTGCTGGGTAATATATAACATATGTATTTAACCTAATAAGAAATTGCCAAACTGCTTTCTAAAGTGACTTGTCATTTTACATTTCCAACAACAATGCATGAGACTCTTTGACCACACTTGCTATTGTCTATCTTTTAAATTTTGGGGATTCTAGTGAGTGTAAAGAGTATATCATTGTAGTTTGGATTTGCATTTCTCTGATAATTACATATATATCATATTTTTTTGCATATCTTCATGTACTCATTTACCATTTGTTTATATTCTTTGGTAGTGTCTTTTCAAATATTTTGCCCATTAGGAGAAGTTGTTTACCATCTTAGTTCTTTTTGGTGCACATACTTTATTAGAAATGTGTTTTACATTTTTTTTTTCTCCAAGTCTGTGGTTTGGAGTCATTTTTTTAAGCAACGTCAAAGAACAGAGGTTTTAATTTTGAAGAAATCCTATTTATCTTTTTTTCTGTTCTGTTTTATGCTTTGGAATCCATGCCAAGAATTTTTTGTCTAATAAAAAGGCGCAAATATTTTCTTCTATGTTTTTTCCTAATAGTTTCCTCATTTTAGCTCTCACACTTAGGTCTATGATTCATTTTGAGTTCCTTTTTGTATATGGTGTGGAGTAAAAGTCTGTTTCATTTGTGTATATGGATATCCAGTTATTTCAGCACTATTTGCTGTTTAGTGCTGAATTACTTTGGCATCTTTGAAAAGTTTCCCAGACTTATTTAATGACAAAACCTACTGATTTTTTTCAGCATGATTATATCTACCTTTAAAAAAGATTATTTAATAATATATTAAAACATTAATGACACATTATTATGTGGGGAAAAGCTGGAAAAGCAAAAGTATATGTACATGATAGGAGCATTATGTATCAAAATATATACACAGAAGTTAATAGGTTTTGATTATCTTATGATATTATAGTGCACACCTATACACTGACGTAGTCTCCAACTTTAACTTTTCTTTATGTTTAATACAATTTTCCCTTTTAAATGTACATATAATTTATAATAAAATTTTTGAATTTTATTGTATTCATTAAAATTTTTTTTTTTCAGTGGTTCCTCAGCTTAGGCTAAAATTAGCAGGAATAATCACATCATAAATACATTTGAGTTGTATCAGACAGAAAAGGGGAAAAAATTCTGGTTCAAAGTTCTTTACCATTTTCTAAAAGCAACATCAGATTGTATTTGACAATCCTATTGTTAAATTAAATGTTCTCAAAGGAACAGACTCATAATTCTAGTGCTAAACCAAATGTTCTTAACAAAAGACATCTTTAAAAAGAGAAAAATCAATGAATGATTTAGGCAAAAAATTCTATTGTGAAATCACACCCAGCTTTAATGTTGATCAATTTTAATGTTGACACTCCCTTCACACACAGGTAACCAGGAATCTTCTGCTAATACCACATAGTGTATGCAAAACATCAAGAGATAATGATTTAATTTTTTCTTTTTAGATTTTTCCTAGATTTTAAGGCAGGAAGATAAAAATGACAACTATCAACACTTCTATTTCTTTATCATTTCCCTTTCTCTTTCTTTTATAAGCGTGATAGTTTTAGCAGGGCGGAACTTGCCTTTTCAGGAATTTCTTATTTGCATTCACAATACCAGTGATGCAAATGATCTTGCAAGTGTGCGTGTGTGCTCTATGACTGTGGCATTACACACCACAGTTTCAAAGATAAATTGAAACATGGCAAAAATTATAATTAGTACCAAGTGGGTGTAGTGTAAGAGCTAAAAAAGCAAAGTAGAAAAGTTGAAATTCATTTTCACATTCAATTCAGGTGTTGTGTGACGCTTCCTTTTGGGTGATTTCTGATTGTTAAAACACTTAATTTGTCACCAAATTTTCCAAATGATTAACAATGCTTTACAGAACACTGTTGTGCATCCTCTGTATGCTGTATTTTTTTCTTCCCTCTTCCTCAACCGAGGTTAACGTGCTGTGTTTAGTGATTACAAATAAATAACATAGATCTAATCTAACATACCGCAGAGGATATTTCTAATGGAGGTTCCTCTCCCTTTCACATTATGAAGGTTCTTAATATGTAGGACATAGTAAAATACTTAAAAATGGGTTCACAGGATTTCTCCAAGTGGTATTAGAGTAAGATACAAAGTGACGACCCAAAATACTTGGTTGAAATACTCTGTGAGATTAGTAAATGGAAGAAGCAATATTCCTTTAATATTAATACTCAAAAGAAATACAGTTTAACAATTAGAAATCACCTGAAAATAAGCTTTTGACAATGCCTGAATTGGATATGGAAATTAATTCCAACTTTTCCGCACTGGTTCTTAGCTCTTATACTACACCCACTTGGTACTCAAATACCACTTGGAGAAATCTTGTGAACCCATTTTTAAGTATTTTAAGCATGTTCTGCATATTAAGAAACTTTATAATGTAAATGGGAAAGATAACTTCATTAGAAGTATTCTTTTAGATAGATTAGACTAGACTAGATTGTTACTTATTTGTAATCCCTAAGTATAGCATGTTAACCTCAATTTGGAAGGGGAAAACTGCCATACTGAGGAAGTAGAAGAGTGTTTTATATAGCATGGTTAATAACTTGGAAAAATCGGGGACAGCTTCAGTGTCTGCTAATAAACAATTATTGAAATCAACTGCAGCACACCTATACACTGACGTAGTCTCCAACTATTGATTATGATGTAGTAGATCGAGGAATACTTATTGACATAAAATATATTGTATATACATTTTAAGACTTGACTATATGTGGGTGGTGAAATTAGGAGTAATTTAATTTCTTTTTCTTTTATTTAGAGTTTTAAAAATCTTTTTACATAACATTAGTAGAAACTCATCAGAATCTTAAGGCACAACTATTGGAATGATACATTGTAAGTATATCATTTTAAAACATGTATATACCAACACAGTCATGCTCCATAAGAGGGTAGCTCCTGATTTGAAGGATTTCTTGCCTAAATGAGAATTCACAGTGGAAACTATCCAAACTTGACCTCTTTCTGTTGTTAAGACTATTTAGCTTTATATATAGTACCTGATTCGAATTGATAGGGTGAGAGTTTAGTAAATTTCTGATGAAACTAATGATGATGTTATAAATATTACCGTCTTAAAACATGCTCATTTAGAAAGGATGTTTTTATGATAGCCAGAAACACTGTAACTATAGAAAGACAAATTATAATAGGAAGCAACATTTGAGAATCCCAGCTATAAGTGTTATAAATGAAATTTTCCTACCATGGGCGGGGGAAGTAAAATTACAGAGTAGTTTAGAGTTGGTCTTTGGAGTTAGGTAAGCCTTGGTGTGAATCCTTTCTCTGTCCTTTATCAGTTTTGTTTATTTGGGCAAATTACTTAACCCACTAAGCCTTAGTTTCCTTATTTCTTAAACTGAAATATTAGAAGGGCCTGTCTTCCAGGGTTATTGTGCAGATTAAGTGACGAAAAAAAAAAGATGTGTGTTTTGTGCTTGCATAGTACTCGGTATATGCTCAGTAAGTCATAAAGTACATCAATGCTAGGGATCCACACTCCCTGATAATTCATGTACAGGCTCTAGTGATATTTTGGCCGGTCTATGCTTGGGTGTGTAGAAGGGAAACCACATTGCAGGGAGTGGGGCTATGTCTTATATAACAAGAAAAGGTAATAACAGTAATGAAATAATTTAAAATGTGTTAGTGAAACAGACATCATGCACACGTCAAGTAAAATAGTTCCTGTAGGCTTAAAGTTGCAATGTCCCCCGACAAGGAAGAGTTGGTTCTCATCCCTGAGTTTTAATAAACATTCTTCCTTCATTTTAGTTCATTAAGACCAAAACGATTACTTTGATGCCATATATGTGTGTGTGTGTTCGAAAAGTTGGATATGTATCTGTATTTATAGAGATATATATACTTCATATTATACTACCTTCTTATGAAGCCAGATACACTTTCAAACCTCTCTGAATTATCCAAAAATGAATAAAAATTGAAGATTGTTTGGGATCAGTAGGTAAAAGAAAAAAGAATTAATATGAATCTAAGCATAAAGTTAATCTGTATATTCTAGAAAAATATATTAGACATCAACTTGTACTATCTATAAGGTGAGCAAGACAATAAAAAATACCTAAAAAGATCATCAGATAACAAATAGCCTTTCAAGGGGAGAGGGTGTTAAGAATTAAAACAACAACAACATTATTATTAATAAAATCAATATCTTTTCAACATCTAAAAGGTACCTTGAAAACTAAAGGTAACATTTAAATTAATAATTTTGTTGGCAATATTATGAGTAAACAAAATTAAGAAGAGATAATAAAATGATCTTTTACCTAACAATGTACCCATCCAGAGTTGTGAAAAAAGCTAAAATTTTTAGGTTCCAAAGCTGCATTACTGGATATACAGTAAGCTGTATTAGGACAGCATTATTAATAGGCTGTAAATAAGAACCATAAAAACAGGTCAAATTGCCTAACTTTAAAAAATATATAATTGAATTGAAATTATTAAATTGGATAAGTGGGTTAATACAATAATACAAATAAAGAATGCGTTAGTGGAAAAAAGGGAATATTTATTAAATTCATTTTAGCTTCCCAGGATTTGTTTAATAATTAGATGTGTGTATGGCATGAATATTCTTTATGTGGTAGATTTTGCAGATTGATGAAACATCCCATCTCAAAAGTATCCATATACTTCATATAATAGTAATAATAGTAATAATATCACATGAAAGAGTACAAATCTCACTTTTTAAATGTTACCTATTTCCCCCAAATATACTAGCCAAGTGCTCTAAATACTAATGATGTACTATATGTTGGCTAATTGAATTTAAGTAAAATTAAAAAAAAAAAGAAATTCTCTAACTTGACTCCAGGTGTTCTCAGGGCTCAGTATTTCTAATCTGCAAAATATGAGCATTAGCCTAGATGCTAAGATTCAAAATGCAGACAAATATTTCTAAGCACCATTGTCATATTGCCCAGATAAGTCTATTATTCATTAAGTCTTCTTACAGCTCTCACTTAGCTCCAAATAACAGACGGTTGGAAACAGGAACTGGACACCAGGGTCTATCTTCACTAGCTTTGCAATAGAATAACCATGTGAAAGGTAAAATGAGGCATGAGAAAAAAATACAAATCATAGAACTATAGAGACAACCTAGTTCTACTCTTCATTTTCCAGGTGAAAAAACTAAAATTTATAGATGTTAAGCACCTTCTCTCCCATATCACAGAGCCTATAACTAGAAAATTCATAATTCTATTTTGAATTATTCCTTCCGTTAGAATTAAAAGCTATGTGCTAGAAGCAATGCTAATCTGTAGTCTCTGCAAGCACAAAACTATCAATGCTGGCTTATGTTCTTTGGTTATATAAAAAAAGAGTAAAAATTTTGGGGAGATTAGTATCATAATTTGTATGATCCAGTATTTTTTTCCCCTTCCTTATTAGTGGGTTCATTAAATTTGCCTACCAAAGAATATCTTATTAGTTAAACCAGTTTTTTAAGATACTGTGAGTGAACGCTTTGAACCATCGTACTTATATTAAATCTATTTGACACAATACACATTGGATTAAAACTTATTTGGGCTATTAAAATTAATCATGATCCATTGATACTTCTGAATATAAATTTTAAAATGCAAACTAATAACTCTGGTCAAATCGCAGAACCAGATAGTATCTGATACAAAGATATACTGTCCTAAACTTTGGATGCTTCATCATAGAGGGTTTTACTGCCTGGGAGGCGGGGACTCTTTGGGACACTAAGTGAAGGGGATATTTTTCCAAGTGGTAGGGAAGTGTTTCAATATTTTAACAATATGGCTCACTTGCAGATGAAGCCATCAGCTCTGCCTGAATACCAAAGATCATTTGAATCCCACTAAAATGTCAACACAGTTTGATCAACCCATTTGCAGTTTCTTCATACTGTCAACATGAATGTCAGGTAGAAAGGAAGATCTGCTTTAGAAAAGAATTAGCATTTTCTCTCTAAATTTGTAGATTACATGTGCCTCATATTCTTTGCTTTTCATTGCTGAAAAATACTTAAGAATCATTAAACTGATTTCTAGATCATATAGACCGATAACCGTGTAATATTTAGCAATAGACATTATTCAAAATAGATATGTTGCTAATACATACCATACTTCTAAAAAAAATACTGTTATTTCTTCCTTTAGAAAGTATTTCATGAATGGTGATTTCTAAGGAAGAAATGACTACAAACAAAAGAGCTGTCCTAAGCTATGTTGAAACTTAACAAAAGTCAACCAAGATCATTTGTATGTGGAATTCTCAACATATTGAATGTTATTTCAAAATTTTTAGAATATCACTACCTAGCTTTTCAAGTTATAAAATGTAAATGTATTAGGAGATACCTAAGAGAGAGAGATTTTAACATAAGCCTTGCTTAAGAATTCTCTTATAGTCCAGCCAGCTCCAGGCAATAGGAAAACACCTCATTATGGTAACTTGAAGAAAGCCCAACACAAAGGACCTCAGAGCCCTCTATCTCTCATTGCCAGGAGCTTCCTGCAAAACCCAGAAGAGCAAGAGATGCCCTCATTTTTTTTTTCCATTGTACTTATACTCCGTGAGAAACAAACCATATAGTTGGGGCTCTCTCACCAACACCACTTTCACCACACAACTGCCAATTTGCCATGTAACTGTCCTCACATCTTTCCCCTTTCATAGCCTGATTAGTAAGTGTCTAAGTAAACACTTAGTTTGAATCCCCATTTTTTCCATTTCACTGTGAGCTTAAAGATGTACAAATGTTTCAACCTGAACTTCTAAATTTAAGGTGTTTAAGCCCCATCATGTCTTTAAAGTGACATGAGAATTTGAAAGATATTATCTTTAAATATTATACTGAATTCTGAAAAACCGTTTTCCAAAGGTTTTGAATACTGTCTTTTTTATGGTACTGATGTGACAGCATTTACAAATGACCACAACTTACCAAAAGCTTATTTGAAAAAGAGTTACTATTCATTTTTAGAAACATCTTTGTAATGCCATTGTGGTCAATGTATCAAAGTTTTTCATATCTCATGTTTTCACCTTCCTTAATGCATATTTCCATGGTGTCTTTTTGGAATTTGGGAGGGGAGAAGCTAATATTTGTTTGTTTGTTCAACAGAACTGAATTAAAAATTTTATTCTCTCCATGTCCCAAAAAAGGTTGACATCATGTTCGTTACATAAATCACAAACTCTTCCATTATGTACACCAGAATGCCACAGTTTCTTAAGAGATGAGCAACTCTGCACAGTTCAGAACGTGAGTGCCACATGATGCCAAGCACAAAAGGTAACCAGTTGGTGACGTGGCTCCAATCAATATACGGAAACAGCTTCGTTTCCTTTGAGGCAATTGAGGCCTCTCAAATTGACACAGAAACACCGAGGTGAAAATTCTTTCCTCTCTAAGAAAGATCATAAAAGAAAAGAACATAAAAGGCCAAAGCATTGCCTCAAAAATCAAATGATCATGCAGGTTTTGCTAATACACTGTGCAAATCAGTTACTGCTCTTATTTATCTCTAACTCTCCAGGCTCTTTCCTAAAACTCCGCACAGAGTGACAAACTAAAATGCTCTGCCTCAGGACATTAGAAGCCCTAGATTACATTTCTCTTTATGAGAATACCAGAGTGTTTTTAGAATACCCAACTCTTTTTTTATGCCTGCCTATACACGCCCTCAAATGCCAAGGAATCCTGACAGTCACTTCCTTCTCCCAATGCCACCTGCTCTCTGAGCACCCACCCACGAACCGCTAAAATCCTCCCGTCACCTCAGCCACATGCCAACATAGAATGCTGCCTGCCATCCCCACCCCCTAACCTCAAAACAGCCCTGGGAATAAGGAAACCATTATGTACATAACTCAGATCACAAAAGGGCTTCTGATGGCAGAGGTTATGGGTCAGATAGCTGGAAAATACTTCGTCATCTTAATATGCCACTTTGTATGAACCACAGTTGTCATTTCTGTTCTGTACGGGGTACTTATTCAGAGATACCAGTTGCTAGGAGAAGTTCAGGTTAATAGACATTGGGGAGACATTGGGGAGGGTGTGTGCTATGGTGAGCACTGTGAACTGTGTAAGACTGTTGAATCACAGACCTGTACCTCTGAAACAAATAATACATTATATGTTTAAAAAAAGAAGAAGATAGTAGGAAGGGAGAAATGAAGGTGGGGAAATTGGAGGGGGAGACAAACCATGAGAGACTATGGACTCTGAAAAACAAACTGAGGGTTCTAGAGGGGAGGGAGGTGGGGGGAATGGGTTAGCTTGGTGATGGGTATTAAAGAGGGCATGTACTGAATGGAGCACTGGGTGTTATATGCAAACAATGAATCATGGAACACTACATCAAAAACTAATGAAGCAATGTATGGTGATTAACATAACATAATAAAAAAATAATGTCTAGTTTGTCCAATAAAAAAATGTATTTATTGATCTAAAAGCTGACACAAAAGTTACACCATTCCCCTAATTGATCAGAAATCCCCATGTTGGCCTCTTCCATTTCTGTCTTGAAGAAAGCTTTTTTTTTTTAAGATTTTTATTTATTTGACAGAGAGAGACACAGCGAGAGAGGAAACACAAGCAGGGGGAGAGGGAGAGGGAGAAGCAGGTTTCCCGTGGAGCAGGGAGCCCGATGTGGGGCTTGATCCCAGGACCCTGGGATCATGACCTGAGCCGAAGGCAGATGCTTAACGACTGAGCCACCCAGGCACCCCTTGAAGAAAGTTTTTGTATGAGTGACAACTTTAGATGATTTCAGCCTGTGTGAAGCCTAAAAGATGCAATGCTTTTTAAAGAATATATCTAGATATTACTCTTAAAACAACAATTTACCGAGTACGTGCTATGCATAGTGCTAGGCACAGTAGTTATATAGTGTTAATGATGTGGTCACTGCTAATATGGACATTACAATTTGCTCTGATTCCCAATTATCAAGTGATATAATTTTCCAAGATTTTATTGGATTTCTTTCAGTGCTAGACTTACAGAACTGAGGCTAGAACTAGACCCGATCATTTTTGTAGGCTCTAGTACAAGTTGCAGACAGACCACAGGTCAGGAAATGTACTTACTTGTCTTTGTATCTCTAATATTTAGCATAGTCTGTAGTCCTCAATTCATGCATGATCGATAAAGAATGCATGAATCAGTTCAGAAATGCATAAATGGATATACATCTGTGAGCAAATGAATGGGTAGGATTTTCCACAGCAGACTTGCTTGACATTACTGCACATCAAGAAGCTATTGCATTTATTGTTACATTTGACCCCTCTTTATCAATAACTTTTGAGAAATTAAGGGAATTCTTACCTAAATTCAAGCTCTTAAACTGACAACAAGTAATAGGCCTTCCTAAGTGTGAACCTGGGACTTGAAGTCCAAAACTACCTCTGATGCTCTGGCTCGGGTTATTTTCTCACAGAGGGCCAGAACACATAATGCCTCAGTCTTTGCACAGCTATGCTAAGAGACTACATGAAGAAAATTCATCTGGAACTTGCCATAAACTGTTAGCAGAATTTTGTGCATTTGAGTATTTCAGGAACACAAAGCAAGCTCCTCTGTGCCTTCTGGGGTATTACAGCAGGTTTGAGTCTACAGAATAGTAGCAATCTACTTGTTTAGCTAAATTTAAAGGAGGTGAGGTTTTGCTTTATTTTTTAAAAATGACCTTTTCTACCCAAAAGCATTACTTCGTCTTTTTTTTTTTTTTTTTTTACCAAAAGTGTTACTAAGCTAAATATAATCAGTTTCCCCTGTGGCTCTTCTGGAATTTAACACACTGCAGCCACTAAATTTGGAAACTTATCCCAAACTTTATGGTTATAAACCTCTAATTAGGATTATCAGAATGGTAGTGGGAAGCTACTCTTTTTCTTCTTCCCATGAGTGAATAATTGAGTCTCTTGGGAAGTCACTGAAGGAAACTGACTGCTTAAAAATTTTTTTAATCTCTAAAAGGATTGCATAACCTCACAAATTCCAATACTAATTTTCTACTGTGGGCACATTTTCCTAATGAATATTGAAAAGATGAAAAGAAAATTTGGACTGAATCTAAGATGTGGTATCACTAAAGGCATAAGGGGAGGAACTTGTTTTTTTTTTAAAAAAAATATTAAAGCAACAACTTATAAAATGCTGAATGTTATGCCCCTGAAGCTTCCATAGAGTCACTAAAAATCTATATCTTAATTAAAGCTGTTTAATCACATTCGTTAACACATTTTAGACACATTTACTCTGACAAAAGTTGGGAAATTAACCTCACCATTTGTAGGTATCAGATATGTTGACAATACTAAGAATAATAAACAAGATAATAATAGGTAACCCTTATTAGACCCTTACCAGTGTCAGGTACTATTAGAAATTCTTTACAGATATTCTCCTGTAATTCTTAGCATAGTCTTTTGATGTAGTTATCATGACCATAACTGTTGTTTTGATGCTGAGGCAGAGAGAGGATATTTGGCTAAAGTAACATAGCCAGTTAATGGTGAGGCAAGAATTTAAACCAAGCAGTATGACTCTCGGCTCTTAACAACTGGCAATAGATGACTGGTTGAGTTTAGTAACCAATTAGTGCTATTGGAAGTTGTCAGTTATGGTTGATAATGCCCAAGTCAATGTATTTTAAAAAGATACTGCATTCAATTAATTTTCTTCTTTTCATTAATTAACAGTTATGCATCTTAATTGCCTTGTAGAAGAGAAAGCTATAGCCTCATATTTACATACCTCATAGCATAGGACAAAGAACTGGAAGACTTGGAATCAGTCTCAGCTTATTAACTTGTTAACTTATTAACTTATTAATGTCACTTAACATCAAAAGCTATGGCTCTATTCCTTAACTGTAATAAAAACAATTTAAACTAAGTGATCTTTAATACTCCTTGAGCTCCAAATTCTTAGAACTCTGTAGTCTCTTGATATTTGTTCTGTTTGATAATGACCCAGATAATGAAGAATAATTTTACAAAGAGTTCCACAGTTTCAAAGGAGTGTTTTTAAAACTTGAGTAAGGAGCAGACACATGTTCAAGGAAAAAGTAATTCTCTGAGAGCTGACAAAAATATCTCCACGGTCACCCATTCTGAAAAACACCGACTCAAAAGCCTCAGGTTGTGTACTACAAAAATCTCTTTTAATTGTGAATCATCCCTGAAAAAGAGAAATTTGATCTTTATTATCAATAGAGTTGCCTGATTTAGCAAATAAATAAAAAGAACACCCAGTTAAGTTGGAATTTCAGATAAACAATGAATACTTCTTAGAATGTCCTATTGAGGAACATGAGTTTTAGTATAAGCATGTACTTTACTGAAATTTTTAGGGATGTACTAAAATTTAGGGACATACAAATACATTATTCGTTGTTTATCTGAAATTTAAATTAAATGGGACCCCTGTATTTTATCTGGCAACTCTATTGGTAAATGAATCACTCAATTGAAGTGAAAACACAAAATCAAAAGAAAATTATTAGAAATTGTGAACTATTCAGTGTGCATATGAGAAATGCTTTCCCAAACTATCATTCTATTTTTCTCATTTCTCAGACATATTTGAGCCTACTCAATACCAAATGATCATTTATATAATAAAGAATAAATTATATTTCTGGTTACTATTCAAACATGCTATAGACAGTAAAATTTTCTAAAAAATCTTTATCTATAAATCAGCCCTCACAGAGTTGCTGTTCTTTTCTGAGGGGTTTTCTTTAATGATTAGAATACTAGTAGAAAGGGAGTGTCCATGAAAAACAAAACCAAGAGCATCTGGCTATTCTGGAAGTAAGAGACAACTCATGGAATTTGTTATTGAAGAGACATGTGATACGAAGTCCAAAACACCTAAGTATAGACCTGAATGATAGTTAAGAATCCAACTCATATAACTAGGTAATTAACACAAAAACATCATGCCCAAGGCAAGGCAAGCAACATGGAGGAGATTATTTGGTGAGATAAGAGCACAGTATCCTTGCAAAGCCCCATACTACCCACTGAAATCAGCATAAAACATACAACTTGTCAGGAGCATTTAATCTGCATCATTAGTGAACAGACGGAAACTAGGCACAGATGACAAAAAGTTGTGACTCCAAGATAGACAAGGGAAAAAGCAACAGCCTGGAAAAAGCAAGAGCCAGTTACCAAAGACCAGGAGAGTTAGACAAGCCTGGAATGTTCTTTTCCTTCTTCACTTCCTAGAAAATGTTTGTTTCTTAGGACCCAAATCCTATGTCTCACCTCTGGAAATCTTTCTTAGCTTTTGTTATCCCATCTCTACAAATCCCTGTCAGTTGTTTCTTCTTTAGGACTCCGTGGTACTTTTTATTTACCCCACAGTGCACCCACATAGCTAGTGTCTTATTAGATTGAGCTGGAAGTCTACATGTCTGTTTTCCCCTGAAAGGCAAAGACAATTTGAGAATAGGAACTATGCCATTCATAAGCATTCCCTAAACCTTTACTTCTGAATGAATGCATGAGAATATAAGTGGCCATGTGAGATAGAGGAGGGAAATGATCAGAGACAAAGATCATAGAATTTAATATACAAGATGTTTTATTCAGATTCTACTCGGCTCTGCTGCTTCACATTATGAATTTATTTTACACATTTTATTTTTAAAAATTCTAAGTTTCTTCTTAAGGAGTTGGGGTGAAATCTGACTAAAATGCAATAAAGCTTTTCTATTTACAGAGGATTTATACAAACAGAACTCCTCTTAAACAAACCCTCATGAATAAACATAAATCCATGATATTCCAGGGGTATCCTGTTTTCTCTTCCTAGATGCCATTTCCAGCACTCTAGGACAAGCCAGACTCCAAACCCATATGTATGGGTATGATGTGAGTAACCTGAGAGAGAGCTCTAGGAAGCTAGAGTCTATTGGAGGGGTTTGGACATTCACACATGAAACAAGGGAGTAAGATCACGAGTAGATCATAAAGTACTTCTGACTGACAAAGAGTCAGTTCTATGCTTTACTTTTAGTCCTCCCATATAGTTTGTTCTTTCTGTTTATTCAGGATGATTTGTTGTTTTTAAGACCATACAGAAACACCCTAACACATACACACATTTCCATGCACACACCTCCACACAAACACACACACCCATACACACCCATCTCCCTCCCCCCCTACCTCAAGTAACTACATCTGTGCTTATGTTGTCCTTTAAGCCTTGGACTCCTTCCCACTTCCTCTCCTCCAAAACACATGCATCACTGGTCTCCAATAGGACCCTTTACAATAGACTTCTTCGAACATATCCCTCATTGTTTTCCTTTAAAGTCAATACTCCAGACTGTATTATCAAACACTTGCTTATGTATTCTAATCACTATATATATGCTTACTTCTTTCTGTCTCTATTGTTCTAACTACAAAAGCAAAGGCTTTCTCTTCTACCCTGCTTTTTCTCTCCCATTGTAACAGAGTATATTGCTGAATGCCTAAGAAAGGCTCAAGTAATAAGCATTCAAGTAATAAATGACTGAATTAAAATAAATAGATGTTAAAGTTTAAAGATTTCAGGACTTCACCACAAATGCATCATCTTGACATTCAAAGTTTCACCTCTGCCTAGCAATAACTACTATATACCCTTGGAAGCCAAACCATCATGCTGTAGATTTGTTTTTATTGCTTTCTGGATGTTTACCCATATGAAGCTTTTGCCTGTCCAATTATTTCCCCCAGATTTTAGTTTACATCAATTCAAGAGACTCTGAATTCTATAATTACTGTTCCATATTTAGGAACATCTTCTATATTTTTAATCCCAGTTGCAAGAATAACACTTCCTTATTTAGAATCACTGGCAAATTATACTCACATATAGATAAACTGCTATTCTAGGCCATACATGAAAATACTTTGTTGGGGAATAAAGAATAGGGTACAGAAGTATCATTTAATCATTTATATATTGCTAAATATATAGAGGAAATAGTGGAACTGAAATTCCCACAATTCTACCCAGACAGAAAATGGGAGGTGATATCTCTCCTTTTAGCACTTCTTTTCATGTAGCCTCAGGCTGTCATCTTGTAGTCTGTTCTTATCACTATTTATAGCCACCTGTGTAATCTCTGGTCATACAGGAGCAATCACAGGTAACCTAAAGGTTTGCAAGGGAAAGTTCCATGATCATAAGTTATAAAGTTGCTAAAATTCTCATGCCATGCCTTGTATTTATTTTATGTATTTGTTTTTATTCCAATAAGCTCTCAAAACCTTCACATGAGATTTATTAGAAAGAGATAGTAAATACATAATAGATCAAAGTTAAAAATCCACAGAAAGGATATTTAAACTGTTTCTGTGCTTTTCACTTTGAGTGACTTCTTTCTCAACAACAGAATAGTCAGGGAGAGTTTGAACTAAATCTCTTTTCTTCCCTCTGTGATATACTTTTGTGAAAATAAGAATGAAAACAGAGGTATGTAACTGAATTTTGCTTTTCTGGCTATAGTATAATTGTGTTTAAAGAGCTCACATGTATTTTGGATTCAAAAGCTTCTTTACATCATTTCAAATGTTAAGAAAAATGAATAAACCATATTAAAAATTCTATTTAAAAACTGAAGTGACATTTATTGAAATAATTCAAAGTACATGAGTACCAAGTTTTTTAAAATTCAAAATATTTTACAATTATAGAAATGATGGCCAAATACCTATAAATTATAGTAAAAAAAAAAACCTTTGGAAAAATGTTATTGCAGTTATAAATATTTAAGTAACAGGAGTAACTTGTACTTCTTCAATTACATTTTGATACATTAGTTTCAAACATCCATTATGCCAATACTAACATCATTAACAGCTTAAGGAAAAATAAAAAGTCACAAGTATATTCTGCTGAAACTGTAGTCAAAGTCTCTACACTAATAGAGGACAAAATCTTTTGGGATAAAGTAAAATAATTTTAGTAATCTAACAGCTCCATTGTCAATTTTCTTCAATACTACTATGGCACATTCTGACCATTAGTAAACTACAATCAGTAGTTTACTGATTCTAAGAGAAAGACGGACACAGAGAATGTGAACAATACATGGATGTTTCCTAAATCTCCACTTTTACTCTTCTTTCAGAACCCAGACGACTCTAAAGAATATATATGTTTGGTGAAAGAAATATGTATTCTGAATACTTTTAATCTCTAAAATATTTTAAGGGATATCCTATTTTAACATATGCGAATTCAACTAAAATAACTGAAAGACATCTATGCTTTCATTTGTCTTGTTAGAAGGGGATTTGGCAAAAAGTTGTGTTGACTCATCACCAATGTGATAATGCAGAAGCTGAGAAAGGAAGCATTTCATTTTCCATCATGCTGAAAATGGTATTGATTTAGGACAAGACTGTCAAACATTACTCAGCTTCCATTGTTGGCCTATATAGACGATTGTATAGATTCCTAAATTATACGCGCAATTCCAAATCACAAATTATGTTTTTAACATGATATGTAGGTACAATATTAAAATAAGACATTTCAAAGAAATCTTGGCATAGTTAAGATATATAATCAACGACTGCATAGTTTTTTGTTTTTTTTTTTTTAGGTAAATATATTCAACAGTTTGACAAACATACCTAAATGTTTACTTCTTAGTAAGTGTCCTTTTAGAAGCTTTACAGTAGAAATATTATGACCAAGAGATTAAAGAGATTACAAGAGATTAAAAGTTACACTGGGCTATAAATTTCCGTTTACTAAGTTAATATTACATGATTAGATCAGATCCATTATTGGGGACTACTTAGGTACATTAAATAATCACTATACTTTAATACATCCAATTGGAATCCAGAATGTTCTCCTCCATTTTATAACAATTTGATAGCCTATACACCCTGGTGTGTAACTGTTCAACTATTACACTTTTCTTTAATCTGAATTCCAAAGGTAAGTCATTTTTCATATTGTTCTTACAGAACAATGACAAATATATATGGAAATGAAAACTGATGTCTCTGGTATACTTATTGCCTTAACAGCACAGTAAAAGATAAAAATCAAGACCACTATCACTACCTTGAGCATCTATGAAATAAGTATCTCAAAATCTAAATTGTGCAAAGTAAATATGATAATCCTTGAGTTTCTAATTTCTTCTCTATTCTCATGAAAAAAAACCCCACAAAAATTAAAGTAGGTGTCATTGGACTAATTAGGACACAGGATATAGTCTGATGTGCTAACTTAATGACAGTAAGAAGCTAGCTAGCTATCAAACAAAGAAGGTGAGACCAAGGACATTTTTTTATGGCTTTTATTAATGCAGAGGTTGGCAAGTATAAATTTCTAAGTGCAGAATGATCTTTTTAGGGTTCATTTCTAATAATTTAATAGGGAGATGAGACTGCAGTTCATGACAAAAGAGGATATTTACATTAGCTTATTGTCAGGAAATAATAAAATTGCTCTGATTTATATTATTTACATTCTCTGAGGGCATTCCAAGTGCTTCCTATATGTGTTATACTAGTATTTAAGAGTTTTGGTGGTAGAGATGTGGTCAAATTGATCATTTTATGTAGCTTACCCTCGTGGTTGCCCCTTCAGAGAGGCAGAGATTGTTTGCCCCAGCCACAAGGTCACATGACCTATTTGGCAATTTAAATCTTCCAGGCTAATGAACCACAAGGTCTCCTGGGCCCAGGCTCTGGGTTCATCCACTTCTGCTGTAAAGCAGATTTCATGTAGTAGCCAATAAGCCAAAAGAATGCCAATTTGGTCTTAGAATGCATAGAAAATTATGAAGCCACTTTTTACAATAAAAAATTTGCTTATCCAAATAAGTTGAACAAAAATACATGGATATATTTTAAATCATTCATCCGTGTATGTATAATTATAAAAATATAAAAATATAAAAATTCATGAATGTATTGTTCTTCATTCATTCCTCAAACTTAGAGCTTAAACTGCAAGGGATGGATGAGAGTTATTTTCCTACCTCGTTTTCCAGGTGACATAAGGTAGAATGAAAAAAGTGTCTTTAAATAATAATTTAAAAATACTAAATAAGTTTTTTGGGGGTAGGGTGAAGTGAGGGTGGGAATGATCTTTCTGTTGATCAGATGAGATTTCATATGGGAAGTTGTCATTTAAACTCTTCCTGGAAGGAAGGTACAGCAGAAAATGAGGGCAAATTTCCTGGCAAAAAAATGCACATATATTCCTACATACACTATTTAATGTAATTCCTGAGGTTTGAGGACTTCCTGAAACCTATACTAGGCCCCAAACAGATAGATTATTCCTTAGTTAAAGAGAGTAGTGGAAAATAAAGGTAGAAAAGTAGGTTAAAGACCGAATTTTGGAGAGCTTACAATGCCGAGCTAAGGTGTTTGTACTTTGTCCAGTTAGTAATGGAGAACCATAAAAGTTTTGTAAAAGGGTCCTATATGAGCATATCTGTGCTCTTTCAGATGTAAGGCACTGTCTCTCTGTTCCAGGTAAATGAGAAAATACTGCTGTTTATCTTGAAAAATGTAGCCTGCCTCCAAGATGACTACCAATAATCCATGCCTCTGATACTGAGGCTCTAAGTAGTCCCTTTCCACACCGAATCACGGCTAGCTTGGAGATACTGACAAAGATAACTGAAGTCATGGAATTAAAATACTAATGAAAGTAACAAATACCATTTGAGTGCCTTCCTTGTTTCATTTAATCTTCACAATAACCCTATGAGTTCAAGATCGGCATCTCTTTCACAACTGAGGATCCAATACCTAACAATCATGAGCAGACTGGGATAAAACTCAAGTCTATTGGACTCACAATCAGTAGTACATCTAACTAAAGAAAACTTCTAGAATAAAGGCAAAAAGAGAATTTGTAGGGAAATCAAAGAAACAGAAGAAGATGGACAAACATTATAACGAGGAACAAAGAAGTGGAGAAGGAAGAAAGATAAAAAAATCATAAATTTATAAGCAGAAAGAGAGATGTAGCAATAGAAATAATTGAGAGGCAAGGTAAGGAAATTCACTTCATAAATGTGCCAATACATTTTTAAAGCTGATTAATAAGTAAAAATCATGTTTTACATCCTGATTTTTGTGATAAGTACCTTAGTAAAACCCTAATTATGTATACTGGACACATCAAATCAGGTCATATTTTGCTACAGTAAACATATTGTAAGTTTAGGTTTTTTAATAGCTAATTCTAGCCACATTAAAATAGTAACCCAAATCCCCACAATTACACAATACTATAATAATTTACTGAAACTATATATAAATTATATAAAACTATCTTTATAGAAAAACGTTGATTATGTTAGAAACACACTGTGCTATTTATATACAACACATAAGTATGACACAGTTCTATATTATAAATTAGACCTATAATTTATGTTATCAACATTAAACATTTAATAACATTTTCTTACTCTTTTAGGATGTAAAAGAGTCTTTTTTTTTTTTAAATTTTTTTTAGGATGTAAAAGAGTCTTTTAAATGAGTTGGACAACACCACTGAAAAGCTCCCTAAAATTAAGCTACTGTCTTCTTTTAGTTGTACTTCTCTCTAGAAAGCAAAATAACTCAAAATCACTCCAAACTGAGAGCTCCTCTTTTAAAAAATAGCCTGCAATTCTCAACTGTTTCCCTAGAGGGAGAACTCAGGCATGAGTAAGCAGACAAATGCAAGTGAATGAAGAAACTAAAATTGGTACATTTACATGTCTCTGGATGTGTGTGTGTGTGTGTATGTAATGTCACTTAGAAAAATAGTTGTTCAGTATTCCACATTACATTTAGAGTACATTATTGAAAAGAAAGTCCTTGCCTTTCTAGTCAGTCTCCTTTTCACTCTGTTCTGTTTTAGGATTCATTAAAGGTATTCCTCTTTATCTGCACCAAATATTTTCCTGCAAATGCATTGGACTGTGGATTTCAGATAGTGTGAGTCTGCCTTCTAATATTTTAAATGGGAAAAGTAATAAAGCATCCCCATCCCTCCAAAAAAACCCAATCATGTCACCAAATATGATAAAGCCCTCTTAAACATACAACAAATCCACCAAAGATTCCTGCACAGTACAAAGCATCTAGGAAATGAATTACTTGATTACTTAACTCATTCAACTCATTAGTAGGTAGTTTGCCTGGATTTATCAACAATACACTAAAGCACTGAATATTAAGTTTTTCTTCTATATTGCAATAAATACATGTCATAATCTACATGTACATAATACATTGGAATATGTTAGAAAGACAGATCACCTACTTTTCTCACAAGATTTTCCACTTCCATAAACATTTACATATAATAATTCAGGGAAGATAATAATATTAATGCTCAAAAAGTTTGAACAAGGTAAACATCAGACTGTATCCTATTGGGAGAACAGCTAAGATATACCACAACATACTCCACACTGTTCCATCTTTACTTGCAAAAAACTTAAGTGTTTTGTTGTCAGTGGTTGAAAATTTGTTGTAGTGAGTTTTCAGTTAGACTGTGAATTTTCTGTAAATGCTTTCTGAAAGTCAATATAGCAAAAAAAGTTAAAATGTCATACATTGGTAATATTATTTTATTAATAATTTTATTAATAATACTTGATAGTTTCCTCTACACCCACTCCTTGCTGGGTTGGGTTTTATGGCAGAATTGCTAGTTGTCTTCCAATATCCATTCATTCCCTCTTTCATTGTAAGATAACCTATTACTTACCCAAGTGCACGATGGCTTGGAATAAAGATTATATTTGCAGACTCTCTTTGCACACAGGTATGACCATGTGGCCACTTTCTGGTCAAACGTATGCATGCATATATGCCATATACAACTTCTGGGAGTTACTTTTCAAAGGTGAGGGCGAGTCCTGCACCCTCTCTTCCTTTCTGCTGGCCAGTGCAGACATACTAACTGGACATCAGCAGCCAACTTGGACCATGAGTGACCTGGGGAAAGAAAGCTATACACCCAGGGGTGATAGGATAAAAGCAGCCTGAGCTCCTGACATTGTGAGGCACTGTACACCTCCTAGATTGATTACTGAACCCTTTTTGGACTCGAGAGAGAAATAAAGTTTGATCCTGTCTTTTGGGGTATTTGGTTCTTATTATTACTCTCAGACAATTTTAATCTCAAATGACACTGTGTCCTTTTCTTTGTACACCAGATATCTTGGGCTTAGGCTTAACATAGAGCTTACTGCATGCTACTGTGATTATCTATTTGTCTGGATAATTACCTCAAGGGCACGGACTATGCCACCTTTGTATCCCCCAACTACCTGGAAAATAGTATAGACTTAATAAATGTTTTAAAAGCTTCATTATGCACTATGTTGAGTATATCACTATCCTATTCCTCAAAATCTGTCAGTTCCAATACTAAAAGCCCCTACAACAGCATTCTTTGAGCTGCTAATACGCATTTATTAAATAAAAATTTCTTTAGGTACATATATTTGAGTATTTTATTTTTAATAGCAGAAAACAAATTCATTAAGGTTATTTTTTAAAAAAGATTGTCTCACATTTAAAGCCTTCTTGAGTAAAGAATTAAGAGACAATTCCAATCCAAAGTAAGCCAGCTCTTTATGATGTAAGATGGAGCAAGATCATTAACCTTTATGTACTTATGGACATGTTTTTACAAGTGAAGCCAAATTAGAGAAGACTAAATCATCTGCCCTATCATATTCACTACAATTTTAATTAGAAAATGGATCTGGAACAGCTTAGAATGAAAAGAAAACAACCTCAGTACTTAGAACGGTATCACACACAACATGGGTACTCAGCAACAGTACATTGAAAGAACGGTTATTAAGCAAACAGGTTTTACTTTTAGGAAAGAATGCTTGTGTAGAAAAAAGAAGCTGTAATGAGAAGACTGCTGCCATTGCTTCTGCTGCTGATTCTGATGATGACAAATGTTATCTACTATTTATTCAGTGCTTATCCCATGCCAGGTACCATTCTAGGAGCTTTACATAAAATGATCTCACTTAATTTCAACAAGAGCCACATGGCATATGTGCCGTCATCATGAGATGAAGAAAATAAGAGTGTGAGGTTAAGTACTTTTGCACAAGTTAGTAGTGTGCTTGAGTACTTACTATGTGCTAGGCACTTTTCTAAGGTTTTACATATATTAACTCATTTAAATATCATAACAATACTACTAGACAGCATTATTATCCTCACTTCACAGATGAGGAAATGGAGGCATGTTGAAGGTAAGTGACTTGCCCAACATTAAGATGATACGTGGCAGAGCTGGGATTAAAATTAATGCAGTGGTAGAGATCCAGAGCCCCTCCTTACCACTGTGTTATGTTGCCCCACATGGTAAGTGCTCAAGTAGGAAGCGTAACTGACCAAAAGCCCCATCTTTAGTGCTTTGAAAAATCCATCACCACTTGTATGGCGACCACACCTCACATGGGCTGCTCCTAGCCAATCACTGAGCAAGGCAGAGGTACAAAGCCCAACCCATTCCTAGGAGAAAATGTAGCCACTTCGCCTCACCACAGATGAGGTCTTTAAAGCTCTCTGACAGCCCCTGTTAAACCTTCTGTAGACTACACAGCAATCTAAGACATTTCCACCTAACCCTCCCTACCTCTCTTCTTCTATCATTCACTAAAGGTCAGATTTGCATCTAACGACTCTCCCAGCCTTTTCTGACTCTAATTTTTCTCACATTAGGCATTTCCCCTAATAAAATCCTTGTATCCCGTCTTGGCATCTGCTTCTCAAGGAACTGGACTGACACAATTTTGATGAGTTAGTTCTCCTTGGGGTTCTTGTGGAATCAGAGTAGTTTCCCTGATGAGAAAGGAGAGCACCCCTGTCACTACTGGGCTTCCTTAAGGAAAAGAAGAAGCCTGAAAGAAAAGCTGGGATACTTCAGGACCCCCTGCATTGAGGTTGGCAGAATGCACTAAGAATTTGGGTGCTGGTTCACCACACTGAACGGGAAAGAAAGTAGGAAATTTCAAGGGGATTTACCCTCTCCTAGACCTCAAGGAGCAGTGTGGACAGCTATTCCCCACAAAGCCAGTAAGACCCATATAGCAAGGCCTGATGAATAAGCAGACAGATTCCAGTGTTTGTGGAAACAAGGGAGCAGGGGAAGATTTCCATTAGGATGGTGGAAGGGAAAGGAAAACGTTTGCCTGTCTATCCATCCTCTTTATCACTAGATTATAAGAAAAGAAATTTGAAACCAATGGTCTTATTATATGGCACTGATTGGGTCCTATGCACAAAGAATCTTTCATCCTTTGTTGCTTTTAGGATTTTTGAATTTGAGCCTCACCTCAGCACAGTGAATAAATACTAGTGAGAAATTTTTCTTATACGGTGAGATGTTAAGAGGTCAAACATTCCTAAACTCTCATCTCTTATGGAAAAATGGGTAAATTGAGTCAGAACCCCTTCTTAGAGGTCTGGGCATCTTACTTCTCCTCTCTTTTTCAGTCTAACCCACCTTCTCCAACTTGCTTCACTGAAGTCTTCTTTGGGGATACCCAGAACTAGCCTATTAAATGAGACAGTAGTCTTTTGTCATGTGTTACTGTTCCTTGGGGACTTTGTGGGAAGAGGATTCCAGCATTCCTGACTTCTCCAGCCATATGCATGTCATCATATACGATTGAAATGTCAAGTGCACTCTCAAGATGAGAGTGAAAGAAGAGCAGAAGTTGACCAGTAGATGGAGGCTGGGATAGAAAGGGAGAGAGTCCCTAGCAACAGTAAAGTTCCCGAAGCAGGAAAAAATTTGACACACGAAGGCAGCAGAAGGAAGGCCACGGCTGCTAGAACACAGTGCTGAAGAGGCTGAGTGGGTCAAGACCAGGGTTTACAGCTTGTCTTACAGGCTATCTGAACAACTGAATGGTTTTCCCTCAAAGACATCCCTGACAGGTTTTAAGCAAGGAAAGCTTCGTTTTGTGATTTCAAAGTTTACTCTGACTTTGGATAGACTATTTGAAAAGGATTTTGCAATGCAGACATTTTATTATTTCCAGCACCTCCAAAGAAGGTAGGAGAAATGGTCTGCTGAGGGTGCAACTTGTATCACAGAGTGTCATTTTATTATCAGCAGTAATTATTAACTATTAGTTGATTGCCATATTATATTAATAAGAGTTATGTACAGGACTTACTTTGAGACATTAAATTGAATAAATATAATGTCATTTTCGAGTAAGAAAACAGGCTCTGAGAGATTGAGAGACTTATCATGAAGTGATGGAGCCAGGATTCTGATCCTAGTTTTTGTTCTCTAAAGCCTAAAGTCTTTAGGGTTTTGTTTTACCAGTTCTCGAATTGACTGATGATCTGGCACAACTCAGCTCAGAGATAAACAGTATATGGAACAACAAACTTAAATGAGTCATGCCCCTACCATCAAGAATCTTAGAAGACAATGGAGAACATGACATCAAGACTAAGGACCTCAGCAATATATGCAAATTTGCATGTCTATATGGTAAAAAACTTCAACAAACCAGATTTCAAAGAGTAACTTGATAAAATCCTACCACTCTCATCCCCCTGCAAAGACATATTACCCATGATCTCTCCCAGAGAGCCAAGAACCCAGAAACAAAGGAGAACAGGAAAGGGAAGAATTTTTTTTAAAGATTTATTTTAGAGAGATAGAGACAGAGGGAAAGAGCAGGGGGAGGGGCAGAGGGAGAGAGAATCTTAAGCAGACTTTCCATTGAGCATGGAGCCTGACGCGGGGTTCGATCTCATGTTCCTGAGATCGTGACCTGAGCCGAAATCAAGAATCGGATGCTTAAGCAACTGAGCCACCCAGGCACCCTGGAAAGGGAAGATATTTTAAATTAACTTTCCAGCTTCTTTAGTCAGATTATCAAGGTGAGATAATTTTCCAGAATATCACGTCTATACCCATTTAAATTACATTACAAAATCCAAAATTAAAATTTTGATTATTCCCTATTATCTATATCACAGATTCCCTCAAATAAAAAAATGTAAAAGAGTCTTCTGTAATAATCAACCTAACATGTGCACAGGTCTTTTCTATTACAAAATAATTTCACATGCTTTTCCTCTTTCAATTTTCTTACCCGATCCATACTTTAAAAAAAAAAAAAAAAACATGTCAAGTGAACAAAACAAATATTAGTGACTTCATTGTTCACCGAGGTTTGTGTTGACTGCAATTCTATCTGGAATCTCAGATATAATAATAGTTAAATATGTACATCAAAATTTCAATTAAAAGCCAAGAATACTTTTCTGAGAGCATACATGTATTGCACAAATACAAATCTGATTCCACTCCAAATTTATATAAATATTTTCATTCTGAGAGCTCAAAGAGTTTTCATACCTCAAACACAAAAATTAAAAAAAAATAGATTTTTCAGTGTAAAATTGTAATAAGTTTTTACCTCTCACACCAGAACTCAATGGTACAGCCACACCATTCACACCATTCACAGTGGGTGTGAATCCCACTGTCCCCTCTGAATTACTATCTTATTGGATCAGGTACATCATCTAAGGAGCCAGGAAAGGACTTCTTGCCCAATGACTGTGATTGTTAATTCTACTTCAGTATACTTTCTATCATCCATTAAAATGTTTAGCAGCATTCTGAACTACAGAGTAGAACTCTTGTTGAAATGATAAATTCCCCATTTTAGGGGAGACTACCTGCCCAAATCAAATAATGATCTCTATATTGCTAAACCAAATGGTCAATTTTCAGTCCTTACCTGCTTACTCTTTTCCTTGAGACACTCATCTCTTGGCTCCTAGGACACTACAGGCTCTGGGTTTCCTCCTCCTATTTCCAGTGTCTAAATTGTGACGTGCCCCAAGGCTCACATCTTGGATCACTACCCTCCTCTACCAGTGTATGCCTTCTGTACACTGGTAACTCTTAAAATACACCTCCAGCTTAGATGTCTCCTTAAACTCTAGATCTGTGTATATAACTGCCTAGTCCACATCTCCATCTCTGATATCTAACAGGCATCTCAGATTTAACATGTCTAACTAACACCAAGCTCCTGATATTCCAACCTCCCCACCCACACACAAAATCTGTCCCTTTAAAAGTCTTCCCTATCTTAGTAAGTGGAAATTCCACTTTTATATTTGTTCAAGCCCCCCCGCCCCAAAAGTTAGTCATCTTTGACTCTTTTTTTCTCACACTCTATATTTTATATGTAAGGATATTCTTTCAGCTCTCCTTGAAAAATATATCTAGAATCCAACAAATCTTTAAAACCTAGACTGCTACTACCCTTATCAAGGTCATTGCCTCTCACTGATATTACTGCAGTAGTCCCTAAGTGATGTCCCTGTTTCTGCCCTATGGCCATGCACAGCATAGCAGCCAATATGATCTGCTTAAAATGTGCATAAGGTCATGTCACTTTTCTGGCCAAACTCTGCAGTGGCTCTCCACTTCACATAGAGCAAAATCCAAAGTTCTTCCAGTGGTCAAAAGGGATTTGCCATTCTGGAACTTCTTAGCCTTTTCTCCTGCTACCTTTGCTTCCTGATTCTGCCACAGACACCTAGGCCTCCCTAGTGTTCCTGGATTATTCCAGCACAGTTCCATTTTGTGGATGATGCATTTGCTGGTCCCTCTGCCTAGAAAATTCTTTCAGATTTTTGCTGAAATGTTACTTTCTTAGTTAAGTACTTTCCTGGCCACTCTCTATATTATTGGAACCCCTCACGGCAATACTCCCTGCCTCCTTTCTTCATTTTTCTCCTTACTCTTTTTTAAAAGTTTAATAAACTACATATTTAACCTATTTATCATGACTCTCCTCCACAGAAAGCAAACAACAGGATGAAGGACAGGGATTTTTATCCGTCTCATTCAAAGCTATATCCCCAGAATCAAGAACGATTTCTGACACACTGTAAAGTAAGTGCTCCTAGATATGTTTTCAATAAATGAATGAATGTCACCATTGTAATGTTCTGTGCACATCCACCATGCTATTTGTTTACATTACTCTATTTTAACGTCATTTTTCTATTCTATATAATATTTTTGATTATATAAATCACAGAATATTGCTTTTTCATATCCAATTGGAAAGATGGAAAGAATCACATGTAGAGAGGCACTATATACCATATCAAGAAGAAAAGTGCAATTTTAGCAGACCACCATAATGGCAATTTCTCATCACTCAGTCACAAAAACCAAATTACAACTACCAACATTGCTGTGACTGGAAATATATCTCATCCTTAACATGCTCCCATTAGAATGAAATTGTGTGAATAACTGAATCAAAATATTTGAATATTAACATAGGCAGGGCTAAAAATGGGTGATGAACACTAACAGAAGAAGACAGCAACTGGCTCCCTTACTGCAGTCATGGTGAATGCCTTTTGTCTCTACCCATGTCCATAATGCCAGCTACCATCACTACTCCCTAAAGGGTGTGTTGGCATATGCACTTTTCACAAAAGGCAATCTTTTAAAGATTTAATGGATTCAACTCAGTTAATAAAAATCAAATATTTTAGTTAAATCCATGAATGCATTAACATTTCTTTATTAGAGCAAAAATAACCAGGACTCCCACTGTATGACAACTGTCAGGGTCCCACGTCATTATAACACATCACCAAATGACTGTCAAGCATATTTTATTTTCCAAATAGGCATTTGAGAAGAATTTTAATTATCACCCACATCATATCATCATGTACTTTGTGTCCACATAAATGTACAACTAATGCCTCTTCAAAATTTTGTGGATTGTTCTTCTTTCAAATACAGTTAAAACAACACTGCAGGGAGAAGCACTGTTAGAACGGAGAGTTAGGATCTCCATTAAAGCAATGAGAACACTGGCAAAACTTGCTAAAGTCAGTTTTTTCAAAACTCTGGAAATTAACAAAGCTTGCAAGAATCCAAGGAGCAATTATTCAAGAAAAAATGGCTGAATCTTGGTAAGGACAGTATGCTTTGTGGCATTTTTACTTGCCCTATTCCCATTCTTTTCCTCCTAGCTTCACAGTAGCTTCAAAACCAGCTGCCCCAGAACTAAAATATCTGTGAAAACCAGAAGCCTAGAAGTTAGGTTCTTAATTAGAAAAAGAAGAGAAAACTAAACTGAAACGCAAGCAGAAGGAAGGAAATAATAAAAACAAGAGCAGAAATAAAATAGTAGGAAAATAATATTGCCCTGATCCCAAAAGCAAAGACATGATCCAAAAAGGAAGCTATAAACCAACATCCCTTATAAATATATATGCAAAAATCATCAACAAATTACTAAGAAAATGAATACAGCAACACATAAAAAAGATTATAGACCATGACCAAGTATAATATCATGGGAATGCAAGGTTGGTTTAATACTTGAAAGTCAGTTAATGTAATTTACCATATTAATACAATAAAAACAAAAACCACATGATCATAGAAAATGATGCAGATAAAACAACTGACAAAATCTAAAACTTTTCATCACAAAAAACATGCAGTAAACTAGAAATAGAAGGAAACTTTCTCAATCTGATAAATGTCATCTATGGAAAACCTACAGCTAATTGGAGAAAGACTGAGTCCTTCCCCAAAGATATGAACAAAATGAGGATGACTACTCTTATCACATGTGTTCAGAATTGTACCAGAGGATCTAGTCTGGGCAACTAGCCAAGAAAAATAAGTAAAAGTCATTCATAAAGGATAGAAAGGAATAATGTGAAATTATTTCTATTTGCAGATGACATGATCTTCTGTGCAGAAAATTCTAAGGAAGCCATAAAAAACTTATGAGAACTAATAAATGACTCAGCAAGGATTCAGTGTACAAAATCAATATACAAAAATCAATTGTATTTCTATACTCTGGCAATAAAAAATCTGATTTGACAATAAAAAGAAGAAATAACCCAATTTTAAAATGGGCAGATTTTTTTTTTTAAGATTTATTTATTTATTTTAGAGAGAGAGAGAGAGAGCAGGGGAGGGGAGCATAGGGAGAGGAAGAGAGAGAATCTCAAGCGGACTCCCCACTGAGTGGGGAGCCCAGCGTAGGGCTCGATTTCACGACCCTGAGATCATGACCTGAGCCAAAATCAAGAGTCGGATGCTCAACCAAGTCACCCAGGCACCGCCACAAAATAGGCAGAGAATTTGATTAGACATTTTTCCAAAGAAGATACATAATGGCAAATAAGCACATGAAAATATACTCAATTTCATTATTCACTAAAGATTTTCCCATCAAAACCACAATGATAAAACCCTTCATACCTACTAGGGTAACTAGAATAAAAAAGATGGACAATAACAAGGCAAGGATGTGGAGAAATTAAAAACCTCATTCATTGCCCATGGGATTATAAAATGGTGTAAACACTTTGGAGAACAGTTTGCTTGTCTGCAAAATGTTTGACACAGAGTATCATGTGATCCAGCTATTATGTTTCTGTTTATATAACCACGAGAATTGAAAATATATGCTTACAGAAAAATTTGTATGTGAATGTTCATATCAACATTATTCATTATAGCCAAAAAGTGTAAACAACCTAAGCAAAAGTGGTATATCCAATGCAATGGAATACTATCCAATAATAAAAAGGTATCCTGATATATGCTTCATGCTACAACATGGACAAACCTTGAAAAATTATGTTAAGTGAAAGAAGCCAGTCACCAAAGACCACATATTGTATGAGTCCATTTATATTAAATGCCTAAATTCAGCAAATCTGTAGGGACAGAAAGTAAATTAATGGTTGCCAGGGGTTGGGTATAGGGGTGCATGGGGGGTGACTGCTAATAGGTATGGGTTTTCTTTTTTGGGTGATGAAAATACTCTGCATTTACATAGTGGTGATAGTTGCACAAGTCTGTGAATATACTAAAAACCACTAAACTATACACTTTAACTTGCTGAATTTATACCATGTAAATTATATCTCAATAACACTGTTATTAAAAAATACTAGATTGGGCTTTACTGTATCTAACATTTGAAATGAAGGAGAAATTGAGGCAAGAAGAAAAATGGTAGATTTAGGTTTATAAATGTCATTGTTCTCTCCTTAGGCAAACTGCTTCTCTCTCTTTTGGACTCTCAGACTCTTCAGTTTATACTTTCACATAAGAATCACATTATATTGTCATCATATGTTCCCATGTCTGTCTTCCCTATTACTCTAGGTACTTGTCAGGGTCACATATTCTGTCTTATCCTACGTATATATCCATGGCATTTAGCATAGTTCATATACACGTGTATTCAACATTCAATACATAGTTGGTGACTAAAAGGATTAGCTTAGAATAATCAGAATTAAAGCAAACGTATTATAAAAACTGTACTTATTATAAATCCTATGCTTAGGGGGTGCCTGGGTGGCTCAGTCAGTTGAGCGTCTGCCTTCGGCTCAGGTCATGATCTCAGGGTTCTGGGATCGAGCCCCACATCCGGCTCCCTGGTCAGCACGGGGTCTGCTTGTCCCTCTCCTTCCCCTTCTGCTCCTCCCTCTCTCTCTCAAATAAGTAAATAAAATCTTAAAAAAAAATAAATCCTATGCTTAGTGTGAGATAATACTTATAAATTATCTTGCTTCTTTTCTCAGGCAAAGACCAGTATTTGAAGACTGTCTTCAGTAACACTCTATTATTTTCTAGATACTCTCCAAATAGATCTACTTGGCCCAATATATAAGTGTTATTGGCACACCAATATATGAATAGATTTATATAGTTACAGTGTTTGAAGAGACTTTAGGAGTTTTGGGGATAAAATCCACCTTAGTAATGTTTAAGAAAGCAAGAGCTAAAGTGGTGGTTTGCACAACATCATCTACTTAGGCATAGGGAGAAGTATAATTGAAACGCAGGTGTCTTGATTCCCAATCCAGTGTTGCCTTTGTAAAACATGCCCTAAGACCAAATAACCCTGAATGCATGCTTTTCATAAAATGTATGCTTGCAACATGCAATTTAACCTAAACACTTTTAATGTATTGCATTCACCCATAATACCAAAATTTAACAAAGCAATCTTTTTTTAGACAATTTGGATGATGTGACTCCTTTGCTTAAAAGGTCTCAAAGGGCCTTATATCACATTCCAAATACAATCCAGATTCTTTACCAACACCAACGAGCCTTTTTATAAACTGGCTGCACATATCTCTCCAACCTTATAGCACTACTCTTCTTGACCAGAATACACTAATAGAGAAGCTCCCCCTCAGGTCCCAGCACACACCAAGCTCTCGTCTGTGGCTTGGAACATATAGCCAGGTTGCTTCCTTTCCCGCAAGGCTATGCTGCTATTTTTTATTTTTATTTTTATTTTTTATTTTATTTTATTTTATTTTTTTTAATGGTTAGTTATTCATCCTTCAAGTCTCAACATAAATGTTACCTTCTCCAATAGGTACCACTTGACAATTCTAACTCAGTCTTTCCATTTACTATACCCTGTGTTTTTTTTTTACCTTCATAGAACTAAATTTTTAAAAATCCTAATTTACTCATTTTCTTAATTATTTTTACTTCCCACTAATCTACATGTTCCATGTCAGCAGAGACCAAACCTATCTACCTCATTCACTACTTTATTCCCAGTATGAAGCTCAGAATAGACATTTAAAAAAATGTGTATTAGCTGAATACTAAGTAAGTCAATGTTGATCAAAAGAACCTTGCTTACAATACAACAGACCCTGAATTCCAGAGGTCTTAGGTAACAGAGGCAAATAAAAGAGGGCTATTACCCACTGGCTTTTTTGCACACCCAGTGATTGTTCTGGTCTACTTACTTGCCTGAATTTAAGGAAAAGAAAGAAGAATGTTCTTAAATGGTAAATGATTCTTTCTTTTTTAAAGCTAGGAGCAATAAGCTGTCTCCTAGCAATTGATTAATCAGCAAAAACTCACTGATTAGCTCTGTGTTTAGTTCCTAAAGGGTAGGGAAAAGAAGGATGAACTGTGGCCCTATTCTTCAAATTGCTTAAAATCTAACTGCAGAGAGAGAACAACCATGGTGGACAGTTAATTAAAAATACAGGACTGTATATAGTAAATAGATATATCTAATTGATATTTGACCACTTTTGCTAGGGGCATACATTGGGGATATAATCATATGGTGGTGAAAATTCAGGTAGAGAGCTCAGATTTTCATGACACATACTCACACATTTATAACCATAAGCAAAATGGTATATCTCATCATTTTAGTAAGCTCAAAATTAGGTGTCAGTAGAATCAGAAGGGAATGGTCAGGACGATGGCTGAACTGTTTCATTTATCCACCCAAGCATTCGTCTACTCAGGTAGGCAGGCAGGCATTCTGTGATGTGCTGTACAGAGAGTAAGGCAGCCATGGCCACTGTCCTTATGGAGCTTACAATATAAGATATTATATATCTTATATAAGCTAGGAAAGGAGATATTTTCAAGAAGGGAAGTTCAGGAAAGGCGGTCAAGTATTGCAGAAATACTAAGGAGAACTAAGACAATCAAAAGGCTGTACGATCTGACAGTGAAGAGATCACTGAGCACATTGGGGTGTAGATAGATCATTCTCTCTTCATCCAACCCACCACACAATCACCCCCATAATCACCTTAGAAGCTATTTTTGCATCCTCCCTCATCTGCCCCTAATTCAGTCACGGAGTCGTGATAATTCTCTTATGATCTGCCCACCCCGTAGGCTGGCTGCTGTGGAAAAAACATAAAAGTAGATGTTTCATTAGGTGCTGGGAAGCACACCCATGACCCCATTCGTGCAGGTGAGGGAGGCGGAAGTGAGGAGACTAGCAGCTCCACGCACAGAGGTTCTGCCAGGAGCAAGAACAATTACTCCACCGAGTCTTTTCCCTTGATGGGACTTAGCTTTTTTCTTTCACTGGATGAAAGGGTAAATAGCACTCCAGGTGAGTTCTATTTTTTCCTATACTCTTGACTTTCAACTTCTTCATCAGTCGACCACTCTTATCCTGCCCAACCCTATTTTTGTTTCATCCTGCCTAATGTTGCCCTGAGTTACCTGTTCACATGGCCCTTTGGGGTCCACAGGCATTCCTGGTGATCTTGTTTCTGAATGCATAAGCTTTTTGCGTCTGCTCCATGAAATTCAACTCTGCCACTGCGACCTCCTCAGGCTGCCACCCGTGCGTCCCTGCCTGAGCTGATGTGCTTATGTGAACGCCACAGCAGTGTGTGCGCACTCCCACCCCATGCAACTTTGGTCTTTTGTTCTCACCAGTCCCACTGAGGTATTTTTAAACATTTTATCTTTAGGATGCTATTTTCAACCTATTTTTTTAAAAATTCCCTTCCCAGACTTCGAGGGTATTGTTGCCAAGTCTGACTATAATGGTGCCAGGGGTGCTATATCACCCTTCATATTCTATACTTGTTAGAACTCTTTTGTGCAAGTACCATTATTTCTTCTTCCTGTTGGAGCCTTAATGGCAGAGGCTCTCAGAATGGAGTTCAAGCAACTTTTAAAAAAGTCCTGATAGTCCACAGTCTTGAAAATATTTTATCTGTGTTCTTAATCTACTGCCATTTGTACAAAAGTTTACAAGTTATAACTGGGACAGCATGGAGCAACAAGATGAATTGGCAAAGGTCAGAAAATGGAGCATTAGACCCAGTCTTGGAGTCTCTTGCTGACACACTGGCAAACTTTAACAAATGTCTCCCCTACTGCATCTTTGGCTTTAACTTTTAAAGATCTTTAAAATCATTTGACCGGCTTATATCATAGGGATGGGGAGATAATAAAATGAGCATTTTGAGCTCTTTTGAGGACTTCCATGTCATCATCCATTCATTTATTTTGTGGAATTTTCTGCACCACATTTTGGCAGAATAAGATCCTTCCACTATGCAGAATACCAGAGGGATGATCCTGGTCATTGACCGTCATGAAACTTCAAGGAATAAAATTCATTATGATATAGCCCTAGGAAACTATACTGATGTAGACAAATATGTCCAGAGTTTGCATCCAAATATATGGTAGAAATGTATTAGATTAGCCAAGGAATTAGACTAAACGCATGCATAGGAATGAATGTTTGCCCTTCTTTATTGATTTATTATTATTCAGCAAAACTTTGTTGTTTATGTAACACACTAACATAAGATATTATTCCTGCCCCCTCAAGAGGAACACATTTTAGTGACTCTGGGTGGGGGAAGAGGAGAAACAGGCATAAATATCAATAAATACTAATCAATAAATACTAATGTAATTAGTTTTAAAATGGCAACATGAACCAAGTACTATGGATCATACAGAAAGAAGTGTGTATTACGTGGATGAGATTGTATTTGAACTGGATTCTGATGTTTGAGTAGTACTTCTACAGATACAGAAGAATGGAAAATGTATTTCAGGACAAGAGAAGAGCAAAGTAAAATGTATAGACGTGTGAAAAAGCTTGATATTTAAGACCAGAAGACCACAGTAGGGGTGTAGAACGAGGTTGGAGTGATGGAAGGCCTAGAAATGTAGCAAGTGGTCAGACTGTCAAGGGTTTGACATGGTATGCTCACGGAGATCCCATTTCCTCCTTTTTAGGCTGACTCTCAGAGTTGTAGCTTTGGAGAAAAAAGTGGAATTGATGACTTTAACTCACTTGGGAAATACATGGACTAAAAGCAGAATACCTGAGTTTTGTTTGGGTGTTTTCAATTTATGATGACCGAGGAATATAATAGCAGTATTTAGACAATAGAATGCACATTATAATGTGTCTCTCTCTGTGTGTCTGTATGTGTATGTATTATTGTGGTAGTTGAAAAACATTTAAGAAATAGGTAGAAGAGGGCTGATGGAAAGAGATCTTGAAGGAAGGATTATTGAGGAGGATCTGGGTAAATTAATATCTAAATGGGAGGAAAGAACTATCAACAGTGCCAAATGCCTAAAGCTGAGTAAGTAGTATGACAATGAAAACAGAACAATTGGATTTGGCAATTGGAAATTCATCTGTGGCCAAAGGGGGCAAGTGTCAATGTAATGGCAAGGGCAGTTGCCAAAATACAGTAGCTACAGAAGTAGATACTTCCTCTTATGAAGTCTGGTAGTAAAGAGGAAGGAGAAGACAGAGAGCAGTGTTAAGTGGGGTGGATGCACTCGGGAAAGTTTGTTTGTGTGTCTGTGGAAGGGATTATTTTGGACAGGTAAACTTTAAGTGTGACTATAGGCTGAAGAAAAGAAAACTATAAAGAGGAGAAACAGAAACTAAAAGAATGAAGCAGAAACCATTCTACCAAGTCTTCGAGGCAACGAATTTATTGATCATTAGTTTTTCAAACTATATTCACAAAATGTTCCTAATATCTCCCAGATATGCTTGATGAATGCATGTTTATAACTTGAAAATTTTCTGTATCTTAAATTCAATTGATGAAAAATATTTATAGGACAAAGTTTGGATTATTATTTCAAATTACATCCCAAGGATTTTTTGTTTTTTTTTTCTTTACTTATGAATCAGGACATTTTTGTCCCTTGACTTATAAGAAGCCATATCATATATTTATACCCAAGAAAGGGTAAAAGTACGAGCTTACGCTATTCCGTTTTCACATCCCTCCTCAATTCTCAGAAACTGGTTGAAATGAATAAAAAGTGCAAATTAGAGAAAAAAGTTTATCAATGCTCAAAACAGGAAACCTCATCATAATATCTCAAATTTTGAGAAGTATCTGTCAGACAAAGAGTATTTCAACCCAAACTGTAATCAGATCCTGAAAGTTGACATTCAGCTACCCTTCTTAAGAGCAATAAAATGACACAGCTACTTATTTTTTTTAAATATCACAATACCAATTATGAGAGATGAAGGTTAGAAATACTAAGAAAGGTAGAAACATTCCACCAAAAACATCTTATCCACCTCGGACAGACAATAGTGGTGAGGCTAGCAGAAAATTCAGGCAGTCCTGCCCACTTGATGCCACACTAGTAAATATCAATGTTTTACTAACATTAATTTAAAAGAGGTGTAATACTAGGGGCGCCTGGGTGGCTCAGTCGTTGAGCATCTGCCTTCGGCTCAGGTCATGATCCCAGGGTCCTGGGATCGAGCCCCGCGTCGGGCTCCCTGCTCAGCGGGGAGCCTGCTTCTCCCTCTCCCACTCCCCCTGCTTGTGTTCCCTCTCTCGCTGTGTCTCTCTCTGTCAAATAAAATCTTAAAAAAAAAAAAAAAAAAAGAGGTGTAATACTTAAATATATTAATATAAGTGGAGGAATTTTAAAAGTTACCAAAGCACTACACTATCCCTATAGTCAGGGGAAAATGCTGTAAAAAGCATCCTATTAAAAAAATAGGAAAAAAAAGGCCATAAAAGTACCTTCACTTGAATTGTAAAGGACATATATAAAAAACTACAGAGCTAATTCACTAGATGTAAAATAAATACAAGTAAGTGGAATGCTATCCTTCATCTGGAATTAGAAGACCCAATATTTAAAGAGGCAAATTCATTTACAAATTTGGCATTTATCTACTGGGAAGCTTATTTAATGCTGACAGAATTTTTCTAAAGCTTAACCTGGAAACAAAAATATAGAAGAGTCAGAATATATTTGAAATAGTAAAGAAATGAGGGACACTTTGCTTTTTTAAGTATGAAAGTATATTTTAAAGTTATAAAAATTAAAACAATATGGCATAAGGAGAAAATAGACCTAAAATGAAAAGAGACTCAGAAATATCAACATACAGATAGCTTTGTGATAAATGTGAAATTTCAAACCAATGGGGAAACACAGATTTATGTCTTTAGCCTTCCCTTCAGCAAAAATGTGCTGAGCAAAGACAATATACCAGGCATTAGTCTAGGTATGAGGGAGACAGCTGTGATCAGAGAGATTCCAGTTCCCTGGTCTCTTGGACTTTACATTCTAATGGAGATAGGCCATAAACCCATCACAAACAGATACACAACTTAGTGAAGATAGTGATGTGTGCCATAGAGGATAATAAAACAGCAGGGGGAGGAAGAGTGAGGAAGACTGTTGCTTTTGATAAAGGCACCAAGAAAGGGCCTGCTGAGCAACTGACCTAAACAGAAAACAGTAGTAAATAAAAGCTTGCACCACTGAAGCCCAGATCACAACACATACTCTAAATATAAGAAACAAAATTATTAGAAATCTAACTAATGCAGGTGAGTGTCTCTAAGTAATACAGTAGAAGAATATTCAAAACATTAACACCAAATTGAAAAAGAGTCCGGGAAACCTGCTGATCCTACTCTGAGAGCAGCCTCTCTAAATTCTCTCAGTAATCAGTACACATGCTACATGTCGTATTTTCACCCATAATTCTGGACGTGAACAAGTGGCATCTACTTTCAATTTCTACACTTTTTTAAAAAAATTATTTTATTTATTTGACAGAGAGAGAGAGAGCACGAGCAGGGGGAAGGGTAGAGGGAGAAGCAGGCTCCCTACTGAGCAGGGAGCCCAATGCGGGACTCGATTCCAGGACCCTGGGATCATGACCTGAGCCGAAGGCAGACCCTTAACCGACTGAACCACCCAGGCGCCCCAATTCTATACATTTTTATATTCCACTATCAGAAGCTTCCAAGAAGAGCAAGCTATTTTATTTGTTTTCTGAAGTAGAGTAGCACATTACTAACTACAAAAGATTGGTAAAAAAATAAATTAAAAAAGCAACTTAGATACGTTTTACTCATTTTGATTTTCTATTGACTTTGACTTAGCATTTAAAAAACTCAGTTTCTAAAACAGTAGTCTATATGAGCTAGTATCTCTTATGCATATTTGTAAGGGTTCTGCTGTCCATTAGTATTTTAAAATTTCCCTCTTCTCTTTTCACCCATCCAAAATAGAAAACACACCTTGATTTCTGGGATGAGATAAAATTATTTTCATGTTTACAGTTCTTACACAGTAACAGCTTCTTCAAAATACCCTGTTCTCCAAAGTGCTATTTAAGTTTTGCAATGATTTTAACATTCAACCTAATTGTTCAGGCTTTAGAGAAGAAATTAATGAAAGGGACAACCATTTAAAGCACAAGAGCTTTGTTCACACTTCATTAAATATTTTAAATGGTTATTTTATTTTATGGCTTTTGCATTCCTTTTGAATTTTAGCTGGTTTGCTTTTTATAACCAGGAATTTTGAATCTCTCTGCAAAGAAACCTTGCTGCATGTAAGTAACACCTGGTTTATAAACATATTATTCTTATTTCTACTTCCTATTATTCTGAAATGAATCTAATTTTGAAAACTCATGTCAAGGTTTAATCCTTTTAGAACTCTTCATTAATATGAAACAGTTTATTTTCTCTCTTTTCTAAAATTATATGTAAGTGACCTTTGTCTCCCTCCAAAAGTAATTAATTTACTTCAGTATTATACTTTCTGTGCAGAGCAGTCATTGAGAAGTGTTTTAGATACAATGTTATTGCTCTAAGAAAGATGTGATTGATCAAAACAAATATAAATTCCAGGGGTGCCTGGCTGGCTCAGTCAGTAGAGCTTGCGACTTCCTAATCTTGGGGTGATGAGCTCAAGCCCCACATTGAGCACAGAGTTTAATTTAAAAATAAAAATTAGGGGCACCTGGGTGGGTCAGTCAGTGAATTCAGCATCTGACTTCCGCTCACATCCTGATCTCCCTGTCCTGGGATAGAGCCCTGCACCAGGCCCCCTGCTCAGCAGGGAGTCTAGTCTGCTTGTCCCTCTGCCTCTGCCCCTCCCCTGCTCATGATTTCTCTAATAAATAAACAAAATCTTAAAAAAAAAGAAAAAATTTAAAACATTAAAAAATAAAATCAAATTCCAATAAAACCACATTGAAGCAAACTGATCTGTCATTCCATATACAAACTTTAACTTTATGATAGACCAGTTACCGCCTCTGATTAGTTGCTACTTAGTTAATTATTAGATCTACACACTAACTTCATTATTAATTTGAACTTGTATAATTAATCAAACCCAATACAATTTTATTAGGCAGATTATGAAGCAGCTTTGTAGCAGCTTTCCTGTTTTTCCTGAGACTTGCCCTTCCAAGAGCATGGTAGGTCTCTGAGATTGGTTTGCACTATTTCTTTCTACCTCTCTCCCTGCAGAGGTTTTGTGCCAGGCAGAGCTCCTGTTCCATACCTTCACGGTCCCTCTGTACAAGGACATTAAACATCAGTAGGTGATAGGTGACACTATGGGGGGGATGGGGGTGTAATGTGGGCTCACAGACTGAGTTTGCCATTTTCTGCTGCCTCTATACACAGTTGCAGAGAACACACACCCATTACAAGATAGAAAAAAAAAAAGCACAGATGATGAAGGAAAGCCTCAGGTCCTAATGATACTTTTTGAGCTACCCCTGAATTCTCCTCAGCATATTCTCTTTTTCTAAGCCATTCTAAATTTGATTCTGCTCTTTGTAAATTCCAAAAACATAATAATCAAGGTATAGAACCTAAATATATAAAACATAGCACTTAGCATTAGCTGGGAGGCAAGGTTTTAATATTTTTAGTATGGTTTTGAACTTAGGTATATGGATGCTACTTATAACCAACCTTATTAAATAAAAATGGGATTGGCTTAACCTAATAGTATACATTGAAAACAAAATTTTAGGTTTGAAGTTGTTATGGATGAAATGTGTCCCCCTGAAAATTCATATGTTGAAGCTCTAACCCCTGGCCTGTATTTGGAGATAGGGACTCTAAGGATCTAAGGTTAAATGACATCATAAGATTGGGGCCCTGTTTCTGTGAGGTCAGCGGCCTTGTATGAAGAAGAGACACCAGAGAGCTTGCTCTCTTTCTCTGTGCATACCCACCAAGGGAAGACCATGTGAGGATGCAGAGAGAAGATGGATGTCTACAAGTCAGGTAAAGAGCTGGATTTTGTACCAGAAATTGATCACACTGGAAACCCTGTTCTAGGACTTCCAGCCTCCAGAACCACGAGAAAATTAATTTCTGTTGTTTAAGCCACCCAGTCTGTGCTATTTAATACACTCCCAGTATACACACACATTCCACATCACATATCAAAAAACTGAACACCGGGATGGAGCAGCTCACCTCAATTCATCTTACATTACTGTAGGAGAAGATAGGAGCTTACAAGTTAATACCTTCATCCACAGAAGCAAAAAGAACATGTAGTGTGAGGCAGAAATGGTTAAGGAACTAACTAGGCTGATTTCTAAATTTGGACACAGTCATTTATAAATTAAACGATTTTAATTTTCAACAGCGCCTTTGAGGTATAAGTCTTTCAGAGTTCTGCTGCTGATTACAATAAACAATACCCAGACAATGGCTCAGTGGACTTCCCCTACATCACACGTCCTTTCTTCCCAGGGGAGCAGGGAACCATGGCTCAGTCCTCACGACACAAAAAAGTATCAGTTCTATAGTATGAAGGAAAGCCCATGATCTTAGTCTAGTTCTTGATATCTTAATGGAACTAACATTGTTCAGAAAATCTATTTCTTTCGAACAAAGCCTATATTTCAAAATGATTTCTTTGCTGCACACAATAATAAAAAAAATCAGCTTTGAGACACAAAAGCAGAACGATGAAATTTTTGTAGTAGGGAGTGTCCACATTCTCTTTCCCCAGGCAGTAAGTGTCGTGGCTCAGTTTTGGAGATAGAACCATGCAAGGCAACGTAATTTAAGAGAGAAATTATAATGTTATCATTTAAATATGTTTAAAATACAATCTCCAGTCTTTCCACTAGCAAAATTGGGACTGCCCCTCTGGTTCATTTTACTTTCCTTTGTCCAGAGAATAGCTGGTGATACTGACAGAGCCTTTCAGGCAGTTATCCTGCAAGAGTGGAAAATTATGAGGCAACTAAGTCCAAACAATACCATCAATATAAAGCTTAAGAATGGAGTGAGACTCAGTGAGTGAATGAGTGTATCTATTAAGCCCATTTCTTGGGCAATTAAAAAAATCTGTATGTAGATCATGACAAAATGTCTCCATGACAATGTCAAATGACTTGTGTAGAGTCCAGCAAAATGTTTTATATCAGTACCATGCTGCATCTTATATTTTATGCTTCTTGAAGGCAAGAACTTACTATCAACACATTTATCCTTCCAGTGTCTACCATCCAGCAGTTCCACAGCCATTACCTGAACTATTGATTTATTTGGCATGTCAACAAATGACAGAGTAAAGAAGCAGTCAGGGTTTCTACCGCAGGTATTTGCTGGAAATGTTTTCTCTTTTTTTCTAATAAAATATTTGACCAAGCCCCAAATGGTCTGGGTTTATCTTCTTGAAGACCAAGTTTAATGTAGCAACACTGAATTCCCCACATAAATCCTCTATATTAAAAATGACAAGGGGGATGAAAACAAACAAAAGTAGCTGAGGGAATTCCAGTTACTATCTTCTACAAGCTATCTTGAGAAAACAAACTAGAACCATCACTAATCATTCCCCATACTCACTGACTTAGGGTTTAATACATTTGAATTACAGTCACTCAAAAACCATTTTAAAATAAAACACTTCCAAAAATCACAATGGAAATATCGACTATCAAAATTTCTTGAATAGTGTTAATTTGATTGATGACAATGTAAAAAAAGTCAATTTGTGACTACTTCACTGAAGTAATATATGATGTGCATATCTGAGCTGTAAGTTTCAAATGAAATCCAATTTCAAAAACTCTAAGGAAATATCCTCCAACCCCACCATTTTATGAATGTTTAGACAGAATCCCCTACATACCAAACTATGTAAACTTAATAATTCAAAAATAATTATAAACTTGAAAAAGAATAATTGTTTATATAGGTTCAACCTGCAACTTATGCAAAGTTTCACTCTTTAGAAGCTCCAAGTGGGCATGACCACAGGCTAATTTGTGGTTGTTTTGTCCTTACATAACAAAGACAGAAAGAAGAAACAGAGATCTTTTACACCATGATTGATTTCTACCCAGGAAGTCTTCTCATTTAAAAAATATTCACCAAGAAGTCAAGATGCCAATCACACCAAAATAGCACTGCTCCTGTTTATGTTTCTATTCTGCATGTCATGAACTTCGGGCTTGAGAACAAACAGACGTCAGCACAGACTCCACCTGGAGCTTTCCCTCTCCTCATAGCACTGGAAACAGTAACAAAAATTTAAATAAAGTCACAGAACAAAGAGGTCTTGAGAGACCTTGTGGCAAGTTAATATCTGAGACCTGTAGGCAAAATGATCTTTTCTCTTTTTTAAAAAGTTGGGGACTAAGCCTCAAAAACTTCCCTTTACAGAGCATTCTGGTATTGTAACCACCTGAACATCAAGAAACAGCTTTACTTATGACTAATTCACAACTCAACTGATTTTATGAAACCCAACTTCTCCTGAACCATCTTCTGTGTATTTAGAAAGGAAGAATCTGATTTTAAAATGTACTTGCTCATTTAAATTCCAATTAGAAGACCACTGAAAATAAAGTGTGATTATTTGAAAAATAAAAAAGACTACAGCACATTCTCTGGTAACCCATCACATTCCTTTTGCAAACTGGCACCTCCGTCCCTGTGACGGTGGGAAGCATTCATCTCGCCAGTCAGGGAGACCACCAGGATTTTACTGTCATGCCCCTGGATAATGCTGGGCAGGTGTTCTAATTTGACCTCTCTGAACCTCAGTGTCATGTCTCAAGCAATGGGGCTGGGTTGGATAATCCTTTAAACCCTTTTCGGTTCTAAAATTCTAATTTCTCGGGGCGCCTGGGTGGCTCAGTCGTAAGGTGTCTGCCTTCGGCTCAGGTCATGATCCCAGGGTCCTGGGATTGAGCCCCACGTCGGGCTCCCTGCTTGGCGGGAAGCCTGCTTCTCCCTTTCCCACTCCCCCTGCTTGTGTTCCCTCTCCCGCTGTCTCTCTCTGTCAAATAAATAAATAAAATCTTTAAAAAAATTATAATTTCTCTATTTGACTCAATTTTAAAAGTCAAAGAGAATAAATAGGTTAATATACCTTTGTATGTGTTTTGGTGGCCAGAAGGAATTTCTTCATTCTGTAAATTCCCATTATAATTTATTTGTACCTTCCACTCCATCTATGACTTCCCTAAACTCCTACAGTACTTTATTTGTCCTTTTTTAAAAAATATATGTAACATATAATAGGCTCTACTTTTCACTTGTACCAGACTCAAACTCTGCTGCGAAACTGAATATCCTTGAAGGTAGGGATCAAGTCTGAGATCACCTTTGATTCCTTCACATAAGCATATGCTGTGTATGTGGCAGCATATGCTTATGTTTGATGAGGAAATGAATCCTGGATAAAGTATACTCAACTCTGGGGATATCTGT
This sequence comes from Phoca vitulina, assembly GCF_004348235.1. NCBI lineage: Eukaryota > Metazoa > Chordata > Mammalia > Carnivora > Phocidae > Phoca > Phoca vitulina. Next base: position 17,141,702 of record NW_022589714.1, read on the forward strand.
AAAAGATACAGTCATTTAGATGACCTAAAAAAAATACAAAATATCTGGGTTTTAGCATGTACTACTTAACAAAGGACCTGGTCAAATAAATGGTAAAGTAAATGGTACATTAGAGATTTTTAAAAACACATTCAGATGTTCTGGGTAATTTGATATAAAATGCTGTTAAAAATTTTAAGGTTTTTTTTAATATAAAAAGACAAGTGACTCACAGAGTCTTGAGGCAATCTCAAAAATAAAGTCTGCAATTTAAAGGAAGTCATTTATAAAAATAAAGCAGTTACTATATTCTGTTCAGTATGGCTTAGAGAAGAAGAGCCCTAGATAAAAGAAAAATTTAGTTGAGGCTGGTAATTTTGACCTTGTAAAAGACCCATTGTTTTTCTGTATACATTTTAGTTCTTTAAATATTCTTTAAGATCAACAAGTAATATTCTGTACAGAAACACATTTTAAAGTTTTCCTAGGTGTGCTTTCTTAGATATGACAGCATTCTGTTACTATCTTACCTGTTTTAAAGTCCATTTCATGAAGCCTCATAAGACTATGGCTTGATATTATTAGTACATGTTATTATTTTAGAATATCACCATCAAACTTAGAATAAGCCCAGTGCTTATTGTGCCCTATATGACCTGACCTACATCTGTTCCTCCAACCTTACCTCAGACCTCTCTATCCCCAGTCAGTGCTCCAGCCATCCTGAGCCACAGGACATGCTCCTTCCCACTTGGGCGCTTGCTGCACTTTCCACTGGAGACATCATTGTCCCAACTTTTCACAGCCTGTTTCTTGTCATTTATCAGCTTCCAGGTCTCTCACAGAGGTCATCCCTGGTGTCTGTATTAAAGTCAGCCCCTCTACGACTCTCTATCATAGCACTCTATTAAATCCCCAACCTCCCTTACAAACTCTATTTTATCTATTCATTTATACATACTTATAAGTACATATTTATACAAATTTATCTGAGTGTCTCCCCCACTAAAATACAAATTCCATAACAGGACGGGCCTTATGTGTCTTGTTCACTATTTGTTCAATAGCGAACAGGACAGATTTACTCCTGGTGACTGATATGTAGCAAATGCTCAACATCTATCTGTTGAACGAACATATCAATCAATGATCACCTCCAATGTAATAAAAAACCTGTGGCTCATACATGCTTATTCATTTAGAATAAACTGTGTTTATCAACATTTTGTTTGTAATTAAATTTTCTGATACTGTGTGATGAAGAAAGTTAAACATAGAATGTGACTCTGCCTTAAAAAATACTATGTTCTTGGACCAAAACAAAACTTCCATTCAGGTAAGGCCATAGTGAATGGAGCTCCATGCATGCAATGAAGTGGATTATAAATAAACTGCACACACCAATGTTTCCACGGTTCAAAGGATAGGGTAGATGTTGGTGGAGAAGATTTCTAGAGTTCATCGAACTTGAGGCACTCATAATGATGATGATAATCATTACCAAGTACTGAGCACCTGTTATGTGTTAGTCACTGCGTTAGAGAAGCATTATTTTTTTAATTTCAGTCATTTCAATTACAGAAGTAATACATGCTTATGACAATTCAAACAAGAGCAGTGTTCAAGTAGAAGTCTCCTCCTCCACTCCAGTCCCACCTGTCTAATGAACCCCTATTGACAATGGTAGGTACATCCTTCCATAACTCTTCCATTGTTTACGCATACCGCTAGGTACAGGGCTTACACTGAACTGGTTACAAACTGGAGAGCAATCCAGCTGCTCAGAGCCAAGATCCCTCTTGCTAGGCTTGTATCTGTGCTTTAGAAGTTGTTTAATAATTGCTTAATAATTAGGATCAGTTCTGCTTAGGCACATACTTATGACATTGTTTTTGTATTAACAACTGGACTCCACATGCAGTGGCATAACTTATTCAGCCATATTTTTTATTGGCAGATGTTCAGGTTTATCCACTTTGTTGTTGTAAAAATCCTTATAAACGTGGCTATATTTTGGCACCATATTTATGTCAGAAATATTCCCATAAATAGGATTACCAAGTCAATGGGTAAAAACACAGTTTTTAAAAAATTTCCTAAGTAGGGGTGCCTGGGTGGCTCAGATGGTTGAGCGTCTGCCTTCGGCTCAGGTCATGATCCCAGGGTCCTGGGATGGAGCCCCACATCAGGCTCCCTGCTTAGAAGCAGGGAGCCTGCTTCTCCTTCTCTCTCTCTGCCTGCCGCGCCCCCTGCTTGTACTCTCTTCCTGTCTAATAAAAAAAAAATAAAAAAAATCTTTAAAAATTTCCTAAGATCTGGGATATATGAATTTAGGTCTATGGACTCCAAACAGCTTGAACAGATAAAGTGGAAATTGGATGGAATTTTGAGGAAAGGGCTAAGGTAAAGTCATGGCAGCAGGAAACAACATGGTATATCACGTGACAATCAGGGACTCAGACCCAGTAAGCCTGGTGGTAAAATCTGGGGGCACTCAGATGTGGTGGGGGCGCCTACTGAAGGCAGGATAGCATGGATCTTGATGTCAACCGGAATAATTTAGATTTGCTACTCTAGGAAGCAAAGAACCATTTATAATTATTATTGTAACATTTGCAATAACAAGACAAATGATTAAGCAACCTTTCAGAATCAGAAGGAAAAAACCCCAGCAGTCTGCTGACCCACACATATTTGAGCTTGAGCGTGGTGTTCTTTTCCAGACCATATGGACTCTGGCAGTCTCAGTTTCCTCAGGAACTCCTTGAGTAACAGAATGAGAACAACTCCCTGTTCAAATGCAAATGCTTTCTCATCAACTCAAAATTGCTCCTATTATCAAGTTTGAGAAATAGAACAACAGCAAAAGCCCTCTGAGGACACAATCAATGACACACCACAGGCAACTTCCTCTTCTCATCCCTTCTTCTCTTGTCACAGACCGAGGCTGGAGAGGCGGCAGGGGCAGTCAGCTTTGAGCCCAGTAAGTCCACTCTCCTCTCTGTCTGAGTATCTTTGTTTCAGTTTTGGCAGGGCCTCCTGGAGTGATCATGGCATTCTGCATCCTCAGTCAACCAAGAGGTCCAACCAAGGGTGGTCTTACCATAGCATGAAAGGTCAAGCCTCCAAATCTCTGTGGTACTTAGTATTTTACAGAAGCCCATTGGTTTATACAACTTCAGCTGTAACATGGCAATTGCCTCATCAGAAAAAAATGTGGAGTCTGAAGTGGAAGCAAGATAATCCAACAATTCCATCATACACAAAACCTACCTCCCTCCCTCTCTCTCTCTCTCTCTCTATATGTGTGTGTGTGTGTGTGTGTGTGTGTATACACACATATATAATGGAATATTACTCAGCCATCAAAAAGGATGAAATCTTACCACTTACATCGACATGGATGGAACTGGAGGGGATTATGCTAAGTGAAATAAGTCAAGCAGAGAAAGACAATTATCATATGGTTTCACTCATATGTGGAATATAAGAAATAGCACAGAGGATCGTAGGTGAAGGGAGGGAAAACGGAATGGGAAGAAATCAGAGAGGGAGACAAACCATGAGAGACTCTTGACCCTGGGAAACAAACTGAGGGTTGCTGGAGGGGAGGGGGGTGGGGGGGGGGGAGATGGGGTAACTGGGTGATGGGTATCACATGATGTGATGAGCACTGGGTGTTATACACAACTGATGAATCACTGAACTCTACATCTGAAACTAATGATGCACAATATGTTGTCTAATCGAACTTAAAAAAAACCTAACAACTCTATCTTTGTCTTTTTTACTATTTTTACTCCTTTCCATTCTGAAATATTATTATACTCTATGGATCCATCATTTACCTTTTTCTTCCAATACTCTGTAGGTGACCTCACCTACTCCCAGAGCATCAACATCATCTTTGAGTCAAGGACTACTAAATCTCCTGATCCAAATTCTCTTCTGAGTTCCAGATCCACAGTTACGATTCCCTGTTGGATATCCTTACTGAACTGAAAGCACTTTCGGCCAGTAATGCCACTGTATGATTGTTTCTGGCTGTTGTCCATTCTAATTGGTTGTATCGATAGCATAGAGTCGTACTGTACTGGTAGCTAAATATTGCATATTATGTTTGATCACAGCACATCAGACTTAACCTGTCGCAAACTAAACTCCTCAATTATTCTTACTGCTTCCAATCTGTTATTTCTCTCTCAGTTAATAGCACCACCATCAACTCTATTGCCTAAGCAAAAAACTTCAGAGTCATTTCTGTTTTCTCATTATTTGGCATCCATATCCAGTGATCATGTCTAGTTGTTCTCTCTCCAGATTCTTACTTATATCCACGCTCTCCTCGCTACTGCAAGCCGCTGTCAGTTCCTTGGTTTATACACTGTCATCATTCACCTAGCCTACTGCCTTAGCTGTTTGCCCTCATTCCATCATGCCCACTCTCTAAACCATTTCTCACATAGCATCTACAGTTGCCTTTATAAAATACATATTTTATCATGTAATTTCAAATTCCACAAAAATTTTTCCCAATTTCATCCAATAGAAACATGTAGGAATGCATGTTAGATAAGGAGTAAGTTAGAATAACAGTTCAGATTTTATTAAAATAAAATGTCCTATTATGAGCCATTCTCTGTGTTGGACACTATGGACGCCATGGAAAAAAGACCTGGTACCTCTCTAGCAGGAAGATAAAACATTAATAAACTAACCCTAGTAGTTAGGGTTACCAGATACAATAGAAGAGACCCAGTTAAAGTTGAATTTCTGATAAACAATGAACAGTTTTTTAGTGTAAGTACACCTCAAACATTGCATGGGATACACTTAACACTAAAAATATAGTTCACCTAAAACTGAAATTTTTATTTGCTAAATTTAGCAACCCTAAGTGTAATAAATGATGATGTATGCTAAAATAAAGGTATGCAAATTACAAAGCTACTACAAAAGAGACAGATTAACTCTGTCTGGAAGGCCTAAAAAAATCTTCTGAAAGGAGTGACACCAATTAAAGTGATTAAGAGTAGTTAATTGGGTGGATAACGTGTGTGTGTGTGTGTGTGTGCGCGCACGTGCACAGTAGCAACATGAGAGACATTTTAGGCAGAGAAGAAAACATTTTCAAAGGCAGGAAAGAGGACCAACAGAGTGTTTGCAGTGCTGTGCTGATAAATGCGCTATTGTTTCTCCAAAACAAACAGCAACAAAAAAAGTGTTGATTTATATAGTTTGCCAATTTCCATGGTACAAATATTCTGACCAGGGCAGATTTCAAACAATGACTGTAATGTCACTTTAACATGGAGTTGGTAAAAGATGTGGTACTGCAGTGTTTCTATCATATAGTATTTCTAACGTGCAGATACAATGGATGTTAGTAACTCAAGAGCATAAATAGTCACATGTAGAAAATAATTAGGAAGTGGTGATTTTTGTGTATTTACTACCTTTGTTTCAATGTAATTTCCCTAACTGTAAGTTTATGTAATTCAATTTTTAATAGGAACACTGTTTAAACAACCAGCTTATAAGGTTTTTGAAGAATTATTTTTTTAAAAGATTTTATTTATTTACTTGTCAGAGAGAGAGAGAGAATGAGAATGCACACAAGCAGGGGGAGTGGCAGGCAGAGGGAGAAGCAGGCTCCCCACTGAGCAGGGAGCCCGACGCGGGGCTCGATCCCAGGACCCTGGGATCATGACCTGAGCCGAAGGCAGACACTCAACTGACTGAGCCACCCAGGCGTCCAGGTTTTAAAAATTTAACAGTTGGCTCTCATGAGTTACTATAGGCCATCCTTAAGCCCACCACTGTGTACTGGTGAACAAGTCTATACTGGTGAAATATAAAGTGTCTGTGTGAAAGAGGATGTGCGTGGGAACATGAATGAATAGGGTAAGGAACGTGGGCAGTGGCAGGTGTTAGACTTCCCTCTAATACAAGCCCCATCAGTCTACATATGGAAAGATGGATGACAGAGATAGATTAACAATAATAATAATAATACATACATACATACTGAAGGTTTACCACCTCGACTTACGGGATTCAACTTACAAATTGTCCTACTCACCCCTGTGCAATGAAATAAAAGGAACAATTAGCATCAGAGGTCTGAGTAACAACTCCATCATCTACTGGTAATCAAAAAAGTACAAACTAATGCCTTCTTCCTGGGGGAGAAAATTAACTAAGTTAATGTGGCAAGGGGTTTGTATACCAAAAATTGCCAAATAAAATCCCCAGTTAGCGTCACTGTGAATCCCACATATCTTTTCAGGAACGTGTGCATTTGCTGCTTCTGCACAAGGTAGAGACACCCTTATTTCTAATGATATAGCTCCAGCATTACAGATTTTCTTTCTTTTTCTCTTCCTATTCTCTCAAAGATCATCCTTTTCACATTGGCTTTGATTCCTTCTGGGCATGTTTATAAATGTTACCTCCCATTTTCCTTTCTGTGTCTCCCTCTATTTCATTCAAGAATTACTTAGAGTTTCAGAACAGAGAGATGTTTCTCAAGCCCTTTTGCCTTCTTCTCTTCCAGAGAGAAACATGTTGTAGAAATCCAATATCAGATTATAAATACAGTCTCCTTGCTTCTAATACATTCTGATTATAGCTGTTAAAATGATCAACAATAGTAATTTATAATCAATCAACCAATAAGTAAAAGTTAACATCTTTTATGCATTTTGGCATGTTACTAAAAGCATGCAGAAACCTGTGAGCAAGAGAGACATAATAGAAATGAATAAAGATGAGGAAATGCCAGGAAATCTAGACATTGAATTTGAGGCTTAACTGGAGAGGCAACAGCAAACCAAAATACATTTTGAATCAAAAAGTAATATGATGAAAATGGGATTTAAGAGAGACTATCTTAAGAGTGTACCCAGGATAGTTTGTATATAACCAGCAGCTTCATATCTGTACTTAAAATTTATATACAACTAACTCACTGACCCCCAATTTTTTTAATTGGTAAATATAAAACTTGTGCAAGAAAAACAAATAGTTCCTTTGGCCCACATCTCACATTCAAAATAGAATCTAGGAAAAAAAGCACAAAAGACATGGCAAGTGGTCATTTTTCTTGTATATTTTGCAATATCACTCTTCTGGTAATCACATCCAAAAACATATTTACTTTTAACTGAGAATTGATTGGACTAGCTTTAAAATTTACAATTTTATCAAAAGAAAAACATCACAATTCCTATGCCAATGTGGAAAGAAAAACTACAAAAGTTCTTTTGTTCTGATCATTCAATACTGAGCCTTTCCGTGCATGATGTAACCCCCAATTTTAGTATTTTCATGAAAGAGAGTAGGACAGCACTGGTCATTGCAGGGGGTTTCATTTTGGTGCCCAATTCCACTTAAACACTCTTGACCATCTTATACAAGAATTCGGAAAATAAAAAAGAACTAAAATAGAGTGCATAAACTCAGCAGATTTAAGACATGTGCATAAATGAAGAGATGGGAAGTGACATGTACTCTACGGAAGACAGGTGCTCCAAAGCTCAGGGGAAGAAGAAATCCTGGTAGGGTGGTTGGTCGGGTAAGTTTCAGAGAAAATTACATGTGAGCAGGTGGTGTGGGTGACAAAATTACATACTGAAACCAGTAGGGGCAAAAGGAATAGAGAGCATTTTCAGTAAGTAGGGAATAACATAATTTTGTAAAACATAGGACCAAGAGAAGGTTTAGTGGGAGTGAAGACAGCCAGACAGTGGACAGTTAGGGCAGGGTCTGTAATTCATTCATGGGCTCCTGGGCCTTGGGCCTCTGAGAGGGCAGCCACTTGGACCACGGCTGGTAGGATGCCTTAGATGGGCCAAAGAACAGGAGACAGAAAGGCCAATTAGGTTTCCAACTCCAAGTCAAAGAGAAGGGGAATCTGAAATAAGAGGATGGCAGTGAGAAGGGAAAGAAGGAACAGATGTGAGAGACAATTCAGAATTAGAGCTGACAGGACACAGTGACTGATTACATGTAGGGAACACAAGGAAGGGAAGAGTTGAAAATGACTCAGGGGTTTCCCATCTGGAGGACAGGGAGAGTGGAAACGGTGCATACGAGAGAGAGAAGGTGAAGAAGGATGTAGTGCATGACTGCATGTGTGCTGGGGAGTGTGATGTGGAAGGGGATACAGAGTTCTCTTGTTTGACTCAGACCGAACAACATTAACAGCTGAGTGCCTTTCTGTATAAGGTTCCGTGTTGGTCAACGGGGAGAATCCAGTGACAAATGAGATCCCACTTTGTTGAAAGTAAAACATTAAATGCCTTCTCGTCTTAACTGCAAAAAACCTAAATTTTATTTTCACACACACACATATACACACACAGAAATATAACTCAAAGCCATACTTCTTCCAGGCCTGAACTTTTCTCATAAATATGGTCCAAGACTATCCCCTGAGCTATCATAGTAAATGACACTGCAAAAAACCAGCCCAAGTATTTTAACACTTTTCAGTGCTCCAAAGGATAACAGATGGTGGAAATAGCTCTCTGGAACTGCATGGAAAGGCAGAGTGAGAAAAAGCAAAGGAACAAATGAAAGAGGCTTTCATTCTCTTCCCTGATTCTCCATATTCTCTACTCAATGTTTACCAACTCAGTGTACCATTTACAATAAGGGAGATAACAGAATCCATCTTGGAGTCATTTGTCCATTGGCGCTCATTATTCAAATCAAATCATAGTTTGAATCAAAAGAAAGCCATTTGTATCAAGTTCCAGTGGTATAACATAGTATTATGTATTATAGTAGACCAACAACTTTCATAAATTACTGCCTCTGCCTTCAAGAAGTAAACACTACAGGTAGGGAGACAAGATACAAAAAAATGTTTAAAGCTAATAATTTTTTTTTTTTTTGAAAATCAACTAAGGCAACCAAAGAAAACATGTCCCAAGACAGCACACAATTTATGGACAAATGACTAGTATACTTCTGAAGTATTGCAGGAGCTCTTACTTAAATTATGTATGAACCTCCCTTTCTAGCAAAACAAATAAGAACCTGCTTATTTCATATGTAAGGAAGGTGAAATGCAAAAAATCACTGAGAACAATTTTGTACATGTTTCTAGGTCTATCAAATTTTATATCCTCCATGAATTTGTTCCAATTTGGGGTGAATGTCATGGAGAATGTGATTTACTCACAAATTATGTATTATGCCCACCATACTCCCACCTAGAGTGAATTCTTTGAATCAACAAACCTCTGGCATTCTTATCATCTTCTAACCCCTCCACAGCATTGCCCAGGAATGAGCAAGAAGAGAGCTGATGGTCTGTGGATCCTTACTTGGATCATTGAAAGGGATTACCAGACTGCCTCTAAGAAGTTTGGAGCCCAGGCTCTGGAGTCAGACTGTCTGGCTTGGAATCCTGGCTTTACTATTAGTGGATATAAGTGCCTAAGCAAGTAATTTACATCTCTATGCCTCAGTTTTCTCATTTGTAAAATGAAGATAGTAAGGGTAATTTATAGAGTTTTGTGAGGGTTAAATGCACACGAAGTGCCTAAAACAGAATAGTATTTAATTGTAGTTATTTTTGTCACCGCAGTTGATAGAGCACCAGCAAAGAGCTAAAAATAGACACTCTTCCACCTTAACCTTATGCAAAACTCAGGTTGGTGAGTGGTTTTGAAAATCTAGATGGGTGTTCTTTTCCTTTTTGATGCTCCGATATGAAATAGTTCTCTCCATTGTGCCAGAGTCTTCTTTCCTATGGATCCCCCTAAGGAATCAGAAAAGAGGTGCAAATTATAGGGAATGTAATTCCCTAAAGCCACATGCCTTTTCCATTTCCTTACTTTTTCATTAGCTTTCCTAAGGTAATTCCCAACTCTAATTCTTGGACATTTTTTACGGTCTTTCCTCTTCCTTGTTCCTTTATCTGCTACATTCACTTGTCACCAGAGCCTGCTGCTTTCTCCTTCCAAATGCCTCTCTCATCCATTTTTCCCATAACCACTATCATTACCCTTACTATTATTAACCATTTCTGGTCTATTTTAATCATCTACTATTTGGTCTCTTTCTCTCCAGGAATGCCCTATTATCATCCATTATGCATACTTCTGAAAGATTCATCATCCCAAAGCATTCCTTTCAATCTGGGTAGCTCTGTGTTCAGATATTTTTTATCTTCCTTCAGAGTAAAAACCAGTTCCTGAGTCTGGATTTCAAGGTCCTAACCTTCCTTTATAGGTTTATAGTCCTTGACTCTTTTGCTAAATAGACTTTGGTCATTTACTTGCATTGTAATGTATCTTTTATTCCTGCGTAGCCACCAACTTATCTTTCCATCCATCCATCCCTCATCTTCCACAATTAAATTATAAACTCCTTGAGAGCAGACCCTATACCTAATATTACCTTGGGAGACTTCCTCTCATCCTTCAATTTTACACAGTATTTAAAACATAGCTTGTGCTCAATAAATATCTTTTTAAAGAACTGCAGAAAAATATCAGATAGCATATAATTGTTAACATAAATAGGATAAAATGCCAAGTATTACTGTCTCTAACAAGTTTTCCCTACCTCCAATTTTGAGTTAGATTTCTCTGTGCTTTCATGTCAATCTGTAAATTCTTTCATAACCTTATCATCATACTTTGTTGTAATCATCTGTTTACTTGTCTGTTAGTTTAAATAAGCTCTATCTTATTAATAGTTCTATAAGTCTCTGTGTTGAATGAATGAGTAAAAATGAATACATCTATGTAAAAATATATGCTACATATATGGGTCATTTGAAAATGATGGAAATCTTATTTAATATTACCAGAGTTAAATAAGACTTAACAGATCTGCTTCAGCATGTCATGTTCTGAATTTGTCTACCCAATGACCTCAATTATATATTACTAGTGATGTTATCTAAAGTCATTAAAGACAGTCTAGACACATTCACAATGTTTAATATTTGTCATATACATAATAGATGAGTGCATTCATTTATCCACCAAAATCATTTTTCACTAAGTAAACATTAATTCGCTGCATAGATTGCCCAAGGTCCTGGGCATGATCTTTTCCTTTTATTTAATACCTTCCTTCTAATACCAATGCAGAAGTAGCCAGTGGGTACAGATTTTCCTTTAGCTATAAGCTTCCTGTTTTTGCACAAGAACCATCTATTTTCTTGGCACTGGCACACTGTTCTCATCCTGGACAAAAGACTCTGTAGAAGAGCAGAAGAAATAGCAGTGATTCACAGAGTAACCAGGCTGGGCCCTGAGGCACAGAGACTTTCTAATAATAATATTGCTAATATTTATTTCCCTTTGCATTCTCTCAACATAAGTTTTGGGAGAGAGATCCAATTCAGAGATAGTCACATTAATTTTTATTTGTGGAATTATCACATCCCAACTAACCTTCATTTTCACTGAGCATCCCAATAGTACATACCAGTGGTTCTAAATCATGACAGTGTATCAGGATAACTTGGGGAAATTTTCCAAATACACATTTCCTGGCCTCCCTACTCATGCACCACAGGGAGCATTTGACACAGAATGGGCTAGTGTGAGGGATCATTTTAAAAAGGCCCCAAGGCCTTTTTATATCACTACTCTCATTAAGAAACACTAATAGATAAGATAGAGCCTATGTTTTAACTGAATTAGCCAAAAAGTATTTTTTTTCAAATTGTGCCAACATGAGCACACTGTAAGAGCTTTGTAAATATTTGTTAAATGGACAAAATAGTGAATAATGTAGAGATGGTTCACTGCTACTTTAGTAGAATATGTGAATAATATTTATTCAATACTTTATACACAACTCTCTTATGTACTTTATCTCATTTCATCCTCAAAACTTGCCAATGAGATAACTAGAAGCAATTTTCTTCCATTTTCAAGATGAGAAAACTAAGATTTAAGAAGGCAAACACCTGGGCCAATGTCACCCAGCAAGTGAGAACCAGAGCAAGGACTAAAAATATTTGGTTCAAACCCTGAATGCAAAGATTTACCCACTACTTCCTGAAGAATTCCAAAATTCTCCTTAATCATAATGTAAATCATCTGGATATTTTGAATCCATCCTATACTATGAATCCAGATATCTGGATTATAGACCCAGATCTGCCCCTTTCCTGCTGAGTGACCGTGGGGCAATTCACTACCAAAGTTCATGTCTTATCTGCCATATGCAGGCAAAGGGCACAAAGCTGAAGGGATGGAGATCCATTGAGCTAGCTGCTTGAGTCTGGCCCAAGGCCTAAGGTAAAGGTGACCTTTAGGCTTCCTGATAGAATCAACAAGATAATAAAGAATAGGATTCTACTCAGATGCTCTGCACGAGGGGAAAAACTGTTTTTAGCTAAAACACCCTCTATTCTCAGGAACAATGGACATAGCATATAAGGGACAAGGTCCTTCAATGTCAGGGTCACCAAAATAGAAACTGTTCAGAGCATCATTAACAGAGGACATAGTTCAGTCAACAAGGGGTAACTGGCCAAAGTAATTTATGATTAATTAAGGTCCATGAAACATAACTGTTACATATAAAACTACTGGGTCTACTCTTACAGAATTAAATTTTTTTAATACCCAAGCAGTTGAAGAAGGCACCTTCTTTCTGAGAATTCAGACAGAGATAAAAACAATATTATCTTAAAATAGTTACAGCAGAAAGCGGGGCTTTATAAGACTCTGTGAACTGGCATAGAATGATTTGCATAAGCTAGGAAATCATATAAAGAGAATAAAGACTATAAAAACCACACAATTTAAAAAAAAATCTGTCACTTTCCAATTATAACCATGAATTGGAAATGTCAACATTCCTAGTATTCTTTATTTCCAAGTTACTAGCTGTACTGACTATATTCTAAAAGACAAAACCATATTTTTCTTTAGTTGGAACTTTTATCTTTCTAATATTACCTGCTCAATATGATCCTTACTGCAGGTGGTAATAGAAGTATAGACTATAACACTGAGCAGCTCTTATGGTATATGCAAAAAAAAGTTAACAGCAAAAAAATAAAACTCATCACATTTTGATATAAACATGTGGCTAAAAATAGTACCGAACAGGCTGCTTGTCTCTGATAATACTTTCATTCATGATAAAATATATAGCTAAAAGATCTTTTGCATATAGAAACATATTCCCTTTCTTCTTGGCTGAATTTTACTAAAAAATGAGATATCTTTCAAAAAAGGAGCAATATTTTTATCTAGTATATATGTTAGAATATTTATTTCCTGTAGTGAAGAAAACCTACAAAATTATTAAATCTTCTATTCCAACAGAATAACAGAGTGCAAAAAAATCACAAAAGAACATTTAAAATGGCAGCCTAATCATGTTTCAGTTTGTACTCAATTTTACTTTTCATCATTTTTTACCTTCAACATTTGACGTTCTATACAAATTTACCTAAAGTAATACAATTGAGATTTCTAAATTTTTCATTTACATATGCCATTTAAGATATGTTTGTGTACATAATAAGATGCTTAATATTTTATGAGAAAACACGTTCCTACACATTATGCACTCAATGCCTTCAACCTATTACACATATCAGAGATTACACATATGACTTGCAGCCTCCTCCCTTCAGTATACACCAAAAGTTCCTTTTCTCTTCCCTTTTCAATCTTTTTTTAAAAGATTTTATTTATTTATTTTGAGAGAGAGAGAGAGAGAGTGTGTGCGCACGAGAGTGGGAAAGGGAGGGGCAGGGCAGAGGGAGAGAGAAAATCTCAAGCAGACTCCACAGAGCACAGAGACCAATGCAGGGCTTGATCTCATGACCCAAGATCATGACCTGAGCCAAAATCAAGAGCTGGACGCCCTTGGGGCGCCTGGGTGGCTCAGTCGTTAAGTGTCTGCCTTCAGCTCAGGTCATGATCCCAGGGTCCTGGGATCGAGCCCCACATCGGGCTCCCTGCTCGGCGGGAAGCCTGCTTCTCCCTCTCCCTCTCCCCCTGCTTGTGTTCCCTCTCTCTCTGTGTCTCTCTCTCTGTCAAATAAATAAATAAAATTAAAAAAAAAAAAAGAGTTGGACGCCCAACCAACTGAACCACCCAGTTGCCCCTCCTCTTCTCTTTCACTGCTTCCAAAACTTCATTAAGTTACACTAAACTCCACTAAACATCACTAAACTCCACTTGCTCCATCTCTACTGCTACCAGCAGAGTCCAAGCCACCATTATATTTTGCCTAAACCACTATAACTGCCTCCTACGGTTCTTTCATCCTCATCCAACCCACTTGCCATACTGCATTGGATCATGATTCTCCCTTCTTTGAACTACTTCAAGGGCTTCTCAGTAGTCTTACATAGAATCCAAAGATCTGAGAGGTCTCTAAGATGGAGCCCTTGTTTATCCCATCAGTCTTATCCACTGCCCTCCTCCTCACATTTCTCTGCCTTCTTTTAGTACCCCAACCATACTACACTGGTTTCCATTTAAGATCCACTGCACATACCATCCTCTCTACCTGGAATTCCCTTCTGCTGACCCTTCACAGGGCTGATTCTCATCTTTCAAGTCTCTCCTTAAACATCACCTCCTCTCAGAGCCTTTCTTGAACATGCTTTCTAAATAGATTCCCCTGTGTAATTCTCTAACACGGCACTCAGTTTAGGCCTTTGTTAAAAATGAAGAGTTTATCATTTACATTTGTCGTTTAGCTCCTTTCCTCCCACACTCTAACTTCTACAAGGACAAGTACTCTGCTTTGTCCATCATCATATCCAGTGCCTGGCACTGGGCTCTGCACACAGTACAGACCACATGAATACTTGCTGAAGGAAGAATGAATAGCCTGACTCATTGGAAAGCAAGCAGTGAACTGCTTCTCCTACTACATAATCTCTACCAGTTGGAGAAGTTCACTTCCCCTCTCCTCAATGCTACCTTCTCATCCAAAGCTGATTTAACAGGTTCCCACTGAAGGAGTAGACCATACCTGAGCTAAGATCAGAATTTAAGGGAATTTGGAAAGGAGTGAGTATAAAATCTGCTAAACTTTAGGAGCAGAGAACACCACATGGTTCAGGAAGTACAGGGGGTAAGATCAGGAAACCTAGGGAAAAGCACGCTAGATTCCAGTATTTACAGAGCCTCTCCCAGGTTTTTGAGAGGAATCATTGTATTCATGATGGAGTTGTATCTGAGGTGGTGATAGTCTGCCAGTGGGTTGATCAATTTTCTATATTATTCATGGAACTTCTGCCATCACTACTACAGCAAGATAGAGTTCTGGGCATTTAGTATACAGATCCTGAAAAGATGTCTGGTATGCAGAGCTTAAAGGTACAGTGACATAGTGACCAGTGCTCTGTCCAACCGTTTAGAATTTCAGAGACACACTTTTGCTTAATCTGTTATCTAGTATAAGATACAATGTTGGGGCACCTGGGTGGCTCAGTCGTTAAGCGTCTGCCTTCAGCTCAGGGCATGATCCCAGCGTCCTGGGATCGAGCCCCGCATTGGGCTCTCTGCTCTGCACGAAGCCTGCTTCTCCCTCTCCCACTCCCCCTGCTTGTGTTCCTGCTCTCGCTATCTCTCTCTGTCAAATAAATAAATAAAATAAAATAAAAAAAAGATACAATGTTGATGATAGATGTGATTTCAAATGAGAAACCATACAATCAAGTATAAAGATATATGTATATTTCTCACACATTATGGGAAAAGTGTATATATATATTAATATATATTTTTCTCAGTTAAATTTTTGATTCTCAAGGCTGCCTATTTTAAAATTAGCTTAAATATAAGCTACCACATTTACATGATTAAATTGATTCTGATCCCAAACCTGCTGGTCCTCAGAAGTCCCTGTGTTATAATTAATCTGAACAAAGACTGTTGTTGCTGAAAAAAGCCATGCCCTTGAGATCTGAAAAAGTATGCCTATTCAAAGAAAAATTTGGAGATAGCCTCCCTGTCAATTCAAGGCTGACTCATCTGAAGCTGTGAAGGGGAAAAGAAGAGTATGTGTGACACACATGCCCATGTCAAAAGCTTCAAATGCAGATGGTACTTAATGATCCAGTCCAGGATGTGCATTACCACTGCACAGAGAGATCATTTCTAGAAAAGAAGAAATAGAAAGGATAAAGACAGAATGGCAAAGTAAAATCCTGAGACTAATAATAATTTGCATTTTTACCTGGAACCTAAATTCATTTTTTGTTAAATAAATGAAACTGATAATTAATTACAGGACTTAAAAACATAACTAACAAAATTTTTAAAAAGTAAAAATAAACACTGTATATCAAAACCAATTTCTCATTTTTTTTCCAAAGG
Source organism: Phoca vitulina (assembly GCF_004348235.1). Lineage (NCBI taxonomy): Eukaryota > Metazoa > Chordata > Mammalia > Carnivora > Phocidae > Phoca > Phoca vitulina. The sequence continues at coordinate 17,158,012 of NW_022589714.1, forward strand.
TAATCAGAGAAACCCAAATCAAAGAATCTCAAGATTATTAAAGAATTTGTATCTACAAGGTCTTTTCTTTTTGATTGGCTCTAACTATACTGAACCCAGACTCTGAGGTTACATTGGTAATTTTTAAATGTTGAAATTGGTCATACATGTGAACACACACATGCACATACACAACAGAGTTAAATTTATTTTCTAGGAACTATAAATCACAAGTGTCAATAACCCCAAATAATGAAGGGTTCAAGAGTTATATGGAACTAACTTTTGTATACGAGCTTTTCTAAAGATGTGAGGATTTCATATGCAGTACACTTACCTAAATAAACATACACATTTATACAGAACCATTATAAATGTTCAAATAAAACAGAATTTAAGTAATCAAATAGCTTCCCACAAAGAAGCTGATGGCTTCATTGGTAAATTCTACCAAACATCTGAAAAAAAATTTACAGTAATTTTTCAAACTCTTCCTAAATAGAATAGTAGGGAATATTTTCAAATTCATTCTATGAGACCAATATTACCCTGATACCAAAATCAAAGAAATCACAGGAAAACCACAGACCAATACCACTTATAAATATATATATACACAAATACTCAAAAAATAATAGTAAATAAAGAAACATATTAAATGGATAACCAAGTGGGATTTATCCCAAGAATGTGAGATTGTGTCAACATATGAAAATCAACAAAAGCAGTACACCATGTTAATAAAATAAAGGACAAAAAGGGCACTGCCATCTCAATAGATGCAGAAAAAGCACTTGAGAAAATCCAACATACTTCTATGATATGAACACTCAACATGCTAGAAATGGGAAGAAACTTCCTAAATCTTATAAAAAAAGAAAAGAACTACTGGAACCCCACAACTAACATCATATTTAATGGGGAAAGACTGAAGGCTTTCTTCCTAGGACATCTGCTGTTACCACTTTTTGACAACTAGATTCCAACATGCAAAAATGAAACTGGACCCCTACCTCACACCATATATAAAAAGTAACTCAAAATGTATTAAAGACCTAAACATAAGAGCTAAACCTATAAAACTCTTGGACGAAAATCTAGGGGTAAATCTTTATGACCTTGGATTTCACCATAGTTTCTTAGATATGACACCAAAAGCACAAGTAACCAAAGGAAAAACAGATCACTTGGACTTCATCAAAACTAAAAACTTGTGCTTCAAGGTACTATCAAGAAAATGAAAAGACAACTCACTATATAGGAGAAAATATTTGCAAATCATTTATCTGACAAGGATATAGTATCCATTACGTATAAAGAACTCTTACAACTCAACAATAAAGACAAATAACCCAGTTAAAAATGGACAAAAGATTTTGATCAACATTTCTCCAAAGAGGTCAAATATAAATAACCAATGAGCACATGAAAAGATGCTCAACATCATTATTCATTAGAGAAATCAAATCAAAACCACAATAAAATAACCATTCATACACTTCAAACCCACAAGAATGGCTATAGCAAAAAATACTAACAGTCCCAAGTGTTGGCAAGGATGTAGAGAAATTGGAATCCTTTTACATATGGTAGGAATATAAAATGGTACAGCTGCTTTGAAATACAGTTTGACAGTTCCTAAAAAATGTAAACATACAGTTACTATAATGACCCAGCAATTACATTCATACATTTATACTCAAAAGAACTGAAAACATATGTTCACTCAAAAAAAGTATATAAATGTTAAAAATGGCTTTTTACACAATAGCTTAAATATTGGAAACAATCCAAATGTCCATTTAACTGATAGATGGATAAACAAAAAAGTGGTATATACATACAAAAGAGTATTATTTGGCAACAAAAGTGATGAAGTATTGATAGATGTATAACACAGATAAATCTTGAAATATTATGCTAAACGATAAAACCAGACATAAATGGTCCACATATCAGATGATTCCATTTATGTGAAATGTCCGGAAGAGGCAAATCCATAGAGAAAAAGTAGTGGTTGCTAGGAACTGGGTTTGAGGAGAATAAGGGAATGACTGCTAATGGATAGCAGGTATCTTTTGGGGGTAATCAAAATGTTCTGAAATTACATAGCAGTGATAGTTGCACAATTTTGTGAGAAACACCAAATTGTACTCTTTGGAAGGTGAATTGTACATATGGCATATGAATTATATGTTCATTTAAAAAAGTAGGCAATCACCAACAAAAACAAAGCAAAACAAGAAAGACTGAATAATGATACATGTACCTCTATGGATTCAATTTATTCCTGATAATGTCACCTTCCACAATAATACAAACATTGTATAAGCATATTTTTTCTTTGGCTATACATTCATTTTCTGGATTTTTACTTTCAAATTCCAACTTCACCAGTTCTAGTGTGATCATCCATCCCAATTTTTCCAGGACTGGGCTGGGGGGTTTTGGGTTCCCAGGACATGGAACTTTCAGTACTAAAGCATGGATAGTTCCAGGAACACTGGGACAAGTTTGTTCTTGCATGATCTTGCATAATTTACTTAATTCCTTTGCTCTTTGTTGCAGTACAAATGATACCCTCTACACTGCCTTTTCCAGTTTTTCTTCTAACTCTATACTTTCTCCCCATGCTATTTCATTTGTCCTAATGGTTTTATTATAAAGTAATTGCTCACAAATGAGTATATCTCACTAACCCTCTACTGAGTTTGAGATATGAATAGCCAAATACCTTCTGAATGTTTCAATTGGAGATTGGCCATTAATACATAAACCTACTGCTAAATCTAAACTTGCTTTCCTGCCTAAATTAACTCTCTTCTTGATTTTATCACATTCACTTAATCTCTTGAACTGAAGTGAGTTATCTCCCCTCATCTTTACTTTATTACTATATCTAATGAATCACTATACTCTAATTATACTACCTGGGAAATTTTCTCAAATCTGCCCTACTTCCTACCTCTCCTACTTATCCCTGCTACATCTAAGACTGATATTGATGAATATACAAGAGTTTCTCAGACTTTTTAAATCCATACTCACTTTGAAAAACTCAAAAACCCATAATGATGTGTCAAATTTCAAAATAGAGTATTAAAAATAAAACCTAAGACAAGGCACAATTAATTATTTACTTTTTCCAAATTAGACAAATGCCCTGTTCTTCAGAGAGTCTGATGCAGCACTTTCTACCTCCTGTCTTTCTCTTTCACATACAACGCCCACACTCACCTCCACACACATGAACTCCTACCCATGCACACAGCCACACAACACACCACTACACATACACACACGTTCTCAGGCTCCAGCAATGAGCACATGTTTTAAATTACCCCAGCATAACCTGATGTTTTGGACCTCAGGGTAACTGTTCTCTTCTTCTGGAAGACTGTACTCCAAAACTGCCTACCTACTGAACTATTCATCTTTCAAAACTCTTATTAACTATTGCAGGCTCTGTAAATCTTTCTTTTGACCACATGAACCCCAGACAGAATAAATCATTTTTTAACACATTGCACTTATCATGAAGTATTATAATTGATTTGATTATGTAACTGTCAGCTCCCACTTGAGAGAGAACTCTTAAGACAGGAATTCTGTCTCATTTATCTATGCATGTTATACCTGAGGAATAGCAGGCATAAGACTCAATTTGTTGAATGCCACCATTATTGTTGATATATTTATTACTTTGATTAAGTGATGACAACTTATGCAGCATGTCTAAAATATGACTAAGTGACATTTTAATAATAGCTGAAAAAGAATATTTGGATAGTTTATACACACAGTTATCAAAAATATAAAGTATATTGACATGTGTATCCATCAATCTAGACTTGCAAGATAAAATGTACAAAGTAACATAAGTGTAGTCACCCTACTTCCTGTATACCTACCTCTCTCTCTCTCTTTTCCACACCCACATAGTCAAACATTTTTTAAAAAGTCATATACAATCACTATTTCCTTTTCCTGACTACTCATTCCTCCTCACACCTATCAAAATAGAGTATTTCCACCCACTTATATATTAAAACTGCTAGGACAAATGCCACCAATTACTTCTATATGGCCAAATCCAAAGGACATTTTTTATCTCTGAAGTTATTTATTGATTTTCTGCTGCATTTGATATGATTGGAGATTCCCCTTGAGCCCTCTAGTACCTTGGCTTCTGGTTCTTCTACTTTTTAAATTCTTATTTCTCAGCTGAGTCAGGGGATCCTTTTCCTTAACCCATTCATTATGCATTGATTTTTGCCTAGGACTCTCTCTGTTATCTTTTTCTAACTCTGTATTTTTTGGTGATGTCATCTACTTTCCCAGTTAACTGAGTGTTTCAGGTTCATATACTATTTCCTGGTCCTGTACCCTAGGATAATGCACAGGTACTACAAAATCACTATATCAAAATCCAAACTCCTCACTGCTTACCTACCTAGACCTAGTTTGCTTCTTTAATTCTACTTTTCAGTCAGTGGTCCTTAATTGTCAAATAATTATATGATAGTCTCCCTAAACTTTTTCCTTACAAATCATATTCAACTGACAATCAAGCATTGCCAATGTGACTCCTTACTCAGCTTTTGAAATGTTTCCTTCCCACACCCTCTGCTACTCCTATAAGTCAAGACGTTATCATCTTTCTTTGGACTATTACAATGGTCTATTAATTGATTTTCTTGTCCCTAGTTTTGCCCACATCACATTCTTATTCCATTTTCCCCACGTCTGTCAAAGTAAGGAATACATATTTTATATACCTACACACACATATATATATAATGCAAATCTGACTAAGCCACTCTCCTAATTAAAACCCATTAGTGCATCCTTATAACTAAACATGGTGTTTATTGAATTTTATATTTTTACCCAGTTGCCATACACAGAAATCTAAATTCATCCCACAATATTAACCTGGGATACATTCTTGGATTTTCTAATCTCTTCCATTCCATTCAAAATTAAAAAACAAAAAAGTAGGGTTTATTGATTTTCAGACCCACTGAAAGGTTGTGACTCACAAATTTAAAAATGCTGACCTGCAGGCTAAAACCCACCCTTAGTCCCCAGCCCACAATTTATTATTGACCTTTTCTTATCAATCTAGAAAGGCACATATGTGGATAAGGAGAGCTCAAATTACAAACACACTATAGAGAATCAGCAGGATAAGGAATGAATTGTAAACTTTAAATACTTCAATTCACCTAAAGAGAGGTTTACTATTTTAATTCAAAAAGTTTGGGTGAGGAAAGAGGTGGTCAGAATAGGGGCTCCAAAGGAACTACAGTTGCTTCCTCTTGGCTATTATACTCAGAGGGGCCACCAGGAAATTTCTACTAGGTGCAAGATAAATTACAACATATTTCTACAACTCTTAAGTCTATGGAAAGTAAAAACAAAATAAAGGGAAAAAAGTGATCTAAAGTCTTATTGGGAAGGATGACAACTGCTGTTCCATATCTAATAATTCTAATTTAAAATGCACATTAGAATGAGTGGGACCAATTAAAATGGAACCTCAATATGTGGAATATAACATTTTAAAATCAATATTAATTCCCCAAAGAACTTTCCCAGAAACAGCTTGAATCCTAATACAATCCTAATATAAAATAAAACGTTTTAGAATGCCTAGAACATAAGATAGGAAGTGGGGATCATAAGTTTTCCATGAATTATGAAGGAAAGTTCAATTATCAGGAAAATGGCTTTAGAGCAGGAACATTTATAGAAAAAAAAATATGGCAACATCATTAAGAGTACTTCTTCCAACTCTGTACTTTTTTCAATGTAATTATAAGTCATTTTTTACTACATTTAAATCAAAATTATTTTTATTCCTTGAAAAGTACTGATTAAATGTAGAAGATGATAGTCAAGTATACTTATTGAGATAAAATCTATAACTGATCTATTAAGCCTCTTGAAATTATTTACCAAAATTTTGTTTCCTAAAACATAATTTTTTAAATGATTTGTGACTATCATATACAAAATATAAGGATTTAAATGTTTTATTTAATTTTGGTCTTTGCCAACACCTATAAAAAAATGTCACAGCAGAAGAATTACAAAAATTTACTTTTCTTCTCACTTTTTACAATTTTATCACTTTACTTTGGTTTGCTTCAAAGAATTCTCAGCTAAAGAAATCTACAGAAAATCACTCTTAGGACACATTTCTTCAAAGGTGTTTAATAAAAACCTTGGAAGGAGACATTTCCCAGTAGTAACTACTTGGCTGTAATGGTTATGCAGAGTATTGCTGCTGCAGAGACATTTTAAGGGAATGTTTAATTTTTCTTACTAAGAGCATAATTCTAGTCAGAAGATTGAATATATTCTGTTACTCTGCAGAGTTTTAAAGCTATTGACATTTTATCTCATCAAAATCCACATTCACAACTTAGAATTTACTTATTTGGTTTCTTTTCTGCTTCCTGCTTCCCTTTGTGTTGGTCATTTAACTCTTCACTAGTATCAACACTTGAGGTAGCAATAATAAAAATGAAACTACATGGGCAATCGGCTCTTTTGGATTGTCCATACCTTTAAGTAATATGGTGAGGGTGTTTAATGGACTACCTCTGCATTTCCCTTACTTACACACTCCCCTCTTTGTACCTTGCCTTCCTACTTCCCTAAAGTCTTGGGTTGCAGCCCACATACATTCCAAATCCAAAAGGTACAGAATTTCTGCCTCCCTAGAGCCCTAAAAATGTGTCCCTTTCCTCTAATTAGTTTTAGGCTTCCAATATGGCATTAGAAACTTCATTTAACAAAGATACTTAATACAGAGCTCATGTTTCCAGATCATTTTATCTGATTCAATAGTAGCCTTTTTATTACACATACACGAGCAGTCAGAGTATCTACTCCCACATGCAATGTGAATTAATAAATCTGTAACCAGTGATCTGTGTAAGAGACGACATTTTCAGTCAATAAAACTAATGCCATACTCACGGTGAAGGTTGGTGGGGCTGGTTTTCAGCATTTCTTGGTGTTTTGCAGGCAGCAGGCTTCGCCATGTCCCTGACAACACACCTGGGGCGCATGATAGACAGCACAACGCACTATTAATTATAAAAAGGGTAGAACACATCTGGAAATTAAACACGGTACTGAAAACACAGTCTAATGGAAAATCTTTGTAAGCCCCTTTGATCTTAACCTGGAGGCCCTGGAAAAGCCCTTAGAGTTGGATATTTTGACTTAGACTTCCAAGAGCTCAATTATACCCAAATAAAATCTGTGCTAGCCTCTCTATTTGATTTTCCTTTAAGCACCAATAAAATAATTGTCAGCAGTTTTCCCCATAGAAGAAATGCTACTGAAAGCTTTGGCCTCGCCATGTGATGACATCTGAAAGCTTAAAAATACGAACAGCTGCTGCGTTGATATGTTAAAAGATGGGCAGGATTTCTTGTGGCTTTGGTTATTTTACTAAAAGATACGGACTCTTGTTTCCTGCCATTCATTACCACATAGGTTTTTTTCTTTATGCAGAAAGAGATCTAACAAGCCTTAAGACATTCTCCATGTTCAAAATCCCCTTCAAGTTAAGAAAAGAGAAAGACTTAAAAAGAAATGTTCATATGTAAAGTATTTTTGTGTGTGTATGTATAAAATAAATAGGGAAGATACCTCCACAATGTGAAAAAACATAGTAAAAGGTCTTTGTGTCTTAAGTCCTCCATTACAGGTTAAATAAATGCAGAGGATAGACAATTTAACAGAGCTCCAAAGGGCAGCAGAATATACTCTCACCCTTGTGTCAACGGGGCATACAAGCATTGAAGAGATTCATTGGCAGAAATTTGAAAACACCCCCATCTAAGGCTGTACTTGGATGGCCAGATATCCCTTCACCTCAAAAGCTTTAAAAAATATTGCTTTGAATAGGGAAGCCTTGGTTACAAAGCTGAGACCCCACATCTTAGACTTTGTTAAATGGAAAAGCCCCTTAGGACCCAGCATTCTCAACCATGAATCTGGTTCTTAACAACTCTCCTGGAGGCTTCTGGGAGGTTTGACTATACTACTAATATTTAAAGCCAGTCATATTATTCCAGAAGTGGATCACTGGTGAGGCAGTGGCAGATAAAATGTTTTCCCAGAGTTAAAAGCTGCATGGCAAAATTCTCCACTTCTGAAAGAAATGATACAGGGAAACGTGGACACAACGCACAGAAACGTGCACACACACATACTGCTCATTCCAAACAAGGTCAAGTAAGACTTAGAAATCAATATGTAACGTGACGAGAAAAGAAAATGGTACCATTTTAAAGCCTCGATATACTTCCCTCCTAGGATAAAAGTAAAGAAAGGTGGCATTTGTCAAGAACTAATGCTAAACTCTTAATGGACTGGTCAAGAGATAGGAGTCAAAGACATCCACAGGAACCACAAAGCCTCTGTTCTTGTTCTAGTTTTATGGAGGGAGAAAGCCATTCAGGCATCAGGGTTAAGGGAATTACCAAGAAGGCACTTGGTTAGGAAGAAATAATGTCCTGGGATTTCTGAGCTCTGAAATGTTAGTCTAACTTAGACAAAGTACAATGCTCAGGAAGTTACATTTCATAGCACTGGAAAATCTTTAGCAATTCCCACTCAACTAAAAATAGTACATTTAGCATATTTAATCTACATGCACTGGTTCGTTAAAATATCGGAAATATCACCAACTTTGGAAAACATTTTGAAGAATTATATCTATGAGAAACCATATGCAACCTTCTGTCTTAGTTCATTTCTTTTTTTCCCTGAAGTTTCAGGAAGTTATAAAAAGCTTTAAAATAAAATAAATCAGCCGCTTTAATTACAGTTTTCCTTAGATATGTTTTTAAGTAACTCTATTCTAATAAATGTGGATTATCAGCCAGCACTAAAGGTAGGATCCTAAGTAAAACTTTTTTTTCCCCTGAGTGAAAGACCATATCTATGTAAGAAAACTCTCATCTAATCTCAAGTACCCAGTGGTTTTGGTGTAAAAGCACAACAGCTGACATAATGCTTCTGTCTGCACAACTATAGAATCTTTCAAATAAAAACTTTATTTGAATACCTGAACTTTATATATTGGATAATGAAAAAAATACATCAACAATCAAAAAATTTAGTATTTACAATTAACTTAAATACAATTTTAGGCGCCTGGGTGGCTCAGTCTGTTAAGTCTGCCTTCAGCTCAGATCATGATCCCAGGGTCCCGGGATTGAGCCCCACATTAGGCTCCCTGCTCAGCAGGGATCCTGCTTTTCCCAGTCCCTTTGCCTCTCCACTTCTGCTCTCTCTCTCACTCACGCTTGCTCTCTCTCAAATAAATAAATAAAAATTTTTAAAAAATAAAAATAAATATAATTTAAAATATACTTAATATACTTTAATTAATTCTTAAAAAGCAGGTAAACAACATATTTTTCATACTAACATATATTCTGACCACAAGGCCACAGTGATACAGCTGGCTACTGAATCTGTGTTTTGGGGGGAAAACCTATTTGTTTCAGATTGTTAGTTATTCAACCAATTTGATGGGGCTCTAAAGTATGGTAATATGTATTCCTACATTTTCTAATTTGACTTCTTTTTAGCTGAAATTTCTCCCAGATATAAGAAAGAAAAGATTTTTTAAAAACCCTTATGCTCAGATAGATATACAAGATATATAAAAAATACATAATACACTTGAGATTTTTGTTAGCTTGTTAACATTTCTTTAAAATCATAACTGAATTGTGTTGTGTCTGGCATATCACAGTTCGGAGGGGTAAGCTGTAATAGTTTTTACAGTTCTAATATGCAGAAATTGTTTAGCACCAGTTCCTTCTATTATCTCCCATGCATTAAACTTGTATCATATAAACCCCTCATACTTTAAGAAACACAACAATATTTCAGTATGTTGTAGCTCTTAAGTGTCTTCCTCTACATATGATTTATTCCTTCAGCCAGACATAAGAGGCCACAAACCCTGCCAAAGTGCTGACTTCCCAGAATTACTATGGATCAAGAGACTAGGAGTTCAAGGGGTCTGACCTCTTATTCTCTGCAACATCTTTAATTCCTCAGGGATTTACGTGAACTTTTAACAGTCTTCAAACTGCAAGGGAGCATTCCCTCATCACTCAAGCATCACGGCAGATTTATGCAAATGAGACATTCTGCAACCACCTCAGGGGAATGCTCCTCCTGACTCCGCCCTCAGCACTGCTGGATTTTATGAATGACTGCAATCAATGCGATGAATGGCTGCCAACTGCCCACTCAACCACTTCTACTCTTCCCTGCACATACACACTGGAGAAACTCGAACTGCCACAAGCCTGTCAATGAGGTTATGGTTAGACTTTTCATCTCTCTGAACAGGAACTAAATGTGCTTCCAGATACTCAGAGTATGTGAGTTTAAAATCCTAAATGCCTTAAAAAAAACACAATGTACATAATTACTTTCTCTCTTTTGAGCTTCCATTTTGGTTCCTGTAATCACTACCCACCCCTCTTGACCCACTTGCAAAAAAACAAAACAAAACACTATTTTATGAAACTTTATATCTCAATTTGAACTTTACCTAAATTGTTTTATCTTTCATGACTAATGTCAGGAAACTAGTTACTGTGCATTCAGCTGTCAAACAGATATGACATGTTTACATTTCTGTTCTCAATTTCTTGGTTTTTGAATTTTACTGAGATTTCTCCTATCATCACTGGAGATAAGTACATTCAAACAATGTCTGGGAAAAAAGTGTATTTGTATTTACTCCCCAAGTGTTATTGTACTAGTCTGCATTTGTCCTAAAAAAGCTTAGAGACAGTTAAAATAACATAAGATTGAGAAAATGAAAAATTTAAAAAATACACAATCTTCTGATTTGCAGGTCACTAATTAACAATATATAGAGGGGTGCCTGGGTGGCTCAGTTGGTTGAGAATCCGACGCTTGATTTTTGGCTTGGGTCATGATCTCATGGTGGTGAGATCAAGCCCCACATCAGGCTCCTTACTCAGCTGGAGTCTGCTTAGAAATCTCTCCATGTCCCTCTGTGCCCCCCCTCACATGCTCTCTCTCTCCCTCAAAAAAAAAAAAAAATAGATAAATAGAGAGAGAGAGAGAGAGATAGAAAGAAACAAGGATTTTCCAGCAGCCATCTCCATCTTGGCTGATTGCAAATACATTTCTCTAGCTGTTCAGGCCAATAACTTTAGACTTTACTTTTCTTTTCTTACACCTTGCATCCAATTCATAAAATTGGTTCTGCTTTCAAAATATGTTCAGGGTCTGACCATTTTTTACCTCCTCAATTATTGCCATCCTGTCTTGAGACATTATCACCATTTACTTGAATTCGCACAAGACCTTTAACTGGTTGCCCAGCATTTACCCTTGCCCTCCTTCTCTAGTCTATTCTCAACTCAACAGCCAGAGTGACTCTTCTGAAAGATAAATCAGATCATGACTCCTGTGCTCAAAATTCTGCAATGGTTCCCAGGTTTACTCACAAATAAATTGCCAGAGTCCTCAGAATATAATCTGGCCTCCCATAACTCTAGAGTTCATTGCTTACTACTCCTTGCTCCCTACTCTCTCCCTCCCTTCTTGCTCATTCTGCTCCAGCCACACTGGCTTCCTTGCTGGCTTTCCTCAAATACACCAGGCATGATCTTACTTTGGATCCCTTTCACCAACCAACTTTTCCCTCTGTCCGGAATGTTCTTTTCTGATATTGGTATGACTAACTCCCTTACCTCTTTCAAGACTTTGCTCAAATATCAGTTCTTGAAGGTTCCCATTCTGATTATTTTACTTACCACTATAAACTGCTTTCCCATAGCCACCATACTTCTATATGTCCAGTGCACTCTACCTTGCTCTACTACTTACTAAAGTTTACTGCCTCCCACTGATGAAATACGAAGTGCTCAAGAGGAGGAATCTTGGTCTCTTTGGTTCACTGACATATGCCAAGAACCTAGAACAGTGCCTGACATAATAGTCACTTAATATATATTTGTTAAATGAATGAATAAGATAAAAAGGGCAAAAGCTGTAGATTTCAAGTTTGAGTAATTTTAACACTCTAAAACAGTGATTTAGAATAGATTCTAGGTAACACTTTTTGCAAGATTACAGCATATTTCTATAAAATATTTAAAAAATACAAGTTGATTTATAGCCAACAAGTTTTATGACTTGAATAACTTCACTAAGTGTATTTTTATATGGTTTGACTAAGTTTCATTCTCTTTCTGAACAAGAAAAAGGATATTTCCCAGCATATGACTTATTTAGTGGAAAAGACTCTTTAATGTCAAGTCATTGGTTGAACCAGCAAGATATATTTAACATACAGTGTACTGATATTTTTTATCAAATAAAACTTTAAAATAATGTTATGTGAGGCAATTCATTAATAGTAAAGAGAGAAAATCCCTTTTTCTTCTGATTTTTCTAAACATGTAGGAATATAAGGAGTTCTTTTGTTCATTTAATACCTATTATGTACCAAATGTACATAGCATATCTTATTCAATCTTCAAGATACTACCCTGAAAGGAGATATGATTGTCCCATTTGACAGATGAAGAAACTACACATCTAAGAGATTATTTTTCCAATAGTAATGGCAAATATTGATATTTTAAGAAGCCAAGATTTTTATCAAGGTCTCTTTGGCATCAAAGTCGATGTCCTTTCCACCACTGCAAGCAGCCTCCTGAAATTTACACAGAGGGTCAGGTTGGTTAAATTAGAAATGCAGAGTGATCTTAAGACCAATGGCAACACTATGAAATGTGAAATGAAAGACCATCTGCATATAGTAAAACCTTATATAAGAAAAAGAATCAAGAAAGCTAAAAAGATTTTTTAAAATACATTTTTAAGACAATACAATTGATAAAAATCTCTTCAAATATATTTTCCAAAGAAGGGCTTCAAAAGTGATCTCATTTCCACTCACAAATACTAAAAGAGAAAAAGCTGAAAAATATTACTTCAAAAAGTGAATTTTTAAAAATTGCATATTCATGTCAATTTAACCATGAACAAATGAATATGATGACTGTTACCCATAAGATGAAGATGGAATAGTAAAAATTCTACACCAGAAGGAGAGTGAATGTTGGTATTTTGAAAACCCAGATGTACTAATCACAAATCATCAGGGCCTGTTATACCTCTGATGTGCATTCAGGGAACCCTCAGAAACTACATTAGAGTAATTTTTATTTTAAAAAAGATGTGGAGGACAGGCGAAGTGGGTTCCTAATTATATGAAAAGGGAAGCCAGCTGGCCATTTTTCACAATGACTGATGAGGGTTGCTAAACCTCCCCTGAAGAGGCCAGGAAGTTATTCACAAAATCAGACAAAAAAAGTATAGGATTCTAAAATAAAGGTGATAACAAGATGAAGATTCACTAGAGATTAATGAGTGATTCTAAATTTTAGAAAAACGGATTTTTCAAAGAATGATAAAAAAAAATGATAGGTAAAACATCAAGTCCAGGTCTTCTGAATTATTCAAACCTACTCCATTTATTAGCCCTTAATGTCTCCAAAATGCTAATAGGCTAATTTTGTTTCCTAATATTATTTCCAACATTTTGGCAATATGACCAATTAACCCCTTTTTATCCAAGCTACTGTCTTCTGTTAACATAATTAATTTCTTTTTCCATTCACCAATTCTTGAGATATTATGCATATCTATGGATTTGTATCTGCTAACATCCCCCACACACTGTCCCATTTACATTCTTCTACTTACTAACCTGTGTACGTTCTCTAAAAGCCATCTGCTACCTGCAAAACAATACAACTTTAGAAAACTCAAAAGTACCAGAAATTTCCTACCACTAAACCTGCAAGAGAGAATTTCTGTTCATTCCCCAGAGCGGGGAAACCCATCTAGTAAGCAATTAATATGTAGCAGAGGTATCAAGGATGAGCCCTGAAATCATGTTTTGAATTCTCCAGGAGTACAAAGAGATGGGGCACGAGTAGAATTATGGTGGATCAATGCGACAAGGGGTGATATGAAAGTGGGGAGAGAGGATGTAGTCAAGTAGTGCAAATGGAAACCAAAGCTGATTTTAAAAAAGAGGAGTAATGAGGGAAGACGGTCTTTTTCATAGTTATGGGCAAGATTCTAGGTGAGGGAATTGGCCCTGGGAAAATACAGAAGTTCAAGGTACAGGGAGAGAGCTGTGGAAGAGGTGGGGGAGGGGGAGGACAGAATCTAGTGAGAAAGCAACGTTGTTGGGAAGATAGAGAGGGATGGCATGAAACAAACAAGTAGGAGATTTGTGCCCAAAATGTCACCTTTCATTTGTCCCTAACTGCCATTTCCATTTTCTCCAAAAAAGATTATTGCAGGATAATGTTCAGTGAGATTCATTTTGGAAAGGTTTTGGAGAGTGAAAATCCTCTCTCAACCTCTTCTCCTATTCCTAATTCATCTCCTTAGAGGCAGAAACTTCTGCTTAAAACTTCCCCACTCCCGCTTGTGCCTGGAGTAGTGGAGAATGTCTGAGGGAGTTCTTTCCTCCCAACCATCATCCACTAAGAGTTTGTTTTCACTAGTGACAAGGATTACCACGTCTCAAAAAGCAAAAGTAAGCAGGCAGTTTCCTCTTTTGCTTGTTGAGTGCAAGCATAGAGGGACCTCTTTTTGCTTCTGCTTGATCATCCAGCTTCCCTCAGTAAGCACCCTGAGCAGATCTGGGTAGGGCAAAGTCTGTGACTTATTCTCACTAACCCAGCTGTGCAAGCTATTTAGGTAAATACATCTGAAGCCTGCTCAGAGGACTTAGTCTTTCAGATTTACAGTGAATTAAGAAAACAAAAATGAAACAATGATAACAGCAACAAAAGCTCACCTGGGAATGATAACCTACAGCAAATAAGGAGAACATCAAAAAAAGTTAAATAATATCTAATTTTCTCTAGTGAGGGAAGAAACATAGTGCAGATCAGCAAATTCAACCTGTTTTGTTCTTCTGGTACTCATGAGAGTGCTTCTGTGTGGAACACATCCCCATGGGCTCCAGGTTCACAAATAGAAGTCTCACCCATTTCTTTTCCATGAAAGAAAGACTATTGGCCTAAAAGGGAGTGAGAATGATAGTATTGTGGGGGTAACCCTGGAACTATCATAAAGTTATCCTAAAGAGGAAACTGTTTACAGCTTTTAGTTCAATTTCATTAATAAATAGTTCCCAGTACCCCTCACAGCTAACTTTTGTGCCTGCCAGCCCGACCAAGAACCACTGGTCTGAACTCCTGGCTCTGTTCCAAGCCTGGCTGAGTGTGGTCTCTCTATCTGAACAATCACGGACTTGAATGGGATGAGAGAGACTGCTTAGTCAGCAATAACACACAAGTCAGAGAGAACATGTAACTAAAATTTGTCTTAATTCAAAAAAGCAATTCAGCAAAACAAGATGAATTTAAACATATTTAGATAGGAAAACTATACAATCACAAAACAGAAAAATAACAGGGAATAATATCCATTAAAATTTCTGAGTGCCTACAGTGGGTTAGGAGCTATGCTAAGAATTCCATATGCCATTAGTCATGGCACCTGGCGCTACCCAAGTTACACATTTATTTGTGAAATTTCTTCTTAGGAGTTTCAATTCATCATTTCAAAAATCTATGGTATCTGTGAGGTACCTTGTTTTGAGCAAATAAATTATTTCATTGTCATTCGAGTTTTAGCAAGAGGCACACAAATGTGATGAGTATTTCAAGTTTGAACCCCTCACACACATCTCCTTGCCACATTTCAATGTTGTAGAAGAATAACAAATAGTTGTCAGGTAATGGTTATCTACAGTCTAAATGTCCAGAGTAAAAAATGCAATTTGGTAGTAGAGAGAGATAAATGGTATTTGTAAAGATTATTGCCAGAGATTTTTTACAACTCACAATTTTTCTGCTTTTTATTTGTAACACAAAACCATAGCCCTTTGAATAATGATTTTAGGGTAGTTCTATATATCTTAAGTATGCCTTTTTTCCACAAGCATTCAGTCTCCTTCCTCATCTGGGAGCCAGATAGCTAAATAAATATCTACTAAGAGGTCCATAATGGTTCCTTGGTGGTATTTAAGTGGATTTTAAATAGATAAAATAAAATGGGAAAATGAAACTTGGAAAAGGATTAATGAAATATTTCAAGCATTGCTTTCAATTAATTGTAACTATTTTCTCAACTGATTCACCTGCCTAGAAATTCAGAGAGAAAAATGGAGCCAGATATGAACATATATTGTATGTGGACTATTACTTGTGCATAAATACATACTATTTATTTTTTATTGTAAATAATATTTCTTTACTTTGTCAAGAGGCCACAATACTGGTGAAAAGTAAGATGTTTGGAAAGATAATCCAGTGAATATGACTTCTTACTCCTCACTTACAAGGGTAAACATTCTCTAAACACTGTTTTCTCTCTCTTGACTTGGTAGGACTGCCATTCTTGTGGCCTCAAATGGGCTGATGGTTCATGACTTGTCATTTCCAGACTTGACCCCCATTATCTATCAGGTCTTAAATCTGTATGTACTTACTTTCCTAACAACTGATCTTAAGCTAATTAAAATACTGAACTCAATATTCCTCCTTCTCTCAAACTTAAACACCTCCCAAATTCTACATAGGAGTTAATCAAATCTTCCTATGACTGATGGTCACAATCTTGATGCCATTATGACCTCTCACTCTCCTTAATGGACAATAAATGATCATTAAGTCCTCTGACTATTCCTTTGAAGGATCTCTTGAAATTGTCCTTTCTTATTTTTGTATACTACTTCCAAATTCATTTTCTCTCTTGAATGAAGTGCTAGAGTAGTTTTCCTTAAATTCCATTTTCTTTTATTCACAGGTTCTGTAAAATGGCTCACATTCCCCACCCTGTCAAATACATATACAGCTATCCAGTTCCAGGGTATTTCTTCGACAAATGTCCTCATTCACTACTAATCTCTTCTTCTTAATTCCTAATACAGCCCATTTCCCAAGTCAGGTATATCTATCTCAAATTTTTAGAACATAATTTTGTCATTTTCATCTCCATTCCATATACCATTTTTCTTACTGAAAATTATCTGCCTTCTTTTCCCTCTCCATTAATTTTTAGTTCTTTCAAAATCAACTGAAATGTACCAAACTCCAGGAAGCCTTCCAGGCTAAGGACTCTCATTAATCCTTCACCAGTATATTCTAAAAAATGGGTCTTTATCTGGGCAAGAGAGACTTTGTTTAATAGCTGAAGCTCAACTACTGGGAAGAAGTTCAATAAATGTCTGCTTTAGAAATAGGACATGAAATGGAGGCATGTTCCAAAGCACCAGCTGGAAAGCCCTGATGATTATGTCATCTCTGGGATCAATGGACAAATACTTACAGGACACCTACTCTGTGCATACACCATGACAAGTACTGTGATCACAACCTGAATCAAGTCAGTCTGTTCATCAATAATGATGATAATAAGAATAACTGACATTTACTGAGCATTACATGGACTTTTTTCAGCTCTTTATATGCATTAACTCATGTGATCCTCACAACTCCATGTGCTAGGCAGAGAAAATAACCACTTAACAATGCATTTACAAAGCCCTGTTATATATAAGTTGCAACAGTCTTAGTTCAACAAACTGAACTCTATTTGAATACCATTTTATTTCCTTGAAACTGCTTAAATTATCCCTTTTGTAATATAAAAATTAATTATCTTCAAATTTAGGTAAAAACAAGATTAAGTGTAGAAATCTAGATTAGTAATGCAAGAAAGGATGACTTTTCCCCCAAAATGCTAAATATAAATATTTTTATTTTGAAGAATAAAAGTCTAGTCTGTTATCATCTACATGTAAAAGAATGAAACTGGACTACTTTCTAACACTATACATAAAAATAAACTCAAAATAGATTAAAAACCTAAATGTGAGACCTGAAACCATAAAAATCCTAGAAGAGAACACAGGCAGTTATTTCTCTGACATCAACCATAGTAACATTTTTCTAGATAAGTCTCCAAAGGCAAGGGAAACAAAAGCAAAAATAAAATATTGAGACTACACCAAAATTAAAAGCTTTTGCACAACAAAGGTAACCATCAACAAAACAAAAAGCTTACTGAATGGGAGAAGATATTTGCAAATGATATATGTGATAAGAGGTTAATATCCAAAATGTATAAAGAACTTATATAACTCAATGCCAAAACCCCCCCAATAGTCCAATTAGAAAATGGGCAGAGGATCTGAATGGACATTTTTCCAAAGGAGACGTACAGATGGGAGAGAGACAATCTCAAGTAGACTCCACACTGAGTGTGGAGCCTGATGTAGGGCTCAATCTCAGGACCCTGAAATCATGACCTGAGCTGAAACCAAGAGTCAGATGCTTAACTGACTGCACCACCCAGGCACCCCCCCAAGTCACTAACTTCTATGGCATTTGTGAACCTGCTGTAGGAAACCTAAAGCCACAGAGATTTCACTAGCCTTGGGATATAGCTAATTCTACTACGAAAGATTTCTGACTGTTGCAATATTCTTTTTTAAATGTCTACTGAAACTTACCCAGATGTAACTTCAACACATCAGTCCTAACTGAGCCCTTGAAAAGCTGTATGGAACAAGTTTGCTGCCTTTTACAGAGACCATCTTCTCATATATTTGAATTCAGTGGTCTTGTGTTCCCTCTACCCTCACTTCACTTCTCTTTCTCATTAGCCCCTCAATCATCTTTCATTAGGCATGTGTTCTGTAGCTGCTCTTTCAGTTAACAACTCTCTTAAAAGTTAACTCCATTTGTTGTGCAGTGTTTTCACTCTAGATCTACAGGAAGGAACATAAACTCTAATGGCCTCTCTAATAGCCAAGTCATATAAAAAGGCCAACTGACAGAAATATAATCAAGGGAAATCATCAATGAGTGGCTTCCAAACATGGTCATACATCAGAATTATCTAAAGAGGTTTTAAAAGGACAAAGTCTTTGGGTGATCGCCCAGACCTGCAGAGCTAGAGTTTGGGCCCAGGGATTTTCAAATGATTAGCTTCCCAGGGTGATTCTAATATGTCCAGGCAGGTGTCTGGGAACTCCTGATGAAGAATGAGCCATTCATTCACTCCATGGGACAGTCTGAGTCCTTTCCTTTGAGAAAGCTAAACCACAAGAAATCTCAAATAACAGACCACATTATCATAGTCCCTCATAGAACAGCTTTTCGTGACTGCATTTTAATGTTATGCCTTCAGTTTTTACGACCAGTTGATAAAAGAAATAGCTGCATGAAGTCAGTATCTGCCTTTAGTAGAAATTACTGGTGAGGTTGCTGTGTATTACATCATTTTGAGTCCTCTCTATAAAACTCCACATCCAGGGCGCCTGGGTGGCTCAGTAGGTTAAGTGTCCGACTCTAGACTTCAGCTCAGGTCATGATCTCAGGGTTTTGAGATTAAGCCCCAAAGTCCGGCTCTGCCCTAAGCATGGAGCCTGCTTAAGATTCTCTCTGAGCACCCCCCCCCACCCGCTCATGCTCTTTTGCTCTCTCACACTCTAAAAAAAAAAAAAAACAAACTTCACATTCATCCCACAATTTTTGTTTTCAAAATTTAGCACCAAGAAAAATGTCATTCTTTGTTTATTACAAATACCTATCATGACTTCTTTTGGTCAAGGTTCCAAGGAAGTTCAGAGAAAAATTTAAAGTTTATCATAACAACACTTGACATGGTAACCATGTTTATAATCTAACCTCTTTCTTGATTATCAGTTTAAATTTCTATTTTACTAATGTTCTACGTTGAAATCCTCTTGAGAAAAGCAAAACAGAATCACAGAAAGAAAATGTTAAAACTTTATCTCATAAAAAAATTAAAAGAATCAATTTTTCTTAAGTTTAAAAAATCTAATATGCCTTACAAAGTATACTCTGACATCTATAAATACACATACACATACACATATATGTATATAATTATGATGATAATGACATCTCACTAAAATTAAAATGTTATACAAAATTAACATTTCAGAAAGAATGTTTCATGGAAACATTCCATAGGAATTAAGTGTTATCACACAGAAAGAAAATGGTTTCATGGTCAAATAAATTTGGGAAACAAGTTAAATGGTTAAGTAGGGTTTTTTACTGAATAGATTTTCAGAATCTTCAAAATGGTGGTGTTCATTGTTCACTTCTAAGATAGAAGCATACTATGTAGCATTTCCCAAGGAATAGCATTCAGTTTGGGAAATGATGACGTGACACTTAGTAATTGCAACATGAGAACTATTCATTCTCCAAGGAATATAATCGATGCTTGGTAAATTATCCCAAATGATAACACAGAATAGCAAATATGGCACTTTGCTTCAATAGGAAATATTTTCAACTGGCCACTTATTCTAAAAGCATAACTACATTTACCTGAACATAGGCAACTACCTCACATTTTGGTCCATTGAACATACCATAGAACTCTTAGAAAGTTCATCTTCCAAGTGACAATACAGTTTCAGGGAACAGTTTTCTCCATTCCCATATATTAATTTTACAGAGAGATGACCCACACGAGGTACTTAATAAATTCTTTCAGGATTAATCATCTAATATAAACTCATCAAAGGCACAGATTTTGACTTAAACTAATAATTCTTTGTGTAAAGCCTAGAGTTTTTGTTTGTTGACTGGCTGGTTTTTCACACTGGTAGCAATCAATATATTTATGTAAACTTCAAGGTAAATAACTAAAAAGCCATAGAAATCCTAATGTACTTCTTTGAAATTCCCAAGTTAGATGTATGAGGAATAAAAATGTAATCATTGCAGTAGGTAGACTATATCTGTCATCCTAATAGTAAAGAGGAAATATAAGAAACTCTTAACATTTTCATTGCTCATAAACACATTTTATATAGTCATTTTTCAAGCAAATAACTGTACAGCTTATTTTGCCTGCAGAGAAATTTCAAAAGGTAATAAGACACTTTCTCTAAAACCACATAGTTACCTTATTGAAAATTTTTCTATTTTATCTCTTATGTATAAAATTTAGTAAATCAACTAAAAAGATGTGACATTGACAAGATTGTCTTTGTCTACTCAAATTACCCATAATTTTATTGCTCTGTTACTGAAAATGACCCCCTTATTTTGGAAATAATATTTTAGGTTTTGTAACTCTGTAGTTAAAACTTACTGATCCTTCACCAATGATACAAATTTAAATATTTGACTTCAGCAAACTAGGAAATTTTGCCCCCAAAGGAAACTATTAAAATCATAAATATACAAGTCACACTGATAGAAAACATTTACATTATATATACTATAAATGCCTTATGTATACGTACATATATAGGGCTTATATCCAGAATATATAAAGAATTCTTATGAATCAATAAGAAAGCAATGTATACTATGAAGCAGAGATCTATTCCTAGGTATTTACTCAAGAGAAATGAAAACATATGTCTACAAAATGACTTTTACAAGAATATTCAGAGTAGCCTTATTCATAATCTAAACTGGAAACCTAGGTGTTTGAAAAGAATCATGGCATATTCATACAATGGAATGTACTCCTGATATGTGCAACAGTTATGAATGAATGAGCGAATCTTAAAAATATTCGTGGGGCGCCTGGGTGGCTCAGTCATTAAGTGGCTGCCTTCAGCTCAGGTCATGATCCCAGCATCCTGGGATCGAGCCCCGCATAGGGCTCCCTCCTCAGTGGGAAGCCTGCTTCTCCCTCTCCCACTCCCCCTGCTTGTGTTCCTGCTTTCCCTCTCTCTGTCAAATAAATAAATAAAATCTTTAAAAAAAATATTCTGTTGATGGGGTGCCTGGGTGGGTCAGTCAGTTAAGCATCTGCCTTCAGCTCAGGTCATGATCCCAGGGTCCTGAGATCAAGTCTTGCATCGGGCTACCTGCTCAGTGGGGAGTCTGCTTCTCCCTCTGCCCCTCTCCCTGCTTGTGCTTTCTCTCACTTGCTCTTGCTCTCTAAGTAAATAAATAAAATCTTTAAAAAAATTTTTTGTTGAGCAAAGAAACCAGGCATAGAGTTCTTACTGCGTGATTCAATTTTTATGAAGTTCAAGAAGAGGTAAAAGTAATCAATGGTGACAAAAATCAGAAAGTAGTTGCCTCTGGGTGTGGAGGGAGTTGGGGAAGAGGATAGTGGGAATGTTTTATACTTTGTTTTAAGATGTGGTGACACAGGTACATACAATTGCCAGTATTTATCAAACTGAACACTTCAGATCTGTACATTCTATTGTATATAAACTTTATCTTTAAAAAAGTAAAAAATAAATAAGAAAAATAACTGATGGCTCAAATAAAGAAGGGAAAAGTCTCATAATTTAAGGATATGTCATCTCTTATGCAAGTAGAATATAATTTAATGTGTTTCAGAAAATAATAATTCCACTAAACCACTGTGGAAGTCAAACAATTAATACACTTTTTCAAAGTGAACAATTTATTCCTTTATACCTTGTCAGAATCAGAAGGATAAATATAAACACAGTTAAAGCTAAGAAATTTGTTTTGTGTAGGAATACTTTTCATCAAGTTGAATTATTACATATACATGAAGAACTTAAAGGAGTTTTTAAAATAGAGTTCAGGAAAAGGACAAACCATAGTACCGTATGCTTAAAACATTACCTGTCATAAATTATATGTAGATTATTTAAAAGGTGAATTTGCTTCCACTATTTCACACAAAATATTACTTAAGAACAGGACCAGCATTTATGGATAGAAAAAATCCTAAAATTGGTATTTTGAAAGA
Source organism: Phoca vitulina (assembly GCF_004348235.1). Classification (NCBI taxonomy): domain Eukaryota; kingdom Metazoa; phylum Chordata; class Mammalia; order Carnivora; family Phocidae; genus Phoca; species Phoca vitulina. Next base: position 17,180,857 of record NW_022589714.1, read on the forward strand.
CTGTCTACATTTTATGTGGAACTGAAAATATATCTTATGCCATATGCCTTATGACATTTATTTTCTAAGAAATTCTGAGCATTAGTTACAATTTCTAAGAGAAAAATCTTACACCAAAAGGTTTTAAAAATTATTTTTATTAGAAAAATACTAAAAAATACAAAAAGTCATGAAAAGCACATCAATTCTTATTACTTAAAAAAATGCATAAGTAAGTGAAGGTCAGCCATCACTACTTCCCAAACCTCTTTAGTCTATATCTTCTATAGGCATAAACAGTTTAAGACTCCAAAGGCAATTTGGTAAAAAGTATATGCCTGTAACTTCAATCCATTTGGTTGAGGTTTGAGAATCCAGAAGAGTCAGCCCGAAGTCAGTAAAGTAAGCTATTTCAATGTATCTTTATTCTAGGAGGTAAGTATGTTTTTATATTAAGGGAAAAAAAAAACTAACTTTGAAAGGAAAAAGAATAGTAGTAATGGGAAGGTATGAAATAATGGAAAAAATAATGAGAAATAAGTCAGAATGTTAACATGCTTTCATAGACAATTTTACATCAGTGGATCCACTTCTCTGCCCTTAAAGTTCTTTTCTGCTCTGTGGTTGATTAAATTACTATTCAAAAATATTCATTCCCTCACTCCTATACCACTTCCCCATTTCCTTTTACTGGGTTGAGCTATGCCACTTGCTTTAGCATCATGGTAACCAAAGTGTATTTCCTGCCCCGAATTTTGGGCTTTGCAGTAGGATGTTAGCAGATTGAGGAGATGTAATGAGAAAGCTTGAAATGTGCTCATGCATTTGTATACTGAGGCTTGCCCTCTTCAATTGCCATTACCATGAGACACATGAAGCAAATCTGGACCCAACCTATAGCTTGAAGCCAACCTCTTGTGAAGCTCAGCCTAGGTTACATTTACCCAGCCAACCTGAAGAAGCATCAGTAAACTCAGCTGACATTAGCTGGGATGCTCCAGGTATCCCACAGATATCTTAAAGAAGTCTAGATAATATTTAAGCTGATGCATGCTGATGCACTGAGAGTTTTAAGGCTAATTTCTCCTCTTACCTCCAGAATGACTGCTAGGCCCCATGGGAGATAGCCATGTATTCAGTTTCAAGAAAGACTTCTTTTCCCACTATAGCAGGTCCAACCTCTGCTTAGCATGTTTTCATGATACCCAAGTTCCAGGTGTCCCGGTATTTCCTAGTATGCACTTATCCTAGGCCTGTTCTCTAAGGATGGGACCCCATCTCCCCCCATCACTATTTATACACTATGATTTTCCAAGGTCCTCAAAAATTTCCAGATTTGAGCTGAAGCTAATTCATAATAATATCAATGAGAACAATCAAAATCTTTGTGAAGGTCAGGACTTTGTTCATTTTATTCATTGCTGTACTTCTAGTTCCTGGTGTCTGGCACATGATAGGTGCTCAATATACATTTGTTGAATAAATATGTTGGACATTTTTTTCAGTATAGATAATGGCTATATTGCATAGGAACCTTTAGTATATTCACTAAAAGGACAGAGTTACTAGATTTCCCACCAACTCCACATAATAGCATGTAACACTATACATTATCATTACTCAATTTAAGTCAGGGTCAAGCTTGGATATGACGGAACTGCCATGTGACCACCAATCTGGACCTTCATCTGGAAAAACATAATAACACATACCCAAATCCAATTACCCATTTTCATCTTACTAGGAAGCAAGAGTATTGTCTTAGAATGATGGTACGGTAGAGCAGCAAGGCAGAGTCAGAACTGAGTTTGAGGCTTTGCATGCCACTTACTGCCTAGAAAATGTTAGGTAAAAAACTTTCTACTCTTATTATGGTCCAACACAGTGAGCTTAATAATATATCTCTGGACCCTGAGAGAGCTCTTAGCAGTAACAAATGAAGTAATGTGTATAAAATGCACTGAAGATAATCAAGCATTATCAAATTGTACAGTATTGCTTTAATACTGTATTTCTTTTACCCCACTTTTAATATTACATTGGAAATAGAGTCATTCAAAAATTGTTTGTTGTATGTAAGAATGTAGTTGAATAAATATCATCATCATTACTAACATAGTTATGTGATCAATGACAGGTTCTGAGGGCAAGAAAACAAACAACCTTCTGCAATTAGGAGATATAAAATGTAATAGTCAAGTTAAAGCTAGCTATGACTTAAGTAGGAAAAAAGTCTCCATTTACCATGTTATCAATGTAAAGGAAACAATCTAAACAATCCATCACAAATCAGGATAGGGAACAAAATACAAAAATTGCATCCTAATCTTTATGTAGGCTTATTTTGATTTCTCGTATCTTCCAATCTTACCACAGTCACCCAACCAAGAATATATTCGATTTTTGCATGCTAATTTTAAGACAAAAGTTTAAATGCCAAGTTTTACAGCTATTTACAGTATGTTTCTGCATTTTAAATATTATCTAGACTTCTGGCTTTCTTTGTAAAGGCAGTTCAATAAAAATGTAAACATGAAAAGCAAGCATGTATAAAAAGTATGGTTCAGGCATCCCTTACTTTTGAATTTTATTTCTTCTTTTTATTTTAGGAGGAAGTTTGTGTTATTTCATCACTTTGGTTAAATGCATCAGATGATAGCACTTAAAACTGGCTTTAAAAGTAGAAGCTGTCTTAGTAGAAAAAAATGTTTTTGGAGGAAAGCTTAGATAGCAAGTTTTTTTTTAAATAAATCTTGAAACTCTTGGGCAAATCATAGTTCTCAAACATTCATATACAAATTATGGAAGAGGCTTTTAAAATTATTCTAATAAACTTGCAACTGCAGGTTTTCTAAGAAGTTGTTTTTTCATTCACATTTTGACTTAATTCACTATCATCAAAACTTAATGATAGATTCAAATGTCCAGGTGTCTACTGTCAGGGAGGCTAAACATTCAAAATTCAAGTTACTGGTTTTTCCTTTCTAGAATGATTTTCTGGATTGCAAATTCTTGACTAATCTCTGATGTTCTTCCTACCTAGAGGCTTCCAACATAACTAGTTCAAGTTTTTTTTTTTTTTTTACATGGAGATACAATTTATATATAATAAAATCCACTCATTTAAAGTATACACTAGAGGAGAGGTGGGGGGAATGGGTGAAATAGGTGAAGGGGATTAAGAGTACATTATCTTGATGAACACTGAGTCATATACAGAATTACTGAATCACTATATTGTACACCTGAAACTAATATAATACTGTATGTTAACTACACTGGTATTAAAATAAAATTAAAATTAAAAAATAAAATAAAACTATGCATATGTGGCTTATATACTGTTCCATTTAAATACATTTCAAAATAAAACACCTTAAAAAGAAAAAATAACACTTACTTATATGTGCTTTGACAAGTGTTTACAGTCTTGTAACCATCACCACAGTAAAACATTTCTATCACCCAAAAGAGTTCTCTCCTGTCTTCTATAGTCAATCTCTTACCCTTTACCCCACTTCCCCTATCCTAACCCCATGACAACCACTGATGTGTTTTTTTTATAATATCTGTAATTTTGCCTTTCCTAGAATGTTAAACACATGGAATCATCTAATATGCAGTGTTTGACTTCTTTCAGTTAGCATAGTATTTTTGAGATTCATTTGTTTCACGTATCGGTAGTAGGGTCCTAAAATTTTATAGCTGAGTAATACGCCATCTCTTGGATGTATCATTGTTTGTTTATTCACTCACCAGTTGATGATCATTTTATTGTGTCCAGTTTTTGCCTATATGAATAAAACTTCTATGACTACAGGGAACAGGTCTTTGCAAAGTTATATTTCTTCATTTCACCTAGGAGTGGCACTGTTGGGTTATATGGCAAGTGTATATTAATTTTATAAGAAATTGCCAAACTGTTCTCCAAAGTGACTACACCATTTTACATTCCCACTAGCAGTATAGGAGAGAGAGTTCCAATTACTCACTCCTTAACCATTCGATGGAAACATTATAATTGATCATTTTATATAATAACACATGATGACTTGACGATTCATAGCCATTTAAGTTAGGTTAATTTAACATTATGGAGATTACGAGTTGGCCTATCTCATTTCATTCCTCCTGTATCTCTACAAGGAGAGTATACTTAATATCTTCATTTTTTAGGTGAGAACACTGGAAACTTAGAGTGGCTAATTTGCTCACAAGACAAGTGACAAATTTGGAACCTTATCTGAGGCGGTCTGATTCCCAAGGCCACTGCAGCGTGTAGGAAACAACTGGTGGCTGCCTACAAAAATATACTTGTAAAACATGTAAAACATAGCATGATACATGTAAAACATAGCATGCAGTTTTCTCTCATTATTTTTTTCTCCTGATCTTTGGAGAAAGAAGAAAGCCTTAAATGGCTTTCCTTGTTAACTTTCTATGCCCAGACCCAGGGATCTAGGAGGTGACATTCCCAAGTAAGCTTACATCCTAGTTAGGATCCTGAGATCAAAGTTGCAAGTCATGTCCATTCTTCCATTCCTATTCCATATATACCCTGAATCCACATTAAGACACTGCATATGTATCTTAAAATATACCTATAAGCACTTAGACAGACAAATTCTCATACTACGAAAATGTCTTCAGCACAGTTTGAAATGCACTTGTCTAATCACTAGGGGCAAGGCAGGTCACTAGGGACCATATGATGGGTGTACTCAGAGCCCAGCTAATTGTCCTTTGCCTCTGCTTTGCAGGCCTAAATTAGCTTATGCCCTCACTCTATTTATAGAGTTTGATGAGTAAACTTAGATTCTTCTAATGTACAAAAACTAAAAATACAAGGGGATATGATTTGGCAAGGTCAGTATTCTAGCAACTTTACATGTCCCCAGGGCATTCCTGCTCTGATAGCCCAGAGGAGTTCCCAGGTCACTTCAAATGCGGTGTTCTTCCTACCTTCTCCTTTAGGTTGGCACTGTCCATCCCTACTGCCCAACTTTCCCTTATCTCCAACCATGAAAGTATTATGGCCCATATAATATTACTAGTAATCATGAAACTCACATTTTGGACACAATAAGTGCATCAAAAAATATCACAGCCTTTGTAGTGTCTCTAATTTACATAAGAGGAAAACTGAGTCTTAGAAAGCTATGTAGCATGCCCAAGATGACACAGATAACAAATTAGGGTTCTTTTTTTTTTTTGCAATTTTTAAAAAATTTTACTTTATTTTATTACGTTATGTTAGTCACCATACAATACATCATTAGTTTTTGATGTGGTGATCCATGATTCATTATTTTCTTATAACACCCAGTGCTCCATGCAGTACATGCCCTCCTTAATACCCATCACGGGGCTAACCCATCCCCCCACCCCCTCCCCCTCTAAAACCCTCAGTTTGTTTCTCAGAGTCCATAGTCTCTCATGGTTCATCTCTCCCTCCGATTTCCCCCCCTTCATTTTTCCCTTCCTTCTCCTAATGTCCTCCATGCTATTCCTTATGTTCCACAAATAAGTAAAACCATATGATAATTGTCTTTCTCTACTTGACTTATTTCACTTAGCATAATCTCCTCCAGTCCCATCCATGTTGATGTAAAAGTTGGGTATTCATCCTTTCTGATGGCTGAGTAATATTCCATTGTATATATGGACCACATCTTCTTCTTTTTTTTTTAAATTTTATTATGTTATGTTACTCACCATACAATACATCATTAGTTTTTGATGTGGTAATCCATGATCCATTGTTTTCGTATAACACCCAGTGCTCCATGCAGTACGTGCCCTCCTTAATACCCATCACCAGGCTCACCCATCCCCCCTCCCCCCTCCCCTCTAAAACCCTGTTTGTTTCTCAGAGTCCATAGTCTCCCATGGTTCATCTCTCCCTCTGATTTCTCTTCATTTTTCCCTTCCTTCTCCTAATATCCTCCATGCTACTCCTTATGTTCCACAAATAATTGAAACCATATGATAATTGACTTTCTCTGCTTGACTTATTTCACTTAGCATAATCTCCTCCAGTCCCATCCACGTTGATGTAAAAAGCTCCTGCACAGCAAAGGAAACAGTCAACAAAACAAAGAGGCAACCCACAGAATGGGAGAAGATATTTGCAAATGACACTACAGATAAAGGGCTGGTATCCAAGATCTATAAAGAACTTCTCAAACTCAACAACCAAAAAACAAATAATCAAGTCAAAAAATGGGCAGAAGATATGAACAGACACTTCTCTGAAGAAGACATACAAATGGCTAACAGACACATGAAAAAATGTTCATCATCATTAGCCATCAGGGAAATTCAAACCAAAACCACATTGAGATACCAACTTACACCAGTTAGAATGGCAAAAATGGACAGGGAAAGAAACAACAAATGTTGGAGAGGTTGTGGAGAAAGGGGAACCCTCTTACACTGTTGGTGGGAATGGAAGTTGGTACAGCCACTTTGGAAAACAGTGTGGAGGGTCCTCAAAAATTTAAAAATAGAGCTACCCTGTGACCCAGCAATTGCACTCCTGGGTATTTACCCCAAAGACACAGATGTAGTGAAAAGAAGGGCCATATGCACCCCAGTGTTCATAGCAGCAATTTCTGCAATAGCCAAACTTTGGAGAGAGCCGAGATGCCCTTCAACAGATGAATGGATAAAGAAGATGTGGTTCATATATACAATGGCATATTACTCAGCCATCAGAAAGGATGAATACCCAACTTTTACATCAACAAATTAGGGTGCAAATTCAAGTAATCTTACTCCAGAGGCTACTCTCCACCACATTATACTGTGCCCAAGAACTCTGGATCTGATCCAAGTGGGTGTAAATAAGTGTCCCTAAGTCAAGGCTTTTTGTCATCCTGCAAACCTGCCACGACTCAGGCTGTTCCTCATCTTAGAATGCTATTCTGCCTGAAGACCCTTTACATTTTCTTCAAGGCCAAATTCTGGTGTCACCTCATGAATCCTTCCCTAACTCATGTACAAGTTTCATTTTCCATGTTCCTGTGGTCTCTGACATCTCTCCCATGCACTCACTTGAATTGTTTTATAATAATTTGCTCTAAGACTATCTCCTTAATTAAATCATGAGATCCCTTAGAGCCAAACTTAATCTGATATACCTCGGTATCATTCCACATCAGCTAAGTTATGCTGCAAGACAAACAGCATCTAAACCCCCTGGTTTAAAATAACAAAAGTGTATTTCCCATTGATTTTGCAAGTTCATCTCAGGTAGGCTGGGGCTCTGCCCCACAGGTTCTCATTCCAAGAGGCTCTAACGTTAATACCATCATGAATTCCCCAGGCAGATGAAGAGAAATGTAGTAAACTGAACACTGGCTCTTAAGTGTTTTACTCAGAAGTATTTAAATGTCATTGCTGTTCATATTTCACTGGCCAAAGCAAGTTTCATGACCATGACTAAATTAAGAAAGTAGAGAAGTATAATCCTAGCAAGTTCTTGGAAGAAGGAAAACCAGAGATATCTGATGAAGACTAATGATTATCTAAGTTGATATTCTCAGGATTTGGCAATACATATGTGGTCCATTTGATAAATGATAGATAAATAAACTAAATAGATATTTTTAACTTGACATCTTTAAAAAACACAAATTGTGACCATATGCTAATAATAATTATTTTATTGATGTCTTATGAAATTAATCCCATTATTTACTATAATATCTTGAATATGTTCATTTACCCATTTTAAATATATTCACTTAAAATCCTTTAACAAGCTTTTATTTTTTTTTTATTTTTTATTTTTTTTTAAGATTTTATTTATTTATTTGACAGAGACAGAGACAGCGAGAGCAGGAACACAGCAGGGGGAGTGGGAGAGGGAGAAGCAGGCTTCCCGCTGAGCAGGGAGCCCGATGCGGGGCTCGATCCCAGGATCATGACCTGAGCCGAAGGCAGCCACTTAACGACTGAGCCACCCAGGCGCCCCTTTAACAAGCTTTTAATGAGAAGCTACTGTATGGAGATTAGTGTGTCAGGTACTATTTAGGCTCAAACCATTATAAAATGTAATGCCTACATAATGTCTACTAAGAAATTTAGAGTATTTATACAAACATATATACCATACATACATATATATAATTAAAATATATATAATATATACATAATATATGTATGTATACACATGAGTACATGTGTTTAATACATGATTATTCCTTTATTCAATTAAATTATTGAGTATCTATCTTCTGCCATGCACTCTTCCAAGAACTAGATAAAAAAAAGAGAACAAGATTGACAAGGTCTTTGCTCTCATGGAGAGAGAGGGAAGATAGAAAATAAGCATTAAATACATAAATGAATAAGATAATTCTAGTTGATAAGTGCTAAGAAAAAATAATAAAACTGGGTTTTGGGCAAGAGTGACTGGCACGGTAGGGCTGTGTGCTGGACATCTTTTGCCTACCTCTTCCAATTCAATGTCTATCCCTGTCCACACTGCTCCAGGCCTGGGAGGCTCAGCTATTTTAACCAAATCAATGGAATTTTTTCCCCTCTGATCTGGATTCACTTAGCCATTGGAAGGCACCTGCAGCAGATCAGAAACTAGAGAGTGAACTTGGGTGAGGTATTTATCTCCCCAAAACATTCCCTGTCAGATAGCACCCCTGTATCCCTCTCGTGAGTGCCACAACCCAATCTGTCCCTTTCCACGTAGCCCTATCCCTGGCTTTCTCCTTATTCCTTCAGGCCTAGAGAGGCACAGCCCCCCACTGTTAATGGCTATGAATTACTTTGCCATCCCTTGCTGCCTATCCTAAACATTGCTCACATCTTTGTAGTTAGTCCCTTTATTAGTCTCTTTCCAAATTGACCATTATATCATGCCATCTGTTACAGGAGACAATTAGATAGAAGCCTTGAAAATTTACACACACTGTATTCAGATATATACAGAAAACATAGGTGTTAGATTGTTCTATAAGTTATCAAAACTTCTGTAGGACTCCTCCCCTACAGGTAGGAACAAGTCCCCATCTGGATAAATCACTAGAAGTCAGTGAAGCATCATTAAAAAAGAGCTTTATTTATGATCTGAGGACCTTAATTCCAGTTCAGACTTTGGAATATTTTAGCTGAGTACCTCTAGGTCAGATATCTCATGATTTCTATGTACATTAAAAAGATAAAGTCCACATGCAATGTTAGGTATGGTTTCTACTGCTATTTTACTAAACCTTTAGCCTGTTTTTCAGAGAAATTTCCCAGCCTTATTTTCCACTTTTTTCTCCACTTGAAGACCTTCTCGCTGGTCTCACTACTCCTCTGCCCCACACTCTTCTCTCTAATACCTACCTCATGCCAAATCCACATTTTCTAAAACTATGATGTCTTCCAGAACATCTTCAAACTCTACCGTCCCTCACATCAAACGCGAGCAAGGCTTCCCAGGACAGCTGAGATGGTTGTGTGTGCCCGGCCTGAGGTACTGGTCATGGAAGAGCCTGGGGCAGGGGTGGAAGCTGGTTTGCCCTCCACACCACACTGGACACCAGGTGTGAGGCTGAGCCCACAGGAAAAAGCGGTGCCTCTTCTTATCTGCACACTTCTATACTTATATATCTCTTTTCTAGCAACCTTTTCTTTTTAAAAGATATGCACACAGTATTCTCTTAAAAGTCTTAATGCAGAATTAACACACACATATAACCTATTTAAAATATTAAATGTCTCATTAGGTAAATTTTTGTAGTAAGACACTTTGCGAATATGAAAATAAACCCTGGTACCTCTCCAAATTTATATTAATCACAATAATGTTTTACCAAGTAATATAAGTAATGGCTAAAAGATTGACAGCCATCATTTATTTCATGCATTGCATTTTATACAGGCTTGTGTTCTAAGAAAATTAAGAAAAACTTGTTAATTAAAAATATCTTAAAGGAATTTGCTTTCTTCTATTATACATTAAAACTAGTAACAAAATAATCTATTTGTATGTGTTGGGTAACGTAAAATATATTAAATCTACCAGTTTATAACTTCCTATTACTTAGTAGGTTTAATCCATTTAAGAATTTGGACTGGCAATTTTACATTTCAGCACTACAACTCAAAGAATGGATCAGAATCTTGGTGTCCACAATACTCCATCAGGAAGTTGATATGCTCAAACAATCGTGGAGGAAAATAACCATGACAGCTACAATTTTGACATTTACAATAATTAACTGCTGCTTTTGAGAAGGAAAAATTGTTATTGCCTATATTATATGGTACATGCTGAACAAAGTTGAACTGCCTTTAAATAACCGGCTTTCATTATGCTGCATCCACATTAACAGCCAGCCTTTTGATGTGTACAGAATTACTGCAAGATTAGAATTACTGATTATTATAGCAGTGTTAATTTGGAGCACAGGTAAAATTCAACAAATTAAAGACGAAGGTTTGTCCCTTTCAAGAGTGACTGGCTCCTAATCCTTGTGAAACATTTTTTTACAGAAAATGTCTTGGAATGATCCTGTGGGAAATGCATAAAATGATCCCTGCTACATGAACACAAATCAATGACATCGTTCCTAAAGGAATCTTATTTTGCTCATCACAAATATCACAGCTTTCAAATAGCTAAGCATAGCCAGAAAATATAGCCAAATCCAAAATTTATAATTAAAATTTGAAGGTGAAATTTCAATTCTAAATAGTTGAAGCTATAAATGAAAATTAATTATTTATAACTCAGTGGTAGGTAAAGTTTGGGTTTTTGTTGTTATTGTTGTTTTAATAAAGATGTCATTACTATTTTAGAAGTAACTACAGTATGTGAGAACTTGTACAAGTAACCCAGATTTTATCTTGACTCTTTCAAATACTAGTTTATTAACTTTTTGGATGAAGATTTAAACTTACCTCTGATCTTTATAAATGTCTTTTTCTTTAGTATGCATTTTTCATTTTTAATATGTAAGATTTTAAATACCTATGATTAGTATTAATATTTACATAAGTTTATATTTAGTATTTGCACACATTTATTATTTGAAAATAGTGCTCTAAATTAGTATAAGTACATTTAGATAAATCATCCACAGATAATTATTGAGATTCAGAAAAATTATAATTTATAAGCATCTAATTTTTATATTTAGTATTGTTTCTACCTTTAATTCTAAGATACATATCTTTTGTCTTTTTTATGTCTCCTTACAAAATACCAAGTAATTTCTGATAATATAGCAACAGATAATACATTAAAAAAAAATCCTTCCAGGGTTCTAAAAAAGCTACCTGTACCTGTTTGTTGTTTGATAACACTATAATTAAATGTAGCAGTAAACTATAACTATAAAATATATAACACATAATAAAATATGTTGCAGAAAAAATCAAGTATTTTTATACAAGTTTTAATACTCTGACATTCAAATAAAAAATTCTAATTGCCAGAATATACGTACAATGTATATAAACTGAGGAAAGTTACATCTATTAAAAATTATATGTAATCAAATTCAGAGTGATCAATTTTAGGTGTCCTTTACAACCTGCTTATGGAGTCTAGCCAGTCATGGGAGGATGTGAAAGTTTATTTTTAATTCTCACATTAATAACAGAGCAATAAATAGACTATTGAGTTGCCTATCTTACTCAGCTTAGAACAGATGTAGTGCTACCTGTGTTGGCCTTCCATACAGGCAGAGTAGAATATTGCCATGTGCTATAATTACAGCTATGACGAGGAATACTACAAAGACCTGCACCATAGAAGAAAATCATCCACCCTGTCACCCTGGTAGTGTATTCTGTCACTCCTCAGTAGTCTAAAGCATTGTTCCAGAAATCATCTAAAGAAAGGTAGGTAAGATAACTTGACAAATCAGTGCCCACAAATAAATCTACCAAGGATTCACTTTTCAAAGGCAAGATGTCAACTGGTCGAAAGGATGGTCTTGTGGAACTGGAATCATATTTAGGAGCATAATGACGGGAAATTACTATGAATTTCCTCTCTGCACCTGGGGCTGTTCCAAACCAGGAAGCTGGCTTTGCTTCAGACTGGTCTGAAGCACCTGGTCAAAAGCTGCAAAGCACAAAATATGAAAAATGATGTAATATCCCCCCAAAACCAAGCAGAAAGTTCAACCCAAGTTGTAATCAGAAGAGTCTGGGCATAGAAGCAGCAATTAGGTATGTAGCAAATGGATTCAGAACACACCTAACAATATGAAACAAAAAGGCTCAGATCCATGGACAGGAGATATTGAGGCAAATCAAAGGGTTGATTTTTTATGTAGCAAGAAACAGAGGAATGAATGAAGGAGCTAAAAAGAGGACTTAAAAAACTGCAAATCAGACCCTCTCCTCCCCACAAAAAAATTCACATCATTCTTTGTTCCCAACCTGAGCATGTTACCTTAAATTTGGAAGCAAGGCACAAGACAGGTAAATAAAACACAGAATGTATAGTAATAATAAAACTATATTTGCAATATACAGTTATGCAAAAAGCAGGTAATACTCTATGATTGCAATTTTGTAAAAAAAAAATAAGTGTATAACTAGAAAAATAAGTGTATATCTAGAAAAAGGTGAAAAAGATATAACCAACAAAATGCAAGCAGGGGTAATCTCTGAGAAGTGGCTAAATTTTATTTTGTCTCTCTTGATTTAGGGGCAATATTTTTCTACAGTAAACATTACTTTCATAATTAGAAGAAGGCAAACACATTTATTCAATAAAAAATATAAATGGGCAATTACGTAGGTTTATTCAGACAGTAAAGTACTAGACTCAATCTGTTCTGGTGTAAAAAAAAAAGTACATTGATAAATCACTATATGAGGAAAAAGAATTAGATTTGTCACAATCACAAACCTGACCAATTCAGCCTCAATGTTTCCCTCAATTTGACTAAACCTTAGATAGGTTTCTACCTGAGTGGGCACTCTGACCTACCTTTTCTTAGAGCATTTACTTTACGGAACTTGCAATTATAAATTCTTTCTCTGCCCCTTTGAGATATAGATCTTTTTCCAGCCTCCTGCCAGTTTTACAACCCAGGAATGTCTTTTTTGAGGACCTGGGAGCCAATCCTTTGAAATGTAATCACCAAAAAAGACAGAGTCCCTGATTGATCTCCCAGTCTTTGTGGGAAGCTAAGAGCCTAACTTTCATAAGAGCCAATCAACAAACACTGATGACCCAAACACATCCACCAATCTCTCTCATAAAGTCCTCTAATATTTTGCATTTAGCTCACCCCAGTGTTTAAAATCCCCTTCTCCCCCTGTCTTCTGTTTCAGTGGAGTTCAATTCAATCTCTCTCCTCTCCTGCAACAGTATTGAATTCTTAGTCTGGAACAAAGTCTTCCTTGTCTTTTTAACATCATGCAATTTTTCTTTTCTTTGATAGACCATACTTATTTTATGGGCCAGTTTACTCAGCTTTAAAAAGCACTCTCTTTAAAAATAAAAAATTAAACATTAAAAAAATAAAAAGCCTTCTCTTTGCCCCCACTCCATGAGGTTAGGTGGTTTAGCCAACTTGGATCTTGTCAAGCAACCCCTCTTCTTCACTCTTCCCTCTATGCTGCCAAACTGATGTAGTAAGATCCCAAAGTTTAAATGTTTGCAGAGAGTTTAGATTTTTGTTGGTCCCTGTGTCCTAATACTGTGCTTACCAGAGTTCCCTACAAGGTATTGAAAATGTTCCCAGATGGTAGTAAAGTGAGATTTTGCTTCATCCTTGGGTGGATGTGCCCACGTAAATGTTTATGAAAGGAGCAGGGAGAACAGAAAAATGGATGTAATTAAAAGCAAGAATTCCAGAATCTCAGTTATAATGGTATCCCATAGCTCTGAACACTACTGTAATTCCTAACTATTAATAATGATAGCTATAACTTGAGTGTTTATTAAGGAACAGACACCATACTTCATACAAATGGCCTTGTTTAATTTTCATGATAACACAGTGAGGTGAACATAGTGATTACCACCATTAAGATGAGGAAACTAAAAATCAGAGAAGTTTAGTAACTTGCCCAAGGTCAGTTAGTAGCAGAGATGGTATTTAAATCCAGGACCACTAGCTCCATTTGCCACTATACAGTTACTTTAAAGTTTGTTTATTGCAGAAGGCTAAATTATAGTTAGTATTATTGACCAGTCTGTTTAATTTGGTCTTGGTAAATGCTTGCCTCCCTTAAGCCTGGGCAGGTAAGCTCTCGAGACAGAGGAGCCAAGAACCATACTAGCTAACAGAAAAACACTCAGACTTCAATCTTGCCTAAGTCATTGGACCTGACATTGAGACTTGTAATAAGAAATATGTATTCGATCCTTGACTAGATTTCTGACACAGAGCTCTGAAAACCCCTGGAATTTCCTGTGATGAGAGCAATAAAGGTATCTCTTGTTATGTTAATCAGGGGACTTTTGGAATGCACCTAAGAATGGGGGCTGTGTCAGAAGAACCAACCAAGTGATTAGAGGGTTGGAACTTTCAAACCCACCCCTCTGACCTTCAGGGAAAGAAAGGGGCAAGAGGTTGAATAAATCATGCCTATGTAATGGAGCCTCCATAAACCCCAAAAGGACAGTGTCCAGAGAGCTTCTGGGTTGGTGAACAATGGAGATTTGGGAAGAGACGTGTGCTCAGAAAGAGCATGGAAGCTCTATACCCTTTCCCCATACCCTGTGCTATGTATCTCTTCCATCTGGCTGTTCCTGAGTTATATCCTTTTTATAATAAACCAGTGATCTAGTAAGTAAAATGTTCTCTGGCTATGAGCTGCTCTAGCAAATTAATCAAACCCAAAGAGGGGGACATAGGAACTTCTGATCTATAGCAGGTTGGTCAGAAATCCCGATGACAACCTGGACTTGGAATTACCGTCTGAAGTTGGGGAGGTGGGGGCAGTCTTGTGGGACTGAGCCCTTAATCTGTGGGATCTGACACCTTCCCTAGGTAGACAGTGTCAGAATTGAGTTTAATTGCAGGACAATCAGCTGGTGTCAGTGCACTGCTTGGATGTGTATGGAAAACTCTCCCACACATTGGAATTGGGAGCAGAACACTTTAGGAGTACATCATCATTCAGATGAAAGTTAAGAAGGGAACTGGAAAAGGGTTTAGGGAGTAACTTCTAATTCTGCTATACACTAATAGTTCCTCTTCAGCAAAGGTGGGCTCTCAAGGGGTTCCTATTCTGAGTCAGTCTTGTGAAACAGACATAGCACTGGATAGAAGAGTAGACACTGGGAGGCATTTTATTCCCCAAAGACAAAGACACAATTCCAGAATTTCTCTAATCTACCAGCTAATTCTCTAAATTTAGGTGTTCATGAGCTTCATTCCAACTACAAAATCTAGGTCAGGTTCCATAGAGGAAGCTTTTTTTTTTCCTTCTCAAGCTAATTCTGCTCATTGTTCTAGCTTACTATTTCCAAAGGGAAGAACTGAACTGAATATCCTGCTCTGCGTGGGCATTTTATTGCCTTCCTTGTTGATTATTATTGCTTTAGGTGGTATAGGTAGGCAGTTGGCTAATTCGTATGTGCAGAATTCTTCTACTCATACTTTGTAGTTTTTAGTCCCTTATAACCATCCCTCACCATTTCCTTTCCTTCAAGCTTGGGATTGTGCTCCACTGGGATTTCTCAGTATTTTCTGAGATATGAACTGGAGGTGTTACCTGGTTGGTCTCCAGCATAAACAACCATGATTAATTTTTCAATATTTCAGACTTCGCACTGTGATACCTTGATGCTCACAACAAAGGATTACTTCAAGAAAATTTTGTATCTATAATATTTAAGAGGGAAGGGCAGGAATCATGAGAGGGAGATTTCAACATTGTGCTCATTGAATCTACTTTGCACTTTTAGAATCATGGCTTTAATAAACAGGAGAAAGTGCAGCCAGTTCCTGCAGCCCCAGGTCACAAGTGGTACTTTTTCACCTTTCTAAGGGTGTTTCAGGCTGGGTCCCAGTCAGAAAGGATGGCTATAGCAATAAACTGGGAGAGAGGCACAAACATATGGGCCAGAGTGTCAACCTGCATGCTGGCTTTTCTCTCTTCCCAGGAAGAGCAAGCTGTTTTGCTCCTGTAGTTCACCCACCTATCATGTATTTTGTCTCAACCGAAGCATATTTTACTGAGAGAATCCTATGCTTTTTTTTTAAGTTTTTATTTTAATTACAGTTAGTTAACATACCTTGTTATATTAATTTCAGGTGTATAATATAGTAATTCAACCGTTTCATACATTACCCTGTGCTCATCACAAGTGCATTCCTTAATCCCCATCACCTATTTAACCCATCCCCCACCTCCCTCCCCTCTGGTCACCATCAGATTGTTGAGAGAACCCTAGGCTTTTGAAAACACAATTTTTCCAGAGGGTAATTATGTGATTATATATTTTTCTTCATGTTTTTCTTGTCAAAATGATGACAGCACATATGTGAAAATACATATTAAAAATAACAACACTCAGTTTGTTTCCTGAGATTAAGAATTCCTCGTATCAGTGAGATCATATGATACTTATCTTTCTCTGATTGACTTATTTCGCTTAGCATAATACCCTCTAGTTCCATCCAGTCCTTGCAAATGGCAAGATTTCGTTTTCTTGATGGCTGCTGGAGTGGTGGGGGGTGGGAGGGATGGGGTGGCTGGGTGGTAGACATTGGGGAGGGTATGTTGTGTAAGACTGATGAATCACAGACCTGTACCTCTGAAACAAATAATACATTATATGTTTAAAAAAAAAAAAAGATAGGAGGAAGGGAAAAATGAAGGGGAGAAATCGGAGAGAGAGATGAACCATGAGAGACTATGGACTCTGAGAAACAAACTGAGGGTTATAGAGGGGAAGGCCTCAGGGGGATGGGTTAGCCTGGTGATGGGTATTAAGGAGGGCACGTATTGAATGGAGCACTGGGTGTTATATGCAAACAATGAATCATGGAACACTACATCAGAAACTAATGATGTAATGTATGGTGACTCACATAAGATAATAAAATAAAATTTAAAAAAATAACATGATATGGAAAGTAATCCATAGTACCTAAATCAGGTAAAATTGTGTTCTGACATTTTTAATTGGTACATAAATTATCTTTTCTGGTTTACAGAATAAGATGTGGAGGGGAAATCCATTTGACTTGATCAAATGTTCACCCCTCACCTCTGCTTGAATTCAAGAGTTTTCACTATAATACTAAATTAAGTATTTGTCTGAGAAGTGAGGGGAAAAAGAGATGCTTTAAGCTATTCTCTTGTCTCATGCAGAACGGAAAGAAAACCACCAGGAAATCAACCCCTCTGGCCAACTTCTGCTTCTTTCTATCTGTATATCCCTTTCTTTTTCTCCCCCCCACTAACTGTAGTTACTTTGTCTTTTTATTCAATGCGGTTAGTTTACCGCTGGCCTCAGTGTTCCCAGTGGTTTAATTTTACGGAGCTTTAATTCCGAGTTGCATCTCACCTCTTCTGTTAGCGGCAAACTAGCACACACATGCCCACAGACGTGCGTTAATTCTGGAGAGAAAGGTGGTCTTTCCACAAATACTGCTCAAGGCCACTGTGGATATAGATAACAATGGCAGAGGTTTTTTAAACTCCAATAACCAGACAAGTGTGCTAGTAAAACAACACCATGTTTGGGATGTTTACCATGAAGCTGCAGGAATCTGGTGCCATTTGACAGCTATCCCTAGGACTCTGAGTCCAGGATCAAAGTATGCATGAATTTTTTTCTCTCTTCAATCAGTAGCACTATTATAATCCACTGGCATTGACTTCCCCTCCTCCCCACAGTGACAAATCTCTAAATCCCAGTAATGCTACCAAAGCCCACCCACAATTAGTGTGATTAACAAGGTACTATATTTATCTCAAAAGACAAATATATGGCAATTAAAAAATTGGTAAGTAAAAAATATTGAAGAGTATTAACATTACAACCTAAAAACAAACATGCAACAGTACTAGAAATTTTTAAAGTGGCAAGCAAGTTAAACAGCTAGGAAGATGACTGAGGACAATACGGCATTTTTAGGTAGCTAATTGTAATACCTGAAAGCTGACAAATTGTGATTCGTCACAACCTATGTTCAGTGTTGATATGTTCCGTTTTCATCTCTGGCTTTTACGTTTGGCACCAATAGTTTTCAAGCCACTCTGACTATAAACTTGAAGCAAAAGACAACAGTTACATGTTTTAAATGATTTGCAGGAGCAAATACCAGAGGTAATGCTGGGTCAGGTTGATACAAAGTTCTTCTAGGGAACTCTTGAAATTTAATTTTAAGTGTTTGAACTAAGCACTCACTGATGCTCATGCTTTTACTCCCACATCTCAGATCTTCTGTACAGAGTTAGCAAGAACTTAAAACAGTACTTGTCATGGAAACCTGAAGAGGTAGGAGAGTTCTCCAGGCATTAATTCAAGTACATTTTCCCTTGCAATACACTCGAAGGTAGGGATTTCCCTTTAGTATTTAATAAGACCCACAAAGTGAGAGGTCTGGGTTGGATGGGGTTTTGTTGTCATTGTTGTTTTGCACATTGTGTTTTTATAAAATTATTAAATAATTAAAAGAGATATTAAAGTGTTCCTAAGATTAGAAAGTATTTCTAGTAGCTAGTAACTTGATGGTAGTGGCTCTGGAATGACTATATTGAATTGGAAATTTGTTTGGAAGAAAGGCCTATGAAACTGTTTTTTTTTTTAAGATTTTATTTATTTATTTGACAGAGACAGAGATAGCAAGAGCAGGAACACAAGCAGCGGGAGTGGGAGAGGGAGAAGCAGGCTTCCCATAGAGGAGGGAGCCCGATGTGGGACTCAATCCCAGGACTCTGGGATCATGACCTGAGCTGAAGGCAGACGCTTAACAACTGAGCCACCCAGGCGCCCTATGAAACTGTTTTGAAGCTAAATTCACACAGTTTTATTTATTTTTTAAAAATCCAATTGTATTTATTTGCAATTGAGGAAGAACTGATAGACATTATTTGAAGGAAGTGGGACAGCTAAAATCCTTTCCCTCACACTATCTCTTTTCCCTTCCACTGGTATTTGGTCTTAAAAAATTCAAAGGTAAAGATATTTTCAACCATAATTTTTCAGTCAAAAAAGTCCACTTCAGTTTCCAATATAAACCAGATGGTCAAATACAGAGATGCAGGTTTCTCCACAACAACTGAATACTTTGGCAGATAACTGCTATTAATACTCATTAAACAAAGATGGTAGAGCACCCATTGTGTACCAGACACCATGGTTGGCTCTGGGATACAAAGATTAATGACTCAAAGCACCTCAGAGTAAGTGGAGAGAAAAGGCAAGAAAACATCTGGGGAAACAGAATGCAAGGTGAAAAAAGACAGATATACTATGGTACATGAGAGAGCACCTCATGTGGAAGTTGAGTTGCAGAAGGTTCCAACTCAATGGAGATAGTCCCAGAACTTGGTCTACTTCTCTTCCATGATTTTCTGCCATTCACCACTCCCTGTTCTATTCCTCTTCCTTCCCTCCATCGTCCACCTTACCCCCTACTATCCCATTCTTTGTAAGTTATTCAGAGCACTGTTGATATATCTTTGACACTAAGAAGTATTTATCACTTGAATATAAGTTCCTTAGGGCAAGGATTATTGTCCATTTGGGTCACTGTTATATCTTCCAGTGCATAGTACAATGCCTGCCACATAAGTATGTGCTCAATAAATATTTGTAAGGGAATAAAAGGAACATTAGGAGCTCAGTAAAGAATCTTTAATTTAGGTTCCCTTCCTCTTTTTCATAATTTTATCAAAATATGTAACTTGTATCATAGTTATTCCCCCAAATTAACATACTTTCAAATTTCACTCTATAAAATTTTATTCTAGAGAGCTTCCCATCCAGAAATGATTTAAAAAAATCCTAGGCATGTTGTACAAAACTTCTAATGTCAAGATATGTATCCTAGAATGACATCCACTAATCATCACTAAATTCTTTATTATTAGATGACAAACTATCTAATTTGCTTGTGAATGGCTATCTTTAAATTCCTTTATACATGGTAGAGCCTACTCACTGCAGAAAATGGTTACGTTTCTTCGGGTCAATTCTTAAGATATTCCTGTCAGACTTTTTTTCTGCTCTTTCTTTTATATTTCATAAACATATGTAAATCAGACTTTTGATATAAATGCCCTTTATTTAAATATACAACATTAAGCAAGTATTTCTCCTGAGGTCTTACATGACCCTTTTAGATGTACACATAGGAACCTTCTGATGAAATTATTCAGAAGTTCCTATTTTTGACTGGAGAGAATTAAGTTACTTAGGGTCCATGTGTTTGAGTTTGGTGTTTTTGAACAGGACTTATACACAAATATATGAAACTAGGAGTAAAAAAATCTATCTAAAAGTTAAAAATATTGGTGACAACAATAAGTAATTTATTACATAGGGATTTTTTTCTCTTTTTAGTGGCTTCATAATCAAAAAGCGTCAATGTGTGGCCAATCTTTGCTTTATATTTTTAGTGGATTCTAGTCTCAGTGCTCACATAGGTTTTGCTTTTAATCCATTCTGACTTTTCCAATTCTGACCTTTACCTTAATATAATCTAAATACTTAAACCAGATATCTTGCAGTTTAGGCTGTGCTAACATCATTTCCATTTGACATCTTCAGGCAAGCTTTAAAGTGGGAGAGGATGATAATTTTTATTTTCATGGTGAAAAAGAAATTCTGAGTTTGCTAATGAAAAGGGGGGTTGTAGAGGACAAATACTTGGACCTGATTCACTTAAAAATCAGTAAAAACATGACACAAAAGAGCAGAAGACTAGGATCAAGGGAGTTTAGATTCTACTCATGGATCAGACCTCTCTAAGTAACCACCTGTTGGGCTTCAATTTTTCATTTGTAAAATAGGGTAATGGACTGACTGATCTCTAGGGTCTTTCTACCAGCAATATAATTCTGATTCTATGAAAGGTTCATACCTCCTAAAATCCAGGAGACTATCATACTGAACATACCAAGTTTCATTTGGTTCAGGTTTTATTATAGTAACTTCTCGTGTTAATCATAAGTTTGTTATCTTAATTTACAAAATACTCTAAAACAAATTAAGATGGAAGATTTCATATTTAAGTAGTCTTGAAATGTATCTTTATTTTTTTATTTTATTATTTTATTTTTTTAAAGATTTTACTTACTTATTTGAGAGAGAGAGTGAGCCAGGGAGAGAGAGAGAGAGAGAGAAAGCACAAGCAGGGGGAGGAGCAGAGGGAGAGGGAGAAGCAGACTCCCCGCTGAGCAGGGAGCCTGATGCAGGGCTCGATCCCAGGACTCCGGGATCATGACCTGAGCCAAAGGCAGACGCTTAACCGACTGAGCCCCCAGGCGCCCCTTGAAATATATCCTTAAGTAGCAATTAGAAATTTTCTTAATGCCATCACTTAACATTATTAAAATGCTATTCCTCTCTCCTTAGTAGGCACAGAATAACAAACAGTATTACCAAATAAGAAAATACTACAAAATAATAAACTACATACATTTCAACAGACTATCTAGTTTATTTACTTTTATTAAGAGAGTTACTTATAACAAATAGTGTTGCCCTTAAATTCTGTTTTACATGTGTTGGCAAGGATGTGGAGAAAGGGGAACCCTCCTGCACTGTTAGTGGGAATGCAAACTGATGCAGCCATCCTGGAAAACAGCATGGAGATTCCTCAAAAATTTGAAAATAGAACTACCTTCTGATCCAGCAACTGCACTACTAGGTATTTACCCAAAGAATACACAAATACTAATTTGAAGGGATACATACACTCCAGTGTTTATAGCAGCACTATCTACAATAGCCAAATTACGGAAAGAGCCCAAATGTTCACTGACTGAAAAATGGATAAAGAAGATGTGGTATATATGTGCAGTGGACTATGAGCCATCAAAAAGACAGAAATCTTGCCATTTGCAATGATGTGGATGGAGCTAGGATATATTATGCTAAGCAAAGTCAGTCAGTCAGAGAAAGACAAATACCATATGATTTCATTCATATGAGAATTTAAGAAATAAAACAAACAAGCAGAGGGGGAAAAAAGAGAGAGGGGGCAAACCAAGAAACAGACTCTTAACTATAGAGAATAAACTGATGGTTACCAGGGGGAGAGGGATGGGGGGAGGGGTGAAATAGGTGATGGGGATTAAGGAGAGCACTTGTTGTGATGAGCACTGGGTGTTGTATGTAAGTGTTGAATCACTATACTGTACACCTGAAACTAATATTACACTGTATATTAACTAGCTGGAATTTAAATAAAAACTTAAAAGAAAAAAAAAAGAAAAAAAATTCTGTTTTAAAGTGGCAGCTGGAAACCACAAATCCTGATCCCTTTACCTGTGAGAAAGACATTCTTAGTGAGGCCTATATGTAACATCAGTCATGATTGAAAAAAATGATAACACAAGGACAAATGAAGATGTTTATAATAAAAAATAATAAACTGGAGAATAAAAACTTAACTGCATAAAAGTGACCTGGTTTTTAAAGCGGGGAAAAATGTCACAGTAAAATTATAAAAATAGGCTCATTTCACCAGTACATTTCTTCCAATGACAAATTTGAAACTGTTTTGGAAGTATGGACATAAAAGCATAAGAAATTAATACAGGGAATAAATGATTTATTGAAGATAATCATGACTGTAAACATGAAAAAATACACTTTCCTTTTCTACATCCGTATCTTCATGTACTCACACCTATATTCCCATACACTTGGGACTTTCCTACTTCTGAATTTACACAGTAGTAAAATCAAGTCCATCTTAATTGGACAATATTTGTCATCATCCACATAATGCCTTTGGCCATTAAAATATTATTCATAATTTCCTCAAATATCAAATAAAAATTTGCAAAGGTAGGCTAAAATACTCTGTTATTTCTCCAACAACTGAATTAGGTATTTCAGACCAAGGTTTTAGAGAGTCCTGGAGCATATTAAAATCATTCTTACTCCTTTCCATGGCATGCCTGTGTTGTTAATTTTAATATTAGATATTAAACATAACTTTCATATCTTTAGCTGTCTCAATTGAACTTTCACAATAATTTTCTTATAATTTTGTTTCAATACTTTCCTCCAGTGCTGTACTAACCCTTCTAGATTTCATTAGATCCCATCTTTGTTCCATGCCAAATCTTTCCCCTTCTGATGGGACCAAGTTTCTGCAAAATTATTTGTTTAAATAAAGACAAGCTTTTAAGAAAAGTATATAATAGTTTTCTACTTTCCTGAAGAATGTACTCACTACCATATTAAATGTCTTTTTTTCTTCCCAATAATCTTTATTATTATCATTTTCTCACTTTCCCTCATTTGTGTATGATGTAAAATCACCTTACCCGAAAAGATTTTTCTTACTGAAAATCCACATTTAAGTGAAATACAATCTGATATATCTTCAAGTAAAATGCACTCTCTTCCTAGTCCGGTATGTACGAATTTTATTCTGTTTTATTTTTTGGATTCTTTTTTTAAATTTTATTTTATTACGTTATGTTAGTCACCATACAGCGCATCATTAGTTTTTGATGTAGTGTTCCATGATTCATTATTTGCGTATAACACCCAGTGCTCCATGCAATACGTGTCCTCCTTAATACCCTTCACCAGGGCGCTAACCCATCCCCCCACCCCCCTCCCCTCTAAAACTCTCAGTTTGTTTCTTGGAGTCCATAGTTTCTCATGGTTCATCTCCCCCTCCAATCTCCCTCCTTCATTTTCCCTTCCTTCTCCTAATGTCCTCTATGATATTCCTTATGTTCTACAAATAAGTGACACCATATGATAATTGACTTTCTCTGCTTGATTTATTTCACTTAGTATAATCTCCTCCAGTCCCACCCATGTTGATGTAAAAGTTGGGTATTCATCCTTTCTGATAGCTGAGTAATATGCCATTGTATATATGGACCAATCTTCTTTATCCATTCATCTGTTGAAGGGCATCTCGGCTCTCTCCAAAGTTCGGCTATTGTGGACATTGCTGCTATGAACATTGGAATGCATATGGCCCTTCTTTTCACTACATCTGTGTCTTTGGGGTAAATACCCAGGAGTGCAATTGCCGGGTCACAGGGTAGCTCTATTTTTAATTTTTTGGGGACCCTCCGCTCTGTTTTCCAAAGTGGCTGTACCAACTTGCATTCCCACCAACAGTGTAAGAGGGTTCCCCTTTCTCCACAACCTCTCCAACATTTGTTGTTTCTTTCCCTGTCCATTTTTGCCATTCTAACTGGTGTAAGTTGGTATCTCAATGTGGTTTTGGTTTGAATTTCCCTGATAGCTAATGATGATGAACATTTTTTCATGTGTCTGTTAGCTATTTGTATGTCTTCTTTGGAGAAGTGTCTGTTCTTATCTTCTGCCCATTTTTTGACTTGATTATTTGTTTTTTGGTTGTTGAGGTTGAGAAGTTCTTTATAGATCTTGGATATCAGCCCTTTGTCTGTAGTGTCATTTGCAAAAATAAGAATTTTAAAAGGGTGAAAACGAAAGCAATCTGCTCCTATGGCAGTCACCTCTATTCTCTGACTACCTTTTACTCTCCTTTGAAGTACCAGAGTGCTAGTCCTCAATTCATGGAGCCAATACTGATCAAGTGCCAACTGTGTCAGCACTACGCCTGAATCTAGGAACCCAGCCCTAAAATGAAACAGCCTGAATCCCTGCTCTCAAGGAGAGTACCCTCTACCAGGGAAGAGAAGTATAAATTGAAGACTGATGACAATAAATAGAAAATATAAAATGTAAACCAGACAACTGCTACAACGAAGAGGTAATATGAGCAATTGTAGCTGGTAACAGGACCAGTCCTGTGCACAGCAAGATGCTGCAATTTCTCTCTTTACTTCCACTAACCAAATTAAGCCAGAAGTGGAGACTTTCAGTCTCTTGCAAAAAATTAGCATTATGTGAACATGTTCTTCACATATATTAAATTCTTGATGACAGACTTATTTATTGGAATTTTTTCTTGCTTCCTCCCCTTTTCTCTCCAGGAAACATCTCATTCAAAATAAGCTACTCTTTTGAGTCAATGGTTTTCAACATTGGTTACACACTGGGATCAATTGGAGTGCTTTACAAAGCCTGGGTCCTATCCCTAGAGATTCCAATTTAATTGGTGCATCCTGGGTATCAAGATTTTAAAAATCTAATCGAGATAGAGAAGCACTAAGCAGTGCTTTCTAGAAGTTCAAGGCTTAATAAAGGAAAGAAGTACATTGGCTGGTTTATTGTATATATGATTGGTTAATAAAGAATATATAGATATAAATGTTATTCATGGGTGTAGTTTTAGTTTGTACATGTTCTTTCTCCTAATTTTCTATAATTAAGTGATCTGTGATGATTTTAACATACCCTCCACAGGAAAATCAGATAAAATTTGGAGAAAATCACTCAAATTAAATCACTCTAGGGGGTATATGTTGAAAAGATGTTCTTTGAGCATTATTTAAAATAATGCAGAAGAGAAACTATCAATAAAGAACTCGTCAAATAAACAGTTTTACATGCATAAGGTAGGATAACATTAAAAATAATAAGGTTATTCTATACATTCCGAATGAAAAGATGCCCAGGATACATTGTTAAGTGGGGGAAAAAGATATCAGATTTCAGAACAGTCTGAATGAAATGAATCCTCCATTATAACTGTATGTGCATATAGGAATGCATATATAAATATCTCTAAATTTGTTTATGTATACCAAGAATGATATCTGAAAATCATCACACACTGCAGACTGTGATGGGGTTGAGGAAAGAGTTTCCTTTTTCATTGTACATTCACATACTGCTCACCTTTTTAAAACAATGAGCTGGTATTCTTTTACTTGAAAACTAGGATTCTGATTTCCATAATTTCTACAGAACATGCTAACTTGCTAGCTTATGAAGAATATGAAGAATCATCCATGACTTCAATCATAAAACAACTGTAGGATTTTATATAGGACTGCATCATTTCAGAAAGAAAACTGGCCACAAGGCAATTTATAAATGCATTCTACTTACCTGACAATTTAAATCTATTAACTTTCAAATGCTATAAATTGGTCTCTAATTTTTATTTTACTATATAAAGTTTTGTGATAATGATGCCAAGACATTTTACCATTAGCCCCAAAATAAGAAATAACCATCACTTGGTATATGGCCAGAATATTAGAGTGTAGATTTCTCTAGTAATTAAATTATACCCTTCAATACTTCAATTATCCTTCAATAATATATTTCCCTAATATGTAATCAAAGAAAAAACTTACTAGCCACTCACATACACAAATTTCACAGTCATACAATCCATACTGCACACCCTTAAAAATTTCACTGAATTTTGCTTAACCAGTCAACTAATAACATCTGCCTTTATTCAGTCAAAACTAGCTTTTCAATTCTAATTCACTGTGACTCCTTATTCATCACAGGATACACTAATACATATTCAACATTGTTTGAGTTTATTATATTATGCAGTTAGCTGTAATAATTTTACAAACCACTGCACAGAACTGCATAATAACAAATAAGAAAATTGTGAGTCAGTCAGGTCTAAATACTCCAAATGTCTTTATCCAATAGAGCAACTCTGCTAGGTTTATATATAAGTAGCCATGCTCTGTCAGTTTAAAAGACATGGTTGCTTTAAGGTAAGGGTAGAACAGTACACAGGTGATTGAGGTATATTCTTGTCTTCTCCCCATTTCTCCATTTAGAGTAAAAATGTATACGGAAAAGAAATTACTAATTGCCACTCATTCATTTTTGAATTTCTACTGTCTTCTTTCTTCACCTCTAATCAGTTCAGATAAAGTTCATCTTGGAATGGGAGCCATCTTGGAGAGGCAATATGGCAAAATAAACAGAACACTGACTTTGAATCTAAACAGATTTAGGATATATCTTGGTTTGCCTCTTATTAGGTATATGAGCTCCACACAGTTCTCTAATATGTGAAATGCAGTTAATACCTTACTCATCATATCATTGTATCATACACCCAGGACAATGCTTATGATCTGTGGTGGTCTATGTGGCCATTAATGAACATTAATATACTGCTTTTATAAAGTGATGCCATGAAATAGCATCTATGTAGTTAAAGTTCATGTCATGGCTAATGTTAAAGTTATCAGGCTGATGTTAACAAGTAGA
Organism: Phoca vitulina; assembly: GCF_004348235.1. NCBI lineage: Eukaryota > Metazoa > Chordata > Mammalia > Carnivora > Phocidae > Phoca > Phoca vitulina. Next base: position 17,208,098 of record NW_022589714.1, read on the forward strand.
AGTGGTTGGCTACTATTATAATTTGAATGCTATAAAAGTTTACTCAACTTAGTTGAGAGATATCAACTATCCCCTCAACATGAAAGCAACATTTGGTCTTTGATTCTGCTGATGACATGAGAAAATGTTTCAGGTTGGTTTATTCAATACTGAGTAGAGACTAATGTGGGCATCTAAAGACTGCATTAGATTTATGAATGTGATTCTGCAGTTGTGTTTTTAATGGGTGTTATATCCTTTCATACTTGATAATATTGGATCTTCAAACTTATGTCTACATTATTGATGTGAAACAGAAATAGAAGACATTTGTATCAATAGATACAGAAAAGTTCCTTAGAGGAGAAATCTATTTTAATTTGAACAATCTCAAGTTCATGTCTAAACTGGCTGAATTAATTGAACACTTTACCAATTCTCCACTAAACTGATTAAACATAAAATGGAATCTATGGTTGCTATAAAGAAACATCAGAAATATCAGCTTTAAAACTACAGAGATGAAATCTGTAAAATAAGATAGAGGTAAGATGACAAGGTTGACCAAAGTCATAACTTCTCAGACTAATGCTAAATCTTAGTTTTGAGTGCCTTTGCAAAGTTCTAATTTTATTTTGGTGTCTAAATTTTTCTTCATTTCTTCAAGTTAGACTATATAGAGAAATGCAGTTATTATCTTAAAAAGCTGGACTACTTTGTGCCTTTGCAACACTCACAAATTCTGTTGTAGAATGTTGTGATCTATAATACCAGCCAACATTGTCATTAATATTTCATTTAAGTAGTCATTTTTCACACACCATGTCAGATAAATATCCCACTAAATACAATACCAATTGTCTATTAAATAATTTTTATCAATTGTATTTATACTTAACTTCCTGCTTCACAGCCTTTTCACAATTCCCAATTCAAACAAAAGAAAAGGAAATAGCATTTATCAGATGCCTGACCCTTTTCTGATTTCTTTTCTCCTAAAAACTCTCTGATGTCTTATTATCTCCCTCTTACAAATAATAAATGGAGCTCTAACTTAGACATTATCACATTGATATCACTCCATTAGAGCTAGACAGACAAGGCAAAGGATGGATAAAGTCAAGCAGAGGGATAATTAGTTGTCCAAACTGACAAATCTAGTTGTTTAAAGGTGCTGTCATCCCAAAATGAAAGATAACAGAGAAACCTCAAAAGTAGAATTAGTAACCTTTCCAAATTATTCCCAATTAACCCATTAGCATTATAAAACATATTGTATATTATAGTTTAAGCATGGATGCATGCACTCAAGAGTGTTCATTAAGCACCTACTAGGTTCCAGCATTCCACACACCAAGACTGCATGTTCCTTTCATTGGGGAGTTCAGACTCTCTTACAGAACATTCTCCAAAGGGAAGAAATTTAAAATCTAAAAATAAGAGGTAGTGTGCCACTGATGAAGGCAGTGCCTTCAAAGAGATTTCTAGCAATATTTTCTCGTGTATATAACAAAGGAAGAGGGAAATTCAGAGACAGGAACAAGCCTTTCTATTTTATTGAGCTCAAATAAATAAATAATAAATGATAAGCTCATAAACCTTAGGTTCCTAAACCTCTTCATGGGAATTAACCTAAGAATAAATCCCAGAAGATGACATTACCAAACTGGTTATTGGGTCAGGAAGGCCTGTTTCCCTCAAGGCAAAGATAGAAACTTAGCTTTCTTTATGATGAATGCTCTTTGAGCCCATCTGCCAAATATTTTTTAGAGAGTTGAGGACATCAGAAGTGTTTTGTATTCTTCATCATATTACAAGCCCTAATCTAGTTCCCAACTACCAACTACTTAGATGGTATAATTTACCCAACAGTAAAATAAAACTACTTCAAGTATGAAATGTGCAAGTGTTTAACAGGGCAAACCTAAACCCAAAAAGCACTGTTTCAGAAAGCGAGGGGAAAAAAGAATACAATGGTTTTCTTTTCTGTTCCATTGATCCATGTGTCTGATTTTGTGCCAGTACCATACTGCCTTGATCACTACAGCTTTGTAATATAACTTCAAATGTGGAATTATGATACCTCCAGCTTTGCTCTTTTTTTTAAAGATAGCTTTGGCTATTCGGGGTCTTTTGTGGTTCCATACAAATTTAGCATTTTTTGTTCTAGCTATGTGAAAAATGCTGGTGGTATTTTGATAGGGATTGCATTAAATGTGTAGATTGCTTTGGATGGTATAGACTATTTTAACAATATTTATTCTTCCAACCTATGAGCATGGAACATTTCCCCGTTTCTTTGTGTCATCTTCAATTTCTTTCATCAGCATTTTAGAGTTTTCAGAGTACAGATCTCTTACCTCTTTGGTTAGGTTTATTCCCAGGTATCTTACGGGTTTTGGTACAATTATAAATGGGATTGATTCCTTGATTTATTTTTCTGCTACTTCATTGTTGGTGTATAGAAATGCAACAGATTTCTGTATGTTGATTTTGTATCCTGCAACTTTAATGAATTCATGTCACAGTTCTAGCAACTTTTTTAGTGGAGCCTTTTGGGTTTTCTATATAGAATATCATGTGATCTGCAAATAGTGAAAGTTTGACTTCTTTCTTGCTGATTTGGATGTCTTTTATTTCTTTGTGTTGTGTGACTGTTGAGGCTAGGACTTCCAGTACTATGTTAAATAATAGTGATGAGAGTGGACATCCCTGTCTTGTTCCTGACCATAGAGGAAAAGCTCTCAGTTTTTCCCTACTAAGGATGATATTAGCTGTGGGTTTTTCATATATGGCCTTTATGATGTTAAGATATGTTCTTTCTAACCCTTCTTTATTGAGGGTTTTTATCATGAATGGATGTTGTACTTTATCAAATTCTTTTTCTGCATTTATTGAAAGAATCATATGGTTCTTATCCTTTCTTTTATTAATGTGGTGTATCATGTTGATTGATTTGTGGATACTGAGCCACCTTTGCAGCCCAAGAATAAATCCTACTTAATAATGTAAATGACATATCTGATAAAGGGTTAGTATCCAAAATATATAAAGAAATTATAAAACTCAACACCCAAAAAGCAAATAATCCAGTTAAAAAATGGCAGAAGAGGGGTGCTGGGTGGCTTAGTCAGTTAAGCGTCTGCCTTTGGTGCAGGTCATGATCCCAGGTTCCTGGGATCAAGCCCCGCATCAGGCTCCCTGCTCTGTGGGGAGTCTGCTTCTCCCTCTGTGCGCTCTCTCTTTCTCATAAATAAAATCTTTAAAAAAATGGCAGAAGACATGAATAGACACTTTTCCAAAGAAGACGTACAGATGGCTAACAAACACATGAAAAGATGCTCAACATCACTCATCATCAGGGAAATACAAATCAAAACAACAATGAGATATCACCCCACAGCAGTCAGAATGGCTAAAATTAACAACACGGAATCAACAGGTATTGGCAAGGATGCAGAGAAAGGAGACCCGTCTTACACTGTTGGTAGGAACGCAAACTCATCACAACACCTTGTACCCTGAGGAAAATCATTACCACATTGGGCAGTTGTGAAATCCAAAATTCCAACATTAGAATTGTAATTCTCTTGAATTAAACAAGAGTATTACATTAAATTTTTTCTTAGTTTTAGATTTATTATTATTAGCCATAATGCCATTGCATAAATTTATCACATAGTAGCCTGTTAAGGATAACCAGAAGTTGAATCCTAAAGAAGTGGTGGACAGTTCAGAAACAGACTTCCATATGGGGCCCTGGTTGTGGAGACAGTGTGGGACAATTCAAGTAAAGCAGAGTGCCTTGAGATCTCAAAGGGTAAAGTGGAAGTTGCTGAGGAAGGGAGAGAGGACCTGAGAGTGAAGGGAGAAAAGTCTTAAATATTAATTTCATTTACCTCACAATTTTTCCCAGGGGTAGTTCTTAGTTGCTAACAAAGTAACATCAATATTTTTTCATGCTTTTATTTTTGTGGAGCACTTACTACATTGTGGGCATATTCCCATATTTTAGTGCATTTAATTCTCCACCTTCCTCTTCCTCCTTCTTCTTTAAACTTTATTTTTTTTTACAAAAAGGATTTGAGGGAATATTATTCAGCCAAAAAAATTGGAATTTTGATATATACTACAATATGGATGGACCTTGAAAACATTATGTTAGTGAAATAAGCCAGACACAAAAGTACAAATAATGTATGATTCTACTTATATGAAAAGACATCTAAATAGGTAAATTCATAGACACAAAAAATAGCATAGAAGTTACCAGGGAATGAGAGGAGGGAAGAAGGGGGAATTATTATTGAATGGATACAGAGTTTTTATTAGGGATGAATAAAAAGATTTGGATATGGATAGTGGTGAAAATCACACAACATTGTTAATGTATGTAATGCCATTACTTACAAAGAGTTAAAATGATAAATATTATGTATATAACTTGACCACAATAAAAAAAGAATTTGAAAAAGGACTGAAATGCATAAATGTGCATGTATGTGGGTTTGTGAGTGTGTGTGATGGGAAAGGAGTGGGGGCAGAGAGAACTGGAATTAAGTGACAATAAGGATAGGAAAATAGGCTGAAATGAGGTAAGTATACATAATGTATGCTGTTAAGTCCAACATGGTGGTTTAAGGTAAGATACAAGTTTTGTTCTGATTTTCTTGGTAGCCAAAACAAAAATTTGCAATATTAATTAAATAACAAACAAAACAACTGTGGTAAGTACTGGAAGAGAAACTAGAGAAGAGTATCACCAAGGATTCTAATAAAGGAAATACCGCAGAATGTGGTGGACAGTTTCTTCAAGTGCATTTGTATAATAAAGACCAAACCAGTTCCTTTTTTGTTCCTATATGTATAAAATGAATATTTTTTGTATTTGTGTTTCCCACTAGAGAAAGTATAATATGAAAGCAAATTTTAGATTTTGCATAATTCAATACTTGTATAAGAAAAAAGCCTTCAATAATTTGCCATCTCTTTTTCATAGGCAATTTTGGCTCCCATGCTTGCTAACAGAGTAGGCAAACTTGTTATATGGGCACAACTCAAGAAAATGAATGTGATTCTACAAGAGCCCGAAATTGTAGAGTCCATATTTGTAAATCACTATGCTAAGTACAAGTCATACCACAAAGAGGGGCAAAAAGGTGGTTGAAATTATCTGGACATTTTAACATACTGCATTGGAAACTTGGGAGTTTGAAACTTTAACTTCCTTTGACAAGAAACTGGCTGAAGAATGGAATGTATTCAAGACCAGAATTCTTTTTTAACAACTCACTGGCTTCAATGAGGGCAGACTTAAGAGGTCATCCTGCCTGACTGTACAGATGTCCTTTTATCGAGGACCTCCAGGAGGATGGCTTTGCTTTTGATTAATGTGAATTATACATGCAAATCATCACCCACTAAGCTGAAATATGCCCCAGTAAGAGCAAGTGAGTACTTTTGTTGTTTTTGTTGTTAGAACACTTTGTAAATAATGGGCACATGCCTTTTTCTGGTCTTAAATAATTAGCAAGAAAAAACATAAATATGAATTATTTTTTATGAAAAAAGGCAAAATACAAATAAAAAACTGCAGTCAATTTCATTGAGAAAATAGGTTCACTTGGAGCTGGCTATTTAGGCTACAGATGTAAAAAACGACTGGAGAAAACAGGTGACCTGAAGGACATTTTATTCATAGCACTCTTTAGTCTCAGAACAATAATGCCACATCTGTATAAAAACACCAGCAGAATGAGTTAGTTTTCATAAAATTTTCATTAACTAAAATTTACCTACGTAAGCACCAAGAATTTATTCATTTAACTATCTGGGTGAAAATTTACATTACATGCACCACTGGATTTGTTGGGTCATATTTTTAAAAATAAACTTTTTAATCTGGGACAATTTTACATTTACAGAAAAGCTGCAAAGATAGCAGAAAGAGTTTCCATTACCCTTTGCCCAGTCTCTCCTAATTTTCCATTGTACATGAAATATTATACTAAAAAATTAACATTGGTACATGACTACTAACTATAGAGTTTTATTTGCACTTCACCAGTTTTTCCACTAATATTCTTTTGCTGTTCTAAGATCCAACTCAGGATAGCACATTGTATTTAATGTCACCAATTTTTTAAACCAAGTATTTTTAATGTGAAGTGATCTTTTCTTAAAACATGTTTTAATATTATAAACATCTATTATGTAATAATTCCTGATTCTTCCAGGGTTTGCTCAAATGAGTTGCACTCTTTGAATCTTATACTAACTGGACACAGTCCACTATAAATTTGAGTACATTCTTATGTTTACGGTGTTTTTACTGTTTTTTTCCCCTGGTGGCAAAATACTGCTGTTGTATTGATCGTAGTCAAAGTTGAAGCTATTGTGGTGGTTGTTACTATCATTGATGTTTTGCTATCATCCATCAATTGTGATTTCTTAGATATTACAAAATCTAACAGCATATTTCAGTTCTTGTCCTTAACCTCTTTGGATCCTTTGATATAATTAAATAGCTCCTTCATTAAAAAAAAAAAAAACTGCCTTTTTTTTTTTTTCTTGGATTCAGTGACATTACAGTCTTGCAGACTTGCTCTGTTGCTGACTTCACTACCCCTTATCTGCCTCAGTCTCTGGCTATTTCCTATCATTCTTCCCCCACAATAAATATGTGCCACAATGACCTATCACTGATATTATTTACTTCTCTCTTACACCCACCCTTTCTTTGGCATTCTTACCTGATCTCATGACTTCCACCAGCAGCAGCCCACTGATGACTCCCAAGGGCCAGTCTTAAGTTTCTAACTGCCTGCTAAATAACTGTATCTGGACACTAGCTGGCATCTCAAACTCAATATGCCAAAACTGAAGTGATAATCTTCCCATTCACTTGGTCCTTTTCTTCTTTTGTCCTTTATTTATGGGATCATATTCCTTCACATTGGCTAAAATCAAAACCTTGTCACTTACTTGGCTTTCTTCTCTACTCTTCTCAATACTACATCCAAATGTTGTCAATATTTATTGACTGAATTACTACTAGATTTTATTAATTTGGCCTCACCAATCCTTTCCAATGCCACTATCAGTATTAATACCAACCATAGTTGGTGTTTATAAGTTGTAAAGCAAATATAAATTACTCCTTGCCTGTGTTATTATCTTGTCTCTTTTTCCCAGACTCTTCCTCCTCTATCTGTTGGACATTGAACTGCACCATTTCTTTTCCTGAAGCCCACACTGGACCATGCCATTCTTTTGCTCAAAAATTTTCAATGTGCCTTTAGGTCTTGCACCACTCCTTGCTGCCTATGGAACAAAAGGCCTTTGTTTGGAATTAGATTCCTTTTATCTGGCCCCAATCATACTCTCCAGTTCTCCCTTTTTCACAGCCTCTTCATGCATCCTGGAAGCAAAAATGGCAGCTTCCCTGTAATTTCTTAATTCCAAGCCTTTGCTTACATTCTCCCCTGTGTGTGAAATTCCCTCTTTCCTATCTTTGTGTTCAAATCCTTCCCAGTCTTCAAAGTCTACCTGAAAGACACCTCTTACAAAAAAGCTTCCCTTGGATTCCCCCATCTCAAAGTAGACTCTTCTGCTGAATCTCCTTTGTGTCAGCTATACCTCCATTGTTTCTTGTATCACATTTTACCCTGCTTTTAAATTACTCATGCAGTTTTCTCATCTCTCCCACAAAATGACTTCAAACTCCTTAAGATGACTATCTAATGCATCTTTTGATCTCCTAAGGTGCCTGAATATCACAGGTGCTAAACTCTCTCCTTCCTAGAAAGAAGTCCCTAAAAAAGTTGAAGCACATGCCATGAACCTATATAACTACCAATCTGCTTTTTTGCTTCCTGGAGACAAACCCCCAGGCACTAAAGATTTTTGCAGTGACTTACTGTCTTTCTCTTCACCATTATTTCTGTCAGCCGTAGTTGCAAAGGACTGAATGTGTCTTTCCCCAAATTCATATGTTGAAATCCTAACCCCCACGTCGTGTATTAGGAAGGTAATTAGGTCATGAGAGTGGAACCCTCATGAGGATCAGTGCTTTTATAAAAAGGGACCCCTGAGACTCTCTTGTCCTTTCTGCCATGTGAAGATACAACAAAAAGATGGCAGTCCACAACCTGGAAGAGGGCTCTCACCAGAACCAGACTGTGCTGGCACTCTGAGCTCGCATCCAGCCTTCAGAATTGTGAGAAATAAATTTCTGTTGTTTATAAGCCACCCAGTCCATGCATACTTTGTTACAGCAGCCCAAACAGACTAAAACATCAGTCAGCAATTTCAGTGCACATGTAGATGATTCATCCAACCACTGGACTCTTAGGTAATTGACCTCTCTTCTCTACTGATCTGGCTCACTACCACAATTCAGGGACCCACTGCCATAGTCACATGTTGGACCTTGTTATTACCAATTCTGAACTTTAAACATTCCACTCCCTCAACATCACTTTCTCTTCTGTTCACTCACTCACTCTAGAAACCCCTCTTCACAATTCTCTAGCCCAGAAATACCTATAATTCATTGACTCTATCCCCTTATCCACTTAGATTTCATGAACCATGATTCATTATTATCACAGTGTGAGACACACCCTCAGTAGATCTGCCCTTTTATTGAGTGTTCATAGACACTTGGCAAAATTCTAACTCTAGTTAAATCTAACTCTCCACTCACCCCTTGCTTACAGCAAACAGCTGAACATGGCTGCACAAAAATCACATACCCTGCTAACCGAACTCAAATTAAACTTATGATCTCAAACCTCAAATAAATCCTCAGTATTGCTGGCAACTCTCTATATTTTTCTGGCAAATTTATTCACCCACCCTCTGAAGCTACTATTTTGCATTTTCTCCTTTCTTCTCTAGCATCCCCTACCTTATCATTGCTCCCAGTTGCTCACTGTGTCTCTGAGAAGGGAAGTGATCAAATGAGAACTTGCACATTTCCCCATCACTTTCACGTCTACCACCTTCTGGGGCTGTGCCCATTTAATATACCTCTTCTCAGTTATAATGGATCAACTGTCCTTGCTTGTATTTACAGCCTACTCCTCCTCCTTTCTGCTCATGCTCATCCTTTCTTGCCTCTTCAGGGATTTTAATCTTATAATTATCCCTTCTGTCCTCTACATCCTTAAGGTTTTTCTCTTAAACCTTGATTGGTTCATTCTTAATAGCACACTGATTTGCAATAGTAACTCCCTTTAAGAAAGACAAACTTAATCCTGCATCCTCTCCAAATAACACCCCATTTCTCTCCTGATTTTGTATCAAAACTCTTCAAAGGAGTTATTCCATCTTTGTAGTTTCCCATTCTCTCGAATCCACTCAACAAATTATGTTTTGGTCTTAAGTATTCCAAGGTGCTGTTTTTGACAAGGGTACTAGTGACCTCCACATTGTCTAATCCAATGGGCAACTCTCAGCCCTCACTGTTACTCTGTTCCTCACAAGTATTCAGCAAGACTTTTTCACTCTCCCCTTCTTAAAACTGTTTCTTCATTTGGCCTCCGTGATTCCACACTTTCCTAGTTTTCTTCCTACCTCACTTGTCACCTCTTTTCTGTCTCTCTCATTGGCTCCTCTCCCTCTTCTCCACATCTAAAAGTTAACAATACCATAGCTCAATCTTTAGCCCTCTTCTCTGTCTACTCTTGGTCTTGACAATCAAACCCAAGCTCCATGGCTTTCCAAAAGATCTATAATCTGACCACTTCAAATTTATAGCCCCAGCCCCAACAATTGCCTATACTCCAAACCTGAATATTCAACTACCCATTCAGTATTTTCAGCTGTATATCTAATCAGCATCTCAATGTTATCATGTCTCAAACTGAACTCTTTGTCCAATCAGACCTCTTTTCTAAATGTACACCATCTCAGTAAATGGTACCTCAATCATTTGGATGCTCAGACACAAAACTAGAATCATTCTTGATTCCTTTATTTTACTCACACCCAATCAAATTAAAGAAACTCTTGTCAACTCTACCTTTGGCCATATATCTTGTACCCAATCCCTACTCATCAACCCCTCTTCGCTACTACTCTAGTTCAAGCTATAATAATCTCTTACCTCGAATGTCTGCAATAGACTGCTGAATAGTCTTCTTTACCCTGCCCCTCTTTTAAATCCTTACTTGATACAATAAGCATTATATGTATATTAAACTCATTTAGTCTTCAAAACAATCCTATGAAGTAAGTAATTTTATTATTCTCACTACACATATAGAGAAATAGAAGTACAGAGAGTTTAAAAAACTTGGCATGGTCACATAGTAAGTAGCAGAATGATAATGTAAGTCTACTCTAACCACTGGAATATAAATGCCTCCAATTCCATCATATCATGTACTTCCTTCACTAGAATGTAAGCTCCATGAGGGTAGGGACTTTGTCTGGTTGCCACTGTATTGTAATAGTCCCTGAACTGTAGGCACTTGGAAATAAGTACTGAGTGAATGAATAAATGAATGTGTCTGCCTCTAGTTGTTCTTCTTCCCCTAATTGGCAATAAATGACTAAGTAACTACCTTAATTGATTAATTAAGTCATGACCTAAACAAGTTGGAATAAACATGCTCAGTGTGAGACCACAAAGGGTTTGCCTATAAATAAAGTCCTTGAGATACAATTTGCTGAGTAACATCCATTTTGGATTCTCAAGACATTTTTTATTTTCATTTTTTTCCAAGACATTTTTTAAAAATGTAATCCTGGTTCTTCATAAATGACTTGCAAATCAGCAAATTAATAATATGCTCAGAAATCTAAAGCAACCGTAATTTTATAAGGTTAATTTACAAATCAGCTTATAACTACTCAAAGATAATTTGAATTCTTACAAATACAAATACCAATTGGTTCAGGTAACTCATTAACCATTGGAAGAAGAGCAGACTGAATTTTTAGAAGGAACACGGAAAAGTAAAATTTAATTATTGCTCAGTGGGGCAATGGTTACAGCTAAGGGGTCTGTTAGAAAATGTTCTGTAACCTTGGAAATAGTTTATAAATTCTTCCTCAAATACACTAATCCATGAAATGATTTTTTGAATGTTAGTTATTGTAGCTGGCTTTTACTGGAAATTACATGATCTATCAGTTTGAAAGCTCTCCCCAGTGCTCATTCCAGCTTCTCCAAACACTAACTCACATAACTTCAAAACTCTTGGCATTAGAAGTGAGGAATTCCTACTCCTCAAATACCACTTTTTCTCACCACTAATTTTTCTCCACATTTATTTTAATTTTTCTTTTATTTAATAAGTAATTTGATAATGTTTACCAAGTGCTTATCACTGTTTTAAGTGCTTTATAAATATTTACTCATTTGATCCTCCAAACAATCCTGTAACAAGAGGAAACTGAAACACAGAGCGGTTAAGTGACTAGCCCAAGCTCTGACATTCTCAGTAAGTACACCCTGTTCTCATACTTGAGGAAGAAGAAAAGGCATCTGTGGAGCAAAGGATAGTGGATATTCTTGAGTGAGGAAGACACCCAGGTGTTTGGAAAAAAAAAAAGGCATGTGGACAACTGGAAAATAGCCTGGACCACCTACACAGAGCAAACATATTTTATGATGCTGGCCTTTTACATTCACAATCATTGTTTAAAGAAAGGCGACTACCTCATATGTCACTAGACTTTTTTTTTTTTTTCTGGAGCAACCTGGTCATAGTTGGAGAGAAAGTGGAGGCAAAGATGAAAAGCATATGTGATGGGATTGGGGAAAGATGAATAAGACCTGGAAAGGGAAAAAAAGTATGTGTGCATATGTAACATTATCAGGATATCTTGTAAATAGAAAAGTTGTCAATATATAGGTGGACAGAGGTCTAAAGTGATAGGAAAACACTAAATGATTCACACATATAAGAATAGGAAGCCTTGGGTTTGTATGCATAATTTGGCAATATTTTTGCCTGGTTGCAATTGGTATTATCATTATAAAAATCAAGCTTCTCAAACAGGATTAAATCAAAGTCACAGAAGTTCTTAGATATTTAAATTCACTTGGACAACAAAGATTTTCTATGGCTACTGTATTTAAGGTGCACTTACAGGGCTGCAGGAAGCACAAAGGTTATCAACTTAGGATGACCCTGACCCTCAAACAATGTAAATACAGCAAAAGAGGCCCTAAATTTCTAGCATGTTTTATATTACCTAATTTTTTATTTGTTTACATCTGGGAGGCTAGCAATCAGCTAGTTAGATTTGCTCCCTACAGAACAAATAATGAATTCTGGTACCTTAGATCTCAAAGCTAACAAGATGAGATGGAGACCCTAACAATTTCCCACCTGATTTTGGTAGTTTCATAGAATAAGAACTCTAATTTATAGTCAGTAAATATTAACTAGCAATGGTATATGAACAAAACTATTTAGCTCTTATTTTAAATATAACCGTCTAAGGATAAATCAACACCTTTATTATTAAAGTTTCATATTTAACCTCACTTTAGTTTTGAGAACTAATTTACTCTAACCTTTTTACTTAGGATTAGAAGTTTTTCACTGTGTTCTTTGCTCTAAAATCTCTGGCCAGGTTTTGAGTTTTAAAAGGCCCTTGAATCCATTCTTAAATGTTTTGTGGGCAAAGAGATCTCTAACTTTCTGTATGTCAGACAAAATTTCTGGTTTGGCATTCAAAGTTCCCTCTTATGAACTCCTGAATATTTGCAACTGGCAAAAAAAAAAAAAAAAAGAAAGGCAATGTTTATAGTAGACATATACTTCACCTGGTCTATGGAGAGCCCTAGAGTTCATATTTTCCTAGTCACAAAGTAATATAAAAGTCACTCTCACAAATGAAGGGAAAAAATAAATATTACACATTCATCCTGAACAACAGCAACAACAACAAAAAAAAACAGAGCACCATGAAACAGGCCTCTATGTTTCCTGAAATGGGTTTGAAAGAACCAACACAATTGCCCAGCTTGTCTTACCCCCACCCCTTCACCCAGCAATTGCCTTTACCTCTTCTGAAGGAATTGGTTAGCAGAGATATGGATCAAAACTTTAGTTATCATTTTGTACCACATCTGAGTTGTAGAAAAAGGAAGTATCCCTCTCACCCCAAACTCAGCTGTGTAAACTTCTTTTCCCACGGGAGTCTTCAGGAAAACAGAAGACCAGCATACTAGGAGAAGGTTCGGGGCTCAATGGGAGGCCCAGAACTTCACAGATTGGGAAATGATTCCTACCTCCTAAATACCAGAAACCACATGACACAAACCCATATGTCAAAATCCTTTCTATATATTTTCTTTTCTTTAATTTTTCTCCTTGACTCCTTAGAGAGAGATCTTGAGTCATTCCTAAGCTCCTATGAATAGTCCCTTAGCAACCATTTTAAATAGGATTAGATGCAACTGTTCTCTATTTAAGGGTGTTATATTACAAAAATCCCAGTATAGACAGAAACAGACTGGGGACGGGAGTGTGGAATGTATTCTTCAAGTAATTTTAAGAAGATTATAAAATTTATAAAAAGATAAAGCAATTCCCCGCCAAACAATATTCAAGTCGGAAAAAATCAGGGTTTGTCAAAATATACTTGGTTGTTCACCAACTAGCCTCTCCTTCCAGCCTCTCCTATGAGCATCCATGTCAATTTGTCCATCTGTCATACTGATGGGTGAGCTAAGCCTAACTATCTCCCAGGTGCTTTCTATCATAAGACCCTTCTTTACAAATATTTAGCAATATAAAATTATATTACTGATCTTTTAAATGACAAAATATTTCTCATATTTCAAATAAGTATAATAACTCTTTTAACACAAAACATACAGCATACAGTTCAGAAACTTGTGGTTGTTGTAAGGCATTAGCACGCGGATTTAATAGCTGGATCAAAGTAGCTTTTGGTTAAATAAAGAAAAAGTAAGTCTGAGTCTATTTCCCTTAAAAAGTTCAAACCATATCTGATTGCAGTCAGTTGTTTTCAGAACAAGACAGTGTGTGAAATTCAAGAAGCTTTCACGAAGTCTATTTTTCACATTTGTTTTCACCTAGGATTTTATAATAAAGGTATATGTCTTTTGTTTGCAAAATAATACTGAAACATCAAATCCTTCTTTCCCATGCCACTGGGTTCACAGAAGACAGCAAATACTCTTCTCCCTCTAAAGTTCTATTTATTTTACTAATAGATTTTTCTGTTGAGCAATATGATTCAGTACCTGACACATAATACTTACTCAATAAATATTTGTTCAATTAAATTGGATGTTTAAGCTTGTGTTCATTTCTAAGGACTAATATTTGCCAAATGTTTCATCAAGACCTCTTGAGCACCTTCTTTACCATTAAAGAGGTTCCTTGTCATTGCAACAAGTCATTGTTTGGGGAAGATTATGGGACCATCTCTGGGAACAATGCTATGACATTTTAAATAAGTATGTCAGCATATGAAAGGAGACGCAGTGAGAAAAGAGTCATTAAAAATAAATACACTTATTATAATTTAGTAGAAATTATGATAAATAATAGCAAGAAAAAGGTAGAATATTTAAATTCTATTCCAATATTTTACACATCAGTGTTTTATGTTTGCTCTATTGGAAACACAATGGGGCAAGAAATAAAGAAGCTGGAGAAGGAAGGAATGATGAGATGTGAAGAATTCATTTCAGTATCAGAGATTTTGTTTTCAAATGTTTCAATAAAACATATTTGGACTAAGCAAAAAATGTATTACCTAAAACAAAAGAAGAACTGTCCCTGCCTCTTTGAAACATTCTTACATTCCCTCCTAATATAACTTCATAGACTATAAAAAAGGCAAGGTTGAATGCCAGTTTTTAAGCTACTTCATTTTCAGATTTTTCTATACCTAATTCCAAATTCTCCTTTGGACTCAAATGACTAGTTTCAGGATATGAACTTGAAGATTTAATAAAAAATCTGTATCTATCTATAGATTTTTATAGAGAGAGAGAGCAGCAAAATTTGAGAACATAAATCTACTCTTCTTAACACGGGATACAAGGATTGTGGCACGGGTAAGGAAAGAGGATTTCCTCCTTTCAGTTGGAGCCCCACTGACAGGAGTCCACTCCCATAGGTCTTAAAGGATATGCGATGAGGTCAAAGTTAAGAGATATAAAACATAAGAGAAACAGCAAGGCCAAATTTAGGTGGAAGCCCTGTAAAGGCCTGTGACATGTGTTCTTTGCCATATACTGACTCACCAAGGCCAGACAGTGTCTTACACTTCGCAAGTATCAACAGATTTCTGACAAATAAGTGCCCTTTAAGCCACTACCTTTAGACTGATGTGTATTAAGAAGCAAAGGTTTCAACAGTTTTGTATATTTCAAAGCTATGTTAAGTAAGATCTTGTGAGAACAAGTCTAGCCTATTTCTATAGATGTAATCCATCTCAAAGAGAGAAATCTTCACCAATGGCTATTTTTATTTCCAGTGCTAAATCCATCAAGAAACAGTATGAGGAAGTAGGGGATGCTGGCTATTGCTGGCTGACCACAAAAATAGTGCATTTGCATCATACAAGCATTAAACTTACGAGAATTTAACCATATGACAGAGAGAGAAATAAGGAAATTGTTTAAATAGTGGGCAGGAATCCATTCACCATTTCCAATTCTCTTCATAAGCATTTACTATGAGTGAGCGTGAGAATCTTCTACGCCAGGGCAGTCTCACTTCCTGTCTCTCATCCACAGAATACCTCTCCAGTTGAGTGAGACTGTGGTATTCAGTGAATTCAGTGACACACAGACACATATCTTTTTTATCCAACACAGACCTGAAAACACAACTACATAACCTGGGGCTCAACAGAGCTGCTTTATGCAATGCCAGAGGATAGAACATGATGGTTTGCTTTCAATGTGGATTCTTCCAAAGGGGTTTTCGAAAGTGAAATTTCAACAATCCCCAAATTTCACTTTACCTACCACACTACCTATAGAACCCAAATTAGATTTGATTCCACTGTCACCTTCACCCTTGCAGAGCTTTAGTGGAAAATTCTCCCCCTGATCTCCTTTCCTTCTCCTCCAATCCAGTCTTCCTCGTGGAGCCAGGCTGACTGACAGACTCATCTCACCCTATGTAGCTGCTGGTACTCCCCAAGTTCTCCTTCACTACTTCCTAGACAAAAGGATAGTAACAAATTATTTAATTTTTGGCTTGAGGCAAACTTCGAGCTATCAGAGGGCACCTTTCACACACCTCAAAAATATCCAAATTCACTTAGAACTAACTTCTTTTGTTCTCAGCATTTTACCTAAGGCATAGAGCATATAGGCAAAAGTACTGCAAAAAAATGATATTGTGTGTACCATACACCATCAAAAATGTATATGAAGTACCTCTGAGAGCAATCCTGGATCACAAAGGATATGGAACCGAGCAGAGGGGATAAGTATCTTGATAAGACCAAGAAAGTGAGCAGGAAATAAGTTCAAAGTCATAAAACGTGCATAATTCAGAGCAGCAATAACAGGCATTTAGCTGAATGGCCTCAATAAATGTGTATCTTTCACTTCACAGTCTTAAAAAAATCTGTTAAAAAAAAACAAACCTCTAAGTGCATAAAACAATTATAAGCACTGATAATTACAAATTATCAATACAGAATATGAGACTTCATGCCCAGTTAAAAAATTCTAATTAGTCCCAGAGTTTGGTAAGCATCATGTGGCTCAGTGTGTACTCACGGACTGGACACTATGCACCGATGGGCCCCCCAGTGACTATGCCAGACCCTGTCGTCAGCCCAGGGACCTCACAGCCAGCATTCGGCCAGTCCAAAAATGCACAATATTTCACTGCATTCCAAAGCTTCCACAGTCAGGCAAATACCCTGAAACCTTTGTTTTACTTTTCTCTCCATCCCTCTAAAATTATGTATTTTTAAAACATAAAATGTTTATCTCCCCTTAAGCCTTGGACTGTCAGCTTATCTGATAGTCTATCAAATGGGCAGTTCTTTTTAATTTTCTCCTGATCAAGGGAAAAGCGTGTGCAGAGAAATGCCTTCTTTCTCTCTCTCTCTGATTTTCACAGCCTCCCACCATAGCCTTATTACTAAAAAGTTATTTCCCATCTGTAAATTAACTCTCCTCGGCTCCAGTTTAGACCTCTAAGCAGAGGCTGAGACAGTCATGCTGAAATCCTCTGACCATCCAACTTATAGAAAATCATTGGTGTTTGAAAGAGATGGGTTGACTCTCCTCATCTGGGCTGCACTCGTGTTCTATGAGAGGGCAGAAAGCATAACATCTACAATATGAGGAATGCCAGGAAGTACATTTCAGAGTCCAAATTGCACTTAATAAAAGGCTGAGTCTATACTAATTTTTTTCCAATTCAAACAGTATAAATTTTATTAGCAGCATTACCAATAATTACAAACCACTTCTGATAAATTAAAAAACTAGCTCTGACATGTACATAAAAAACAGAGCTTCCTGAAAGTTTAATAAGCTCTGCAGTAACTTACAGAATCACATAATTGTTGTTAATTTTAGCATACCTCTGTATTTCCTGATGCAAGCCAGAGCCAAAACATTATTTTAATTAAGCAATTAATTCATTTAAATGAATGAAACATTCTTGAAAACTCAGAGACCCTAGAGGGTTAGATTAGAGAAAGTAGAATCAAGACTAGAATCCACGAACTCCTGAGCTAATGTGTGATTAAGAGGTCAGTTTGCCGTGCAAATTTCACCAACTCAGAGTCAACTCTTCATGTGTGTCAAAATGCACAGCATGAAAAGGAGGCCACAGAATTCACTCAGTAGTTGTATCTGTCACTTAATATGAGTAAAAGATGATTTCAGAAATATTTTCAAAGAATGGTAAGTATGAAATAAACTGCCAAGACAATAGGATCGAAATACTGACACGTGGGGAAATCAAGGAAGTTGAGATTAAATGACTTTTTAACTTTCTCCCTTTACACTCTAATCATCTCTTACAGGTTTAAATACATACTCTTTGCAAAACAAACATTTTATTCATTGACTTTGGCTCTGGGTCTTAATTTTCTAAACAAAAATATATGGTGGTAAGAGAAGCACTGTAAAAATGTTAATTACCAGATGAAAAGGTTCATTTAGGCTTGAACAAAACATATTGTAACTTCATGCTGAAGGGAAAATAATAGGGGGTGCTCAAACTTCACCAACGACTGTGCAGCCAACACAGCATCCTCTTCCTTTCTAAATGTGCTGTTCTGCCTCATCCACAGTTTTGTTTTGTCTACAAGTAAATTAAATACCCTATATGCAGCCTCCCGTATAGTTAGAAATGCTGATTTCACCCTGAAGGGCTGACTCTCCTACAAGGAGAGGTCACAGAGAAGCAGCAGCTCATGGAAGTAGTGCCTCGCTCCCATCCACCCAGCTCCTCTCCTCCAGAAGGTTTCCCCTCCAGCAGCCCTGAGGGGATGGCACAGTGTTGGATTTACCCAGCAGGGGAGAGGCCAAGGGCCAAACAAGAAAAATCACTCCTCCCCGGAAATGACTGGCATTATAGAGGAATGGATGCTTCATCTCTCTTCTGGGAAAATTCCCCACTGAGGCTCTCATATTTCTGTCTCCTGTAATGAGGAGGAGTAGAGAGCAAAGAAGGAAAGAAAGAAGATAAAGTGCCTAAATTTCTGCCCAAATTACCCATTATTTCTTCCCTAAAGAAATAAAAACAGAAACTAAAAGCCAGAGTGCCCTCTTTGGAGGTGGAGGGGAAAGAACACCAGTCCCGCTAGAACCAAGAGACAGAGGGTAAATGGAATTATAACTGCCCACCTTTCACATCACCAAGCCCTCTTACCAACCATGTGGTGTGAAAGATCTAGCATTGCCTGCTAGATAACGTAAAATACATCAGCCTCTTAATTTCAAACTTGAAGGAAAAAAAAAACAACTAAGAACTAATTCTCAGAATTATACTGATCCTTATAAGTCATTGCCAACTTAAGTATAAAGAAAACTCTGGAAGGAACTTTATCTCTTAGAAAATTTGCATTAAATGTTATGGAATATATATCCAAATTACTAGAATTTCGCCAAGAAAACACAGACCTTTATTACGTACACTTGCTTTTCTTATGAGTTAAAAGCAGGCATTTATATATATATGGTGTGATGGAGCTATGCAAGCTGTGAGCTAGAACTTGGTAGTGATGGTTAGATGTTTTTATTATACTATTATTTTTTAGTATTTTTTTTAAAGATTTTATTTATTTATTTGACAGAGAGAGACAGAGTGAGAGAGGGAACACAAGCAGGGGGAGGGGAGAGGGAGAAGCAGGCTTCCCGCAGAGGAGGGAGCCCGATGCGGGGCTCGATCCCAGGACACTGGGATCATGACCTGAGCCGAAGGCAGACGCTTAATGACTGAGCCACCCAGGCGCCCCTATTTTTTAGTATTTTCATTACATCTTAATCTCAGCAAAGGTATAGAGCTTTGATGTGTATGTCCTTTTAAAATACTGGGAAATTATCCCCAGACAACTGGGGGACATATGATAATTTCCCAGTATTTTAAAAGGACGAAATTTAGGCACTTTATCACCCCTAACTTTGTATGAAAATACCAGCATTATGTCAACTATTCACCAGCATAAGTCCACACCAGCCTTACATGTAAACAATATTTTTGAAGGTTATTTTTTACATTGTATTCAGCATTATGAGTATTTACTCAAGAATGCCACTGATTCAATGTGGCAATCTATTAATTTTTTAAATAGGGCATTCCTGTACAAAAAGTTAGTCTAACCAGTTGGAGGTATTCTTTCATGCCACAAACTCAAGACAGAGTATTCTTTTCCATTGAATACAGACCATCCGAATTATGTATGTAAATCTGTATGCATTCATCTGAGATTATAAACTCAATAGGTGAGTCAAAATGCTTCCTTAGCAAAACAACAAATGTGAAGAATTAAATCTGCAGACATAATGCAACGTAAGTCTATTCCGAAGTGCTACTAAAATAAAGGATATTACCCTAGTTTGACGTTAAAAAAAAAAAAGCACCCAACTTCTTCTGTGTGTTCCTAAAGCTCAGGTAACTGCATTGTGCTAAAATCACTACAATGAATGGGAGTATTCTGGCTTAGTACAATGTCAGAACCAAAGTTCCAATTGTGATTCAAAATTCCTTTATATAGTATCAACACAGCAAGTACTGTACTTTTGAGCTGGAACAGGCTCATACAGCATAAATGCACCTGTCTTTATACTCAAAGAGATGTGAATACTGGGTGCATAGTACTATTTAAATTCATACTATTATAACAATTATTATTGCCAACAGTTGCTAATGCTGCCCATGTATGAAGAGATATGCCAACTACATTATATAACCATTGTTATCTCATTTATTCCTCCACCCATCCGTTTCACGGATGAGACAACTGGGGGACATATGACTTAAGCTGTTAGAGCCCTGGAATCAAACCCAGGCACTGGTTTCCCTGCATCCCACAATAATTACTACTAGCACCAGTGGTAAGAGAGTATATGAGAGAAATTTTTATTCACCACCTGCATTTTAGTACCTGGTAGTAATAACAAAGTTTATTTGCCAGTTCCATGGAACATTTACTACTTGTGTGGTGTAATCTTTACCTAAATCACTTTTCTTCTATTTTCTTTTATGAAAAGTAGGGATAGTTGTAATAACTGTCTTACTGACTTCATAGAGTCATAATAAGAATGAATAAGGAGTGTGCATATAAGCACTTTTTGCAATATGAGCAAATGGTAGTTGTTGATGATGCTACTTTGTCATAAAGAAAAAATACTGTACTCTTGAATTGTTGGCCAAATGGATGTTAGAAGTAAGAAAGAAGGAAAGTCCAAGCAACCAATATTTTGGACTTAAAATAACTTCAAGGAGGTTTGTGTTCTTTCTCCGAAAAAAAAAAAAAAACATTCTCTACGGGAAGTATAGACACTCTCTACATAGTCAATTCCATGCCAGGATTTTCTAGATGTCTTCAGAATATTCTCCCTTAACAATCTTATTGTCATTTTGGGCAGGACGAAGAACCAGGGATATGGGTTCCAGATCTTATTCTGATGCTGGAGAGTCACTGGAGCTATCTGGGGCACACCACAGTATAAGCTTGAGGAGGACAGGGACTCTGCACCTACAGCCTCAATCAGGACCTGCTACATAGCAAGTGCTCAAAAGTATTGGTTAAATGGATGAATAAACCACCATAACTATAAAAGAAGGGTATTGACATAGATGAGTAGTTTTCACATGTTTCCTTTTGCTGCAGAACTTTTTTTTTTTCAGTAAGATCCCCAAATCACAAAATATAAAACAGATAAAGGTAGTGAGCTGGAAATGAAGCAGCAATATAGCCCACAGATGCCTAGACCCTACCAACAACAATTTTTCCTTGTCCAGTCAACATTACTCCCCAACACTTTGGGACAGCTCCACCAGACACAGTGTGGAAACCACTGATTTGGACGCTAAAGCCCTTTTTGACTCAAATTCCATGAATCTAAATATTGATTTCTATCTTCAACAGGTTAATTATTTCTACATCAAAGAAAGTAAACTAGCTCCTTATTGGAAATAAGTGGCTTAATTACTAAAACATTTACTTTTAAAGTATTCTAATTTGCTCACTAAACATGCCATATGCTCCCTTACATTTCCCATCCTCTCTTGCAGTTGCCTGGCCCTGGCCAATGGCCCATGAGCTGTAGTAATGCACATTAATTCCACCTCCTCCATCCCTCTCTTCCCTGGATGTGACCACATGTTTGAGATCACTACTTCCACATGGAAGAAGGCCACCCAATCCACATGGAACTGTGCAAATAAGAAATAAAATTTATTATGTTAAGATGTTAAGCTCTGAAGATTTGAAAGTGGTTTATATTAATTTTTTTTGACAAAGACATATTTTAAATTTAATGGAAATATTTAGACTGAGCACTGAATAGATCTAAAATATACTGCTCTATTTTCCTGTATAACAAGGAGTCCTCAGACTTTAGTGCCTATGGAACGCACACACTTCAAGAGATGAGGTAAGGATTGTTTTGGGAAAAATTACCTAAATGGGAAGAAGGGATTTTCCAAAAACCATATACCGTAGTTGCCCCAAAACTTATGTCATTGAATTAAATCCCATCACTGTATATTTCCACACTGTCTGAAGTTCCAGGTAGATTGTCTTCTTTACAAAAAACTGGTGGGAGGAAATAGAGGCAAAGTTTTCATGAAAGCATACCTTTCCAATAAATGTAGAAAAAACAGATAAATCAGTTCCCAAGTGAAGTCACTACCCTCCACAAGTCTTGGTCATTGCCTCACAGGCATGTGCAAGTGTTTCATAGGTATATTTATAATTTAGAATTTGGTGATATTGTCAATCCCCAAAATAGACCTACAATCTGGACACTCCTAACAATTGATTTAAATACTCAGTTTTGTTTATAAATCTTAGGTTTATCCTCATCCTATTAATTGACTTCATATTTAACCTGTGACTTCCTTTAATTTTTAGGCAGTTAAGGAATATTTAACTTTCCCAAGTTTCTTATTTTGAATTTCAGCTAAAATTATTAAGTGGATGCCTTGCCAAGCTGTTCAGATGCCCCTTTGAGGATGGGGAGACTCATTCCTCTACATGTTGGGGATGCTTTAGCTATCAACCCTCCCTTCATATATGAAGAGAGCTACCTCTCCCAAGGCCAGGTCCCATTGCCTTGGCAGCCTGAATCCAGTGACTGGAATATTATAACCAGTTTCACAATTCCCAACAGGCTAACTGAAGCCTTCCCACTGCAGCCCAACTTCTCCTAGCCTCTCTGCTTCCCTTCCCATACAGATGTTAATCCTGAAGGTACTTCCTAATAAACTTCTTGCACAATAATCTCCATCTCAGTGTCTGCTTCTGGGGAACCTAACCTACAATAAATCTAAATTACTCTCCAAACACAGGGATGGGAAACAAGTCAAACTAGAGTGGTCAAGTCTTACCCTACCACATTGTGTTTCCTAAACTGTTCCTCATCGTAAAGGATCTGAAGCAAATCACGTCATTTTGTATTCTGTATTCCTAAATGCTTTCAAGTTAAAATAAACTGGGGCATCTTGGGAGACAGGGCAGAAACATGAACTGAAAAGATGTATATGGAAAAGAGAAAGGATAATTTACCTTGATAACAATGTGCTCCTTTATGGAGATTTCATATGTGTTTTTATATGTACACACACATGCACACACACATATGTATGTTATTGAATTGAAAAATTAAAAATTTTCTCTCTCTCTGAACATGAAAACCCAAATACAGACTTGAGAATATCTTTGCAATTTGTAGAAAAAAAGAACAATGACAAAATCCTAATCAGGGCTCTCTTTTGGTTGGAAGAAACAGAAACCCACTCAAACTAGCTCAGATCGAGGTGACACAGCAATCAAAAAACAAACAAGCAAACAAAACCCCAAAAACAAAAACAAAAAACAACAAAAAAAGTTTACACAGCAAAGTGTTCAGCCAGCCTCAGAGTGACTCAATCTGGGAGGTCAGGATCAAAGATCCTTGGTGCCTCATGGGCCAAAAGGCCTCTCTTACCTGCATGCCTTTGTCAGTATCTCACTCTCTGTTGACAGGGCCCAACATGGCTTCCTCTGTAGACCAGTAATCATCTGTTTTTTTGGTAAATCCACATTCCTGCTTTCCACCCCAACTATTTCAGACTTTCTTCCTCATCCTCAAATCTCCAGCTCCCATCACTCTCAGAAGACGATTCAACTCCCACTTCACAGGAAAAATAGAAACCACCAGACATTAAGTCCCTTATCTTTCTAGTTACAAACTTATACCCTTTCTCTTTTATTCAAACCATCTGGTTCACTATATTCTTTCCATCAACTGTTAAACATTCTTAAATTTATTCTATTTAAATTCCATTTAAAAGAGGCCCACATTGGGAGCTACCTCCCATTTCCCTCCTGGTATCCCCTCATTTCTCCCTTCCCAAATATTCCAAAAGATCTGCCTGTATTAAGTGTATGGATTGATTCATGTCTCTCACTCTGACCACTCCAACTGAATCCAATAGTTATTTATCAGTCTTCATTGTATTTGATGTCTCAGAATTTCCTTTTTAATAATTTACATACCATGATAGGTACAGATCTTAAGTGTACAGCTTGATCAATTTCAACTAATGCATACACATGTGTAATACACATCCCTACAAAATACGGAACATTTCTATCCCTCCAGAAAATTGCTCCTTTCCCTTTCCTGTCAACCCCTCAGCCCTGCTACCATAAAAAAAGAACACCAATCTGATTTCTAACACCATGGATTAACTTTGCCTATTCTAGAGCTTCATGTAAATAGAATCATATGGTCTGCACTATTTGTGTCTGGTTTTTTTTATTCAACATGATGTTTTTGAGATTTATCTTTGTTGTTCATATGTCAGCAATTTACTATTTTTTTAATGTGGATTTAACATTTTTATTTTCTTTTCATTTGCACAGTTATCAGGCCCCAAGAAACAAAGCATCGCATATAGACTTTTTGTGTATATAAACACAAGCGTACACACATAACCTACCTGGGTCCTCAAGGATGAAATAAAAGCAAAAAGAAAAGGCATAATCCTTATTCCCAAAAGTTTAAAGGTAAGAAGAAGCAAAAAGGTCAAACATCCACAGAAAATGCAGAAACAAACTTGGGTTTAAATTCTGGCTCTACCACCTACTCATACCTTGGCATTAGCCATGTTCTACCATCTCACTGTGCCTCAATTTCTCACTTGAGAATGGGGACGATAATACCCACTCTGCTTGACCGGCGGGGGGACTTGGAGAAAAAGCAGATAAAACATCTAGCATAATGCTTAATACCCATAAACACTCAAAAACACTCTATTCAGACAGTGGGAGGAGATACTTATTATTTCAGTAACAAGGCTGGTTTTCTTGGCCCCAAAAGTCAGTCCTAACCCTTCAAGGATATTTTAGAAACCCTAAAGTGGTATATCTAAAAGAGGGACATGAGGCAGAACCCCCTACTTTCAATGGATGTCCCTGGTCCTCCAAGGTCCTTTATGGCCTCTCTGGGCAATCAAGGTTATGTCGGTAATCATCTCTAATAAAGCAGATTTCAGTAAGCCTTTGTTAATGATCCCCATTTTCAGACACCCACCTAGGCAGGCGACTGCCCTTTGATGCTGGTCTCTAGGCAAAAGAGGTCTTCCTTTCTATTCTAACTACTCCATTCCAGAAGAAGAACACTATGGAACTGGTTGGCCAAATACCAGGACAATTCTTCTAGTATTAGGAGCTCTCAGTCTCTATTTCCTCTAGCACTAGTTAGGACAAAGATACAAATGTAGTGATCCGAAGGGGTACGTGCACCCCAATGTTTATAGCAGCAATGTCCACAACAGCCAAATTATGGAAAGAGCCAAGATGTTCATCGACAGACAAATGGATAAAGAAGATGTGGTATATATATATATATATATATATATATATATATATATATATATACAATGGAATATTATGCAGCCATCAAAAAAACCAAAATCTTGCCATTTGCAATGACATGGATGGAACTAGAGGGTATTATGCTAAGCGAAATAAGAGAAGGACATGTATCATATGATCTCACTGATATGAGGAATTCTTAATCTCAGGAAACAAACTGAGGGTTGCTGGAGTGGTGGGGGGTGGGAGGCATGGGGTGGCTGGGTGATAGGCATTGGGGAGGGTATGTGCTATGATGAGCTCTGTGAATTGTGTAAGACTGATGAATCACAGACCTGTATCTCTGAAACAAATAATATATTATATGTTAAAAAAAAAAAAACATAGTAAGAAGAGAAAAATGAAGGGGGGGAAGTCAGAGGGGGAGACGAACCATGAGAGACTATGGACTCTGAGAAACAAACTGAGGGTTCTAGAGGGGAGGGGGAGGGGGGGATGGGTTAGCCTGGTGATTGGTATTAAAGAGGGCACGTACTGAATGGAGCACTGGGTGTTATACGCAAACAATGAATCATGGAACACTACATCAAAAACTAATGATGTAATGTATGGTGATTAACATAACATAATAAAATAAAGTTAAAAAAAAACACTACTCAAAGCCTCAAAACTTACATCCCAAGAGGTTGAAAGCAATTTACTCTTGCTTATTGCTGGGCAATATTTCACTGGATGAATATACCACAGTTCTAAAATTCATTCTTCTGCTGAAGGACATCTGAGCTATTTTCAGTTTAGGGCTATTATGAAGAAGGCTGCTATAAACATTCCCTTATAAGAGTTTTTGTGAATACATGTTTTCACTTTTCTTCTATAAATACCTATGAGTGGAACTGCTGGGTCATAATGTAGGTGCATGTTTGGTAATTTTAAAAAAAATTACCAATTTTCTAAAGTGGTTGTACTATACTATGCTCCCACAGCGATGCATAAGAATTCTAGTTTCTCATTACCTTCACCAACATTTGATGTTGCCGTCTTTATTTTGGTCATCCAAGTGAGAGTGCCTTTTCCCCCTTGAAATACTCTCTTCCCTTTTATTTGCTGTATCACGAGCCTCCTGGGTTTTATCCTACCTTTCTCCACTTTAGTGTCTTTCCTAGGTCATTGCCCCCTTTCAACTTTTATAAGTGAGGTTTCCTTAAGACTCATTCTTAGGCTTTCTCCTTTTCTGAATCTAATCACTCATTCCCACCTGTAGCTTCATGGCTAGATGACTGATAAATTTATATTTCTAACCCATCCTCTCTTCTGAGTTCCTGTCCTATAGCCTGCAAAGGCCAAATGACCAAGACTAAACTTAGGATCTCCCTTCCATCCCTCCAGATGCTCCCAAAACCTGGTGGCACAAGTCAGAAGTCAACTCATATTCAATCCATTAAAAAAAAATAATTATGACTTTTGCTTCCCAATCTCTCTCAAATCTTAACACTTTTCCATCACCATCAAAGTCCTCGCTTCTAACATCTCTCACCACGACTTCTGCAATAGCCTCCCAGCTTGTGTATATACACAGATGTGCCCTGGGCCTTCAACCAATCAGTTCTTGATACTGTAGCCAGAATATTTTTTAAATACTAATAGGATTGTATCATATCTCTCTTCAAAATATTTGGGTTCTTTGGATAAAGATAAAAGTACCATGATCTGGAAGACCCTAAAGTGTGAAGCTTCCGCCTATCTTTCCAAGATCCTCTCAAACCACACCCCTCTTGGCTTTCTCTTGACTTTCTCCTTTTCCACAACACTGGCTTTCTTCTACTTCTTCAGGTTTACCACTCTGCCTTCCACCTGAGACCCTCTGTTCTTCCTGCCTGCTAGGTACTTCACTCCCTATTTGCCTAATTAACTCCCACTCATCCTCAGATTTTAGCTCAGTCCTCACTGTCATTTCCATGGAGAGCCATTCCTGGCCAGCCTGATATTAATCAAAATTCCTGGTTTATTTTATATCATCTTATCAAAATATCATATATTGTCCTGGGTTACATTTATCATAGATTTTAATTTTACATTTATTTTAAAATTTTACTTAAATAAAATGTACCTTCTCCTACAAAGGGTAGGGGATAGATAGTTCTATTAATTCTAGTACAATGCCTGGCATATCATAATTGCTCAATCCATTTTTGTTCTAAGAAAAAAAATGAATGGGTATTATTCATTTTCTTGACCTTCTGATTTTTTTCTTATTTTCAATTTGAAAGAGAATCTCATTAGTTCTTGGTCATCGAATCATCTGGACTTGGATCAAGTGTCCATCTTTAGTTCAATCAGTCATGGCCAGGGTGGGATCATATTGATACAGAGCTGCTTCTTCCAAAATGCCCAAGGGGGCAAAATTTATAGAAGGGCTGTAGGTACAAAAAGTAATACGAGGCATGTCCAGATCATGCAAATTATGTAAATGAGATAAAATGAACTTCTTTAAAAAGACTTTATAGAAAGTTTAAAAAAACTTTTAAGTTTTCAAGTTTGTGGGTATGAGAGTTTATATGTACAGGTGCATGGATGAGCTGGGAGTGTTTGTGGATGCATATATGAGTTGCCATTTCCTTCCCATTCCTCTAGTTCTTTCTTTGGGTCACTGACCAACAGTCTAGCTGAAGACAAACCTCCAAATGAGGGGGAACCAAGAAAAACTCTTTTCACAGTGAGCAAAAACCAACTGGCTTTTCTAAGTGAAAAAAACAAAATATGATTTTTAATACGTATATAATTCAAAAGCATAGTAGGAAAAGCTATTTGGAATCATAAATAAATTACTTCATATTGAAAACATTGTAACTTTCAGAGAAGTATTAAAAATTAAAAATAAAATGATCACAAGAAGTATTCATAGCTTAAATATAAGTCCAACAAATATCATAGCAAAGGAAATCTTTAAATAAAATACTTCTTGGTCCCTGGCATTGATCCACTTACTTTGAATAATACTCAATATGACGAAATTCAAAATCAACAAAGTAATTAAGAGTTCCCATGGAGTTTTCTTTCTTTCTTTCCTTCTTACTTTTTTAAATTTTCTCTCTCTCTCCTTTTAAAGTTTCCTATAACAGCATATACTCTTACTGAGCAGGCAAATCAAAGCAAAATTGAAAAAAACAATTTTTTGGATTTGAAGGTAGTTAAAATTATGTGGAGAGAGTATGACAGTAGAAAACACACTGGACCAGAAGATACAAGACCCAAAGTCTTATACCTAACTTTCTCACTAATTAATAATGAAAACCTGAAAGAATCTCTGGGCCTTAGTTTTCTCTTCTTAAAAGTAGAGTTGGAATTTATCTTCTGTGGCTAAAATGTTTCATCTTGATTGCCAACTCTCATCAGTTGATGGTCTGGAGTACTCCACTCAGAAAGGTTCGGAGGCATCCAACATTTATCACTGATGCTTTTCTAGGTTCAGGAAGTCATCTGTGCTCTGAGTATTTGCCAGCCCTGGACAGGATGGGCTCTAAGCTCTCATCCATATCTCAACTCAATCCAGTTATATTATGTCAAAGCCAGTGCTTTTCTGCCCTGGGCATGCAGACTGAGCAATTCAGTTCGACAAGCACTTACTGAGGTCCCACCATGTATCAGCCACAGTGTTAAGCAATGGAAATGACAATATGATTAGAAGAAGATACCTGCATTCAAGGAGTTTAAGTCTAGAAGATGACTTAAACAAGGGGCATTTTTTAATTAAAAAAATAATCCAGTACAATACTTGGCTTATGATCTCATTCTAAATACCAAATCAGAGAACATATATTATGGTTTAAACTGTTACTGAAGTTAGTGATGTTTTAAATCAAAGGAAATGTTTCCATTAAGCATGTCTGTCTACAGAATTACTTTTTAAAATGTATTATTTACATCCTCCCACACTGACATTCAAACACTTTAAAAATGCTGTCCTTCAAAAAGCCATTAATGATAAATTAAGAGTACAACAGATCATCTGAAAACTATATTTCAATTTCACCCTGTAATATCCAAATTCCAGTATATTCTTCTCATAAGTTCTGGCCAACTGTGGTTCTCTCAATAGCCAAAAACACTCAGCTCATTTTTTGCTTTCAGAATTTGCTGATAGAATTCCCATGGTTAGCATAACCTTCCCACTCCATCCACCTACTCTTAACCTATAAATCCATCCAGCAGCCTTAGGTGACTCTTCCACTCCATGTCCTCTGGGTTTATTCATTCATTCATACACACAGTTTAAAAAATTCAGGCACCTATTACATGCCAGGCACTGGCAAATAAGAATGATCCTGCTCTCGGGAACATATGCTGTACTGAGCTGGGACTGTAGAGTGAAAAAAGTTATAAAAAAGATGGGCACAGAGAAAAAATACAAAAATTAATCTGGTAAGTCTGAGAAGATGTACCAGATGAGATGTCACTTGAACTCATTTGAAAGGCTATGTAAAAATTAGGTAGATTGAGAAGGAAATTCCTGACAGAAAAACACAGGTGGAGTCACCAAGTTGTGAAGCAGTGGTGATACTCTGAGATCCTGTTCAGTAAGGCTATGGCAGGAAGGTGTGCATGGACCAGTGAAAAGGAGACAGTAGGCACAGCACAGATTATGAAATTTAATCTTTACACTGAAAGCACAGGGGTTTTATCGAAGGGACATGATTAAATGAATGTTAAAACGATTCCTCTGACAACAGTGTGAAAATGAGATTGGGGGGGGTGGGGTCTGATCAGTGGCAGGGAAATGAATTAAGAGGTTATTGCAGGCAACCCAGTGAGTAGTGATGACAGTCTACATTAAAGTAACAGCAATGCAATTGAAAAATAAAGGAGAAATTCAAAGGACTCTAAGAAGATTGAATTGGAAAGATTTGACAATGGATTGAATAAGGAGTTGCCCTGGAGATGCCATCCAGAAAGACAGGGATTATAAGAAAAGCACTGTGTTTAGGCAGAAGGTCAAGACATTATCCTGGATCACAATTGGTTTGAAGTTCCCAAGGACATTCAGGTAGAGATATTTACAGATGGTTAGGTACATGGATCCAGAATTTGGTAGAAAATTCTAAGGTAGTAAGATATATTTGCAAATCATTAAAATATAAGTATGATTGAAGCCATGAGTGTATTTGAGACTGACCAGAAACTGCACATAAAATGGGAGTAAGAAGGTTGAGAGTAGGACCCATGGGAAGGGCAACATTGTATTACCAATAAAAGATTGATTAGGGACACATAGGAAAGAAGAAGACAAATCAGAAGGAAATGGAGTTATAGAATGAAGGGCAAGAGAGAGCTTCAAAAAGTCCTCCAGCTTCTATTATAATCACCACTCATTTTGAACTATTTTGTATGGCTTATTTAGCATTTTTCCAAAGTACACATTGTATTTTTTAAAATTTGTACTACCTCACCAGGTAAATTATCTGCTACTTGGCCTGGGATTATAAATTGTTTGTTTTTTTCTTTTTCTGCATGTGGACCTCCAAGAACCTTAAACTATGCTGCCTTTATGAAAGACAGGGACTAGATAGAGAGCCACCTGACAGATCATCAATCATAGTTTTACTCAGTAGTAACTGTTACAGCTTAGGCCTTTGGAGCTCCAAATACCATGCAATCCCTTTCAGTGCCTGTGTCTGGAACAAAACTCAGACAATAGTATCCTTTCAAACTAGTATTAAGTTCTTATTCCAGGTTGCTATAGATTAGGTGGTTAGATTTGGCCTAGGGCATGTAGACATCTTTATATTGAAATACCCAGCCTAATTCATAAAAGACTTTACTATATTTTATTTTTTCCAAATTACATTTTTATGACAATTGTCATGATGGTCATGAAGAATATCAAAGTAGAATCTCTTTACAATTTTTACTCTTACCAAAATTTTAATATCCCAAATAAATAAGCCAGCTCATTTCTATTTCCCTTTATTTCAGAAACCAAGACATAAAATACATCAAGTTTTTCTCCCGAAAAAAAGGGTTAGGAAAGAAGACTTAAGCTCCAATATATTAGAAGACAGGATAGCTAAGAAAGATAAATCTGCTAAGCTGTATGAAATATAAAAGGAAAAGCTATTTGGTTACTTTTGTTTTCATCTCTTTCTACTAATACACTGTGTAATCTTTCTGACCTGGACAGAACTTCTAAATGTGGAGATATATATATACATATATATCACACAAAAAAGACTAAATACTATGTAAATCACTAGCAAGGTATTACCTGTTATATATACATATACATATATATATATATATAACCTTATATTTAAAGAAACCTGATAAATTTATTTAAACATTCCCTAGATATTTCATATACCATCCGCCCAATTTTTCTAAAAGGTAAAACCCCATAAATTGAAAACAAAACAGCTGGCCACTCAAATAAAGAGCTTCTCATGGCATTTGTTAAGAGTTACGTTTAAACATCAAGAACGATAATGTGGCACATGATGCTTGTGCGCTGATTACTTACAACTTTAAAATAACCTGATATTCTTAAGAATATCAGTAATCTCTTTGAATACTGCTCAAATATTGATCATATTCGAGTACAGGGATGCAAGTGGGTAGCTAATCAAATAGACCACACAAAGTGTAGGAAATACAGCCAGAAAGCCCCATCAATAACTCCTACTATCCTAGCTCCCATTTGTGAACATGCATGTGTCCATTAAAAGAAGGTAAACTGCGCAAGATAAATTCATATGACAGTGCAGATACTTTCATTGGTTTTTGATTCATTTATCTTCTCTATGTAAATATAATGGCATCTTCCAAACAATAATTACCTGTATAATGATAGGGAACACACACAAAAAAGACTAAATACTATGTAAATCACTAGCAAGGTATTACCAGTTATATTACATAAAGATAACTGTTTGGTTCATTATAATTCTTTAAAATAGCTAATATCTCATTAAGCACATTAATTACTTTCAATTTGTATGAAATTACTTTCTATAACATTACCTTATTTTACTATCTAAACTTGAGAAGAATTATTAAAATGTTGCATTCTAAAATCTATTTAAATGTCTTCTCTAAACTGCAGGCTGCTCCTTTGCAAGGCCCAAAGGAGAACATTCAGAGAGCCCTGCATGCAGTTGCAATTCATAGTCACTGTTATTTGAAAAATGTTTTGAAATTTTAATTCTATTTTGCCATAAAAGGTAGCATTCCACTGAGACTCCATAAAAGATAACACCTCCTTCTCAGCAAAAATTCTTCCATTTACCAATGATTTTCAAAATAATATGTCTGTAACTTGCTTGTATTATTTATTGGTAAGATATATTTTATGTTAATTGCTTGACTTTCTTAAATTTTAAATGAATAATGGGTCAGGGAAGCAAAACTTATAAAGAAGAAGACATTATAATTTATTGTCCATATTGAAACACAAAATTGAGAAAAAGAGGTACTTTCTGTAATCATAGAGGAGAGGGGCATAAATAGATACTGTCCTGGGCAAACCAACATACACAGTCACTTTCCTTTTAAACAACTCCATTTTTCTCTTTAAATAAACATTCACATATACAGGAAGTTTTCACAAGATAGCAACAGAGGTAGAAAATCTAAAGTCAAGACAGTATATTCCCCTCTTGTCATTCACAGAAAACTGACCTAGATCAAAGTAAGTGGACACAAACTTGATGAAAGAGTGTGAGAATATGCATACAGAAAACCCAAAGCATCCAGTGGAGAATCTTAAAAAAATCTGAAACACGTATAATCTATTACATTACCCAACAATAAACTGACATGATAGAGAAACTTGACAAGTATACGGCCCCTTATTCAGCCAATTCTGAAAATGAATAATTTATAAAATCCAGTGGCACAAAAATCATAGGTCTTTTTCTAGTAAAAGATGAGGAAATTACCCTAATTTCTCTTCACATTTTTGAATTAGGGTTGCCTTTTAGCTATTTCAGACATTATCATTCTGCCCACATTGCTTTTTGTACTAAAGACATTTATGAGATATTTAATAAGAAAGAAAGAAGAATGTAAAGAAGGTAAATAGCACGTCAGACCAAGCCCTGGGCTCATTTTACCTTGTGCCTCCTTACCAAATTCTCCAACTGGTAGCTGCAGCCCTCGCCACACCGTACTGTTAGCATGATACAATGAATGGATTGTTCTCTAAGAACTCATCTCCATGGGACCCCGAGTAGCTGCAGTAACCATAGGAGAAGATAATCTTGAGATTCTTCTACAGTTCTCCAGAGTAAAGATAATAATGGCACCTTTCTTTGGTACAGCAATTTCAAGTTTAAAGGTGCTTCCACTCTCCACTTCCTCCTAAGTTAGCAGGGCAGGCATTATCAATTCCATTTGACACATAAAGAAACTGAGACTCGGATAGGTTACACCTATAGAAAGTGGTAGTGTTAAGACCAGCATTTAGTCCACTGCTCCATCCAGCTATTTGATGCTCACCTCCCCTTCTGACCATGGCAGTTTTAAAATGGTAGTAACTAAACCAACATCAGACTCTCAGCAAAGGACTCTCTATTCTACCCCAATAGCCCAATGCCTGAAAAAATGATCTTACTGTTGAATTGACTACTGTACGACACTTTGTTCAAAATAGCCTACCCAACAAATAAAATTGAGAACAATAATGGGGAGAAGAGGTAACCTCACAGTAGAGGAGAATGGTGGGAAAATGCTAAGGTATTAACACCACGAGCAAAAGAGCCAATAGATCAGAAAAGCCCCACAGCATAAACCAGGGAGTTGTGGCCAGATCTAGAGACTGAAGAGAGGTGGACTTGGAAAAGGGTCGAAAACACCATTAGCCATAAGAAATTCTTCTCTTCCCCCTTTTAGGTTAATTCTCTGGACGCCAGAATCAAATGTCATAAGCAAAGGGTCAGGAAGGTATCTAGCTAGTGCTGGGAATTTCACTAATACTAGAAAACAAATAGAATACTGACAGGATGAACTTCTTATCAAGAGGTGAGCTCAGGGCAGAGTGAAATATGTAAAGTATCCAGCCACATGTCTGACACATGGAAGGCACACAATAAATTTTAGCCCCCCCACCAAAGAGAACAGAGAAACAGACCATAATACCACAGCTTCACATACTTTTATTATCATTATTATTACATTTTTTTTTTTGCTTGATGTACTTTTAAAAAGATTTGCAAGAGGACTAGCAACTTGGAGTCAATGTACATAGGTTCTGGGTTCTATAACTCTAGTTGCCGTGTGCCCTAGGAAAATTTACTTCAGCTAGCAGGACCAGCTCTGAAATACCCAACTCGTATCACAGAATAAAATGTAAAAAGTGTTTAAAAATATAAAATTGTCCACAAAGATATATGAAATGCAATATAATGGACTTTATAATCCATGATACATCAGCCCCATCCATCTGTATGTTCCAGGTGTGGGAGAATAATATTATTTCAGGAATTCCGATTTGATATCTTTCCAGGAAGCTTACTGAACAGGTTTAAGACAAATCATTCTCCTCACTTAACAATTTGAGCAAATAACACTCCCAAGATGTTGTGTTTCTATTCACGTCAGCAATAGCACACAGAGCCCACACTGGTTTCCAAATTCTATTTCAAATTTGGTAATCTCCTTATTTAAACGGTGGTGCCCCCTCACTTCTGGTTAAGAAAGAATACGTACAAGTTAAAAGAAAGTCAAGACATGTTAGCAAAAATGTGAACTAATAGTCATGTCTCTTTCCCTCCATTCTCTTTGATAGCTTCTCATGTCTTTCATTTTTTAAGGCTTCCCTATTCCATATTTCCTCTGGAACATTTGGGAATTCAGTCCTGGGCACATGCATTTACTAAGATAAGTTTTTGTTGAAAGAAGAAAACTTCAATAGAGCTCAGGATTAACCTTCTCTAAATGTAACCCTATCCATAAACGTAGTGTAAAAGAGACTAGCGTCCAAGTAAAATGGTGAGTTTTTCCTTCTTTTCTATTTCACACAACATCTCAAAAATGGTAGACACCAGCTCATGTTTTAGCAGCGTTTCCTCAATACTATTTGCCTTCTTTCTTTTCCTTCTTACCCATCCTTGCCTCAGCAACATGAGATAATATTTTCAGGTGTAAGATATGAAAATCTTTGCAAACCCAATGGAAACATGATACTTGCATCCATGGGGACTCTATCTGCACTCCTCCCCAAATGCCCCATCTACTTTTCCTTCTTTTCCCATTTGCTAATTGTGGTCTTTCATACTGAGTCTTATGGATACAGCTGAGGCCACAATAGCATAATTGGTTAGAAAGAGAAAAAGGAGAGAGAAAAGCTGAAGTTATAAGAGTTCTACTTCAACTTTCTTTCTCCTTTCATGAAGGAAGTAGATACTATGGATGTGTGAAAAGTCAGCGCAAAGAACAGAGGGAGAATATGCTGGCTAACTGAACATAATAATAAAAAAAATAATTAAAAAAAGAAGAGAGAGCAGTCTAAAGCCAACACTTTTTATAAATCAATTTCACACCAAGAATTGCAGAATTTATAAGTAAAATAGAAACTCACAGAATCCCCATTTAATTGTCTTGCCCATATTTACACAATAAGTGTCAGAATTAGAACTAGAACCCCAAAGTGCTTGGATTCAAAGTTAATGGCCTTTCCACCATACAATGATGCTTTTTATTTTCTTCAAATTGGAGAAAATTCCCTTGTCCTCAATCCACAGGAAAACTCTATTAAGAGTGTGAGTGAAGCTCCAGGCCCTCCTATAATCTAAGTCAACCTAATCTTTTGCCAAACCACTTCTCTGAAACTGAGGAAAGAGCACAAACTAATTTAAGGAAAAGGTAGATGAAATGCAAGCTTTTTCTTGGTAGAAGGACAGTGCAGTGTGTGGGAAAATATTTGGACTTAGAATAAAAGGTCTGGGCTTGAATCCTGATTGGGCCATGTAATGTGAGTTAGCTTAGGGTATTACTGGAATTCTCTGAGTTTAGGATGAAGATTTGAGGATTATATGACCTGACTTACCCCCTGCACAGGCTGTTGTGAGAATCCAAATAGGCATGTATTAAAACTTGAGCATAGTTCAACTATTTGGCATTTGATTCAATGACCACTTAGAATAATGGCCAGCATGAGGTACATGCTCAATAAATGTTAGTAGTTTTATTAAATATTTCAATATGGTTCTCAATTCCCATCCTCAGACCCCTTTAACTCTCTGCCTCTATTTTTTCTCTTCCCTTACTATTCTGTGGCTCCTTTCTCTATGAAGCTTTTATATAAAAGGAATAAGATTTTAGATCTAATGAGATCTTCTCTGATTTAGGTCTCAGATAATGCAGTTTTCAACTCATGTAATATATTGGCTCATGGTGTCTGGTGACAGTTACTTGAAAGAGTATTCATTGAGGAAGTTAGATTTCAAAAAGCCTCCAGAACACACACACACACACCAAAAACCCTACTAAGATTAAGAAAAGACCTCTGATTTGCAGATAATTAAATCAGTCATTAAGGATTATTTGCAGGGGTCAACTATTTCTAGTTATATGGCAATGGTATTTAAAATTAGTGCACTTTGCCAACAAAATGAATTATTTTTGTGATTAAGTACTTATAATTTTGAGTAAGATTTTTCTGAAATCTTGAGGTATAAGTTAGCTTGATTATTCTTTCCATTTACACATATTTAAAGATATTATCAAGACCAAATTCAAGTAGTAATTTATAATCAAGGCTGATGAAACTACACAAATATACATTAATCTATATTTGTTTATCTTTCCCATATTCACGCATCAGTTTTCTATCTTCTATTAACGCCTAACACATTCGTACACATTGTGAAGAGACAGCACGTACAGTAAGTAGCTCAAGGTGATGGTTCTGCAGTGATGACAAAAGTGAACTTTAACTCTAACTGCTGTGACCAGAACTTTAGCTCTGTGGGGCCTGTTGTGAAAGTAATTTCTCAGATATGTGATATGATGGACCAAGCATTACCATAAAAACTTATCTCTGATTTCACAAATACTTCAAAGCCCTGTGAAAAGCATCATGTTTTCCAATCTATTTTTATGCAAAGTTGAGAAAAGGCCACCACTTATGACTGTGTCCTTAAGTTCCCACATGTATGTGTCATCTGAATAGCCTCTACAATCACCAGTTTTTAAGACACAAAGTGCCCTCTAGAAAAAAGTACGGCACTGTTCCTCTAATTGCAGACAATATGACACACTTACACGGCAGCAAACCGGGATTCCAAAACACTCACCAATCTGCCACTGCACAAAAGGCCAAGACATTAACAGAGGAGGCTGATTGATAAAGTTAATGCAGAGGTCTGGGATGATAGAGGGCTGTTGTATAACAGCGTCACATCCTGCGATATTTTGTGAATCCTTGCAATAAAGGAACAGTATCCGCAAGCTCGTGCAAAGCAGTCACAGGAATAGCAGCGGGAAAGATGTTTTAGACATGAGCAGTTGGACGGTGTTCTTCATTTTTATTTGTCCATAGAAGCCCATACAGTCTTATCATGCTATCCTTAGGCAGTTAGCAGATTTGGAATTCTGTCCTAAAACTCACCCTCTCCCACTTAAAATCTCTCGCTCTCCACCGGCCTGAAACAGCAACGGAGGGGCGTGATGGCCGCTACTCGCACTGTGCCTTCCCCTGCCTAGTCGGACCCTGTCAAGGGGCAGCCATGGGTTCCACTGGCTGCTGGAGGCCTCCATCCACCTGCTGTCTGCAGGGAGCACCAGAAGGAACGGGAGCAACCTGTAAATCCTGACCAGCATAAAAGGTGTCCAGGACAGGGGGCAGGGACTGCAACCAGTGAGAACAGACGGACTGACAACCAGACACACAGACAGCAGCACCATCAGACACAATCCATTACTTCCAGTGTCAGAAGAGGGGAAGCCTGCAGCACCAGGGATGTGACTGTTGCACTAGGGACAGGCAGCAGATTACGAGGGTTCTGCCTCCCTCAAGCCGGCAGCCTTCAAGTATTTGTTTTTTGGATGAGAAGGAGCAGGGAATCCAGAAACCTGCTGCTCCTTATAGAATGAGGCCAGCGCTGGCCTTCCGAGTTAATGGACTCTTCCTGAGTCTACAACCAAAGGGCAAGAATGACCGGATTTCTACTCTTTTGCTGTGACCCAGCACCCACAGCGCTTGCTCAACATCCCCCTCTCCCATCTGGGTGGCAGTTACACTGGTGGGGACCCATCAGTCTGTGAATGCTGCCTCCCTCCCTTCCTCTCCTTCCAGGCACTGCTGCACTGAGAGGAAGCAGAAGAAAGCTCCAGTGGCAGCATCTTCTCTTCAGGAGGCAATCCTTCAGGGTGGCGGGGGAGGCCCTGGTGGGTGTGTTCTGTGCCTGTGTGTCACCCCTGTTCCCTCCCTGCCCCTACTTTGCTCTCAGCTAACTCCAGATGCAACAGGTTCCCTTTGGCTCTTCCTGCCGATCCTCTGCCCCCACATACACCTTCTGGGCTAAACGGGAGACACCAAGGAATTAGTCCCAATCAGGGTCTCCAAATTCCTTCACCCTCAAATTGAAAACTTTCCTGAATACGAGAAGACCTCCCAGGGGAAGGCAGGGTGGAAGTCCCCTGCGGCTCCACTCTGTGGGTGATGCTAAGGATCAAGGAAAACCCAGTCTGGATGCCAGCACCTTGTAAGCAGTCCTGTCTGAGAATATGACAAGCAGCAGCCCAGGCTGTCACACACCCCTGCACCACCTGCAACGAGCCCCATCCCCTGCCCAGACACAGGAAAATGGGGCACTAGACAGAGAGCCCTTGAAGGGCTGACGGGCTTTAAAGAAAAGGGGATGTGTGCAAATATGTGATCCCCTGTTGTACTGCTTCCACCAGGAACTGAGCAGGCCCCAGAGGTCTCTTGGAAACCAGTAAAGAGGAACCTCTAGTTTATTCGGGCCAGAGTCCCCATCAGCTTCTCCCATTATTAAAAACTTTGCATTGCCGATGGCATTGTATATGGGTAAGAGAATGTGTCTTCACACAGGTATTCTGTGTAGAAGACTGTGACTAAAAGCTTAAAGAGAAGCTGGGTAGGCAGGTTACCAAAGATGGCAACTGCCC
The DNA here is from genome assembly GCF_004348235.1 of Phoca vitulina. NCBI lineage: Eukaryota > Metazoa > Chordata > Mammalia > Carnivora > Phocidae > Phoca > Phoca vitulina. Next base: position 17,247,713 of record NW_022589714.1, read on the forward strand.
AAAAAAAGACCCAACCTTGATCTGGAGATGAATGAGTACCAAAATGAACACTAAAATAAGCATTTTTTCTTACATAAATACTGGCACCCTTCACTGGGGTAACCCCAACCTCCTAAACAACTCCAAGATGAGAAGAGGAGCTGTTCTCAGCACCTCTTCATCCCACCTCCCCTTTCTTCCACTCATCCCCTGCCCCTTAACCTGTTCCCAGCCCAGGGCCCTTCCACCTGGGTGGCATCAGCTCTCCTCAGCTCCTGCATACCCCACCCTCAGGTGGTCCCTGTCCACCCAATCTTCCTCTGCAGCCCATCCTCTCCTGGCTCCTGGGATCCCCGCTCGGTGGCATCCCCTCCTTCCTGCTGTCCCCCTAATCTCTTCCCCGCTCAAGCCCAGCGCCCCTGGCCCCAAGGCGGGCGCCTCCGCCCCCCAACCCAGCACCCTCGCCCGCCCCTCCCCCACACTCAGCCGAGAGGATTGGGTGAGTGAGTGGTGAATGGACCGATGGAGGCACGGAGGCACGGATGGCGCGGCTGGGGGTGGCTTACTTGAGCATGGCTTCTTCTTTTTCCTCCTCTTCCTTCTGCCGGTCCATCACTGCCATGATAATGTTCCTCTCCTCCTCGGTCAGGTGGCTCAGGTCGGGCAGCTCTTGCATGGGGGGAGGCACCGTGGGTGGGCGAGGACCGCGGGGCCCCACGGCCGAGGACATTTTCGTGGCCTGCCCGCCCCCTCTTCTGGCTCCCTGGCTCTCACCTTTCGGATTCACGCCCAGCAGCTGCGCCCCTGCTTCCCCTCACAGAGGAGCCCTCCTGGCGGCGGCAGGAGGAGGAGGAGCAGCGGCGGCGGCAGCAGCAGAGCCGGGGAGAGAGAGAACCCAGTCTTTCATGGTTGTTTGCATCCACCCAGTCCCGGATGCTGCCTTTGTTTTGGTCGCCCTAGCTAGGCTCGGGGCCGCCCGGCCGCCTCCCGCAGCCCAGCCTCGGCCGGCGGGGGCGGGCAGGCGGAGGCGCGGCGGGCGCGGCGAGGGGGCGAGGGTTCGCGCCAGGCTCGGCCGATCCGGGCGTCGCGCGCTGGGCGCGCGGGGCGGGGGCGGGGCTGGGGCCGGGGCCGGGGCCGCCGCCGCCGCCGCCGCTGCTGCCGTTGCCGCCGCCGCCGCCGCCGAGGCTGCTGGCAGGCTTGGCTGCCTCCAGTTTGGGGCTGCGGGAGGGAGAGGGAGAGTTTTGGGTGTCAGTTAGGCGGAGTCTCGGAGGCTTCGCTCCCGGGTGATGCTGCTGCTCTCGCAGACATAGCTGCCAGCCACTCAGTCCCGGAGCCGCTCCGCCCACGGGCACCCACCCGCCCACTCCCCAGGTCGGAGCCACGCGTGCCCCAGCCTCTCCCCCCACGCTCGCCAACGTGCACGCCACATTGCTCTATCCCCAGGTACCCCTCACCCGTGAGTCATCCTCCCTTTCCTGGTGTCTCGTCTGTGTCATCCTCCCCAGCCCTATTTTTCCTTGGATTGCATTAATCATCATCATCCTCGCTACCATCTTCATCCTGGAGCGTTAATATTATTTGAGCACCCACGATGTTCTGAACAGCAGGATGGAACACCCTCTGGACGCATTTTTTTTTTCCTGCTACAATATATTTCACGTGTACTAGTCAAGTGTTCATAGCAACAACAATGTGATTTTTTTTTTTTTTTTTAGATAATTTTAATACACACACACCCCTCCGACAGCTTGGATTTTCTGGGTCCATTGTATGCAGTGCCTTTCTTGACCCATCCTCAGTAAGACTATTCTGCGATTTATCCTAATTCCCCCTTAAGATGCCCCACAACCCAGCAACTATTTAATTTGTCATTTTGGGCTCTGGGTAGCCCCATCGCATCGCATAACCGCACTTCTCTGGTGCTTGCAAATGGATTATCTACTTGAATTCCTCTAATGATGCTCACTATCATCATGTACTCACTTCTTAGCCACTGTGGGTACTTCTCAAGAAACACTGATCCCAGATAAGAAAAACACCCAACCATTTCCTATTGTAAGAAGCTTTTGCTCAATGCCTGGCCCAATGATAGGCATTAAGGATGAGTTTCTTTTGCTGATAAAGGCAAAAATAAACAGACAGTCCCTTCAAAACACGTATTGTTACAGGCTTTGAAACCGGAAGACTGAATTTTGTTAATATAATTATAAAGGAATCAATATAGAGAAGAGTTCAAATTGAACAACAGTTTCCTAATGAATGTCTCTCTTAGAAATGGTGATGAGAGGATTGATATGTTTCTCTCCTGGAGAATTTTTTCTTTAGTTCCAGAAAGGATCTAACACTAACATATATATTTTTTTCCTCCAAGCCTAACTTTGTTAATGAAGAAAAAGACGGTGATATTTATGAATCCTAAAAATCCAAAATCTTCAAGTTTAAGGGTTTATGTTTGACTATTTGATCTCCCATGAATGCATTTGTTTGCTTCTACATTGATACACCTATTTGAATACTCTTAGTAATGTAAGGCTCCCTACGTCTTAGTTCTATTTCTATGTCTAAATCTCTCTTCTACTTGAAAGTTTTCAACTATTTGAGATGGCTATGATGTCATCTTTAATTTTTTTTTCAGAGTAAACTTTGCCAGTTTATCCAACCAGTAATCATGTAGCATAATTTCAAAGTCTGATCATTCTGGTTATCTGCCTTTGGATACACTCATGTTTTCCCCCTAGCTTTCCTGAATAGCAATATCAAGAATACATATAAAGAACCAAGAACAGTATCTGGCACTCAGTAAGTGCTTTATAATCATTATTTTTATTTGCACAATTTAATATTGGCCTAGATTGTAGGTAACCATGTCAGTTATGATGATGTCGCTGAAATAAAGTCCACTAAAATTTCCAGGTTTTTTTCATAAGTGCTGATGCCTAGCCAGATTTCCTCTTTCCTCTAATTAAGCAATTGATGAAAACATTCTAATCAGCTTTTCATCATTGTAAAAAAATTTCACTCATGTTCCTCAGGCTAGCATATATTCAAGGGGGGAAAATGAGTTTGAATTCTGGCTCTACTAGTGTTTTTATGATTTTGGTAAAATCACTTATCCTCTCTGAACCTTGGTTTTCTCATCTGAAAAGTGGGGTAAAGACATTTGCCTCTAAATAGAAGATAAATAGTAAATGAAAAGATATATTTGAAGCCTCTAGCTATGTGCCTAATACTTTGTAGTTCTCTTGTTCTCATTTCTTGTTCTCTCCAAGAGTTGTATTAGGCCATCCCTCAATTATTAATGTACAGAGAGGAGTTAGAGATGAGAATGATACTCTATAAGATGCCTATTAGTCAATGTAGAGATGCAACAGACAAGGCCTTGTCCTCAAGAGGTTTATAGTCAAATCAGTCCTCTTGAAATTCTTGTAAAATACAAATAGAGGAATTCTAAGTCCTCAGCTGATGTCAGAACTAGCTGAATAAAAGCTCTGGAAGGCAGGGGCCTAAAAAACAATTAATAGTGGTATTTTTGTTTGCCAGGGCTGCTGTAACAAAACACCACAGACTAGGTGGCTTAAACAACAGAAATTTATTTTCTCACAGTTCTGGAGGCTAGAAATACAAGATCAGAATGCTGGCAGGATTGATTTTTCCTGAGGCCTCTTCTTGGCTTGTAGATGGGCACTTTCTTGCTGTGTCCTCATATGGCCTCTTCTCTGTGCAAGCCCATCCCTGGTTTCTCTCCCTCTGCTTATAAGGACATCATTCTTATAGGCTGGGAGCCCTACCCTTATGACCTCATTTCATTTTAATAACCTCTTTCAAGACCTATCTCCAAGTATAGTTACATTCTAAGGTCCTAGGGATTAGGGCTTCAACATATGAATTTTAGGGGGACAATTCAGTCCAATACAAGTGATTTCCATTTATTAGAATTACTTCGGGAAATAGTGATTGATGTGTATTATCTGGATGACTTAATGAAAAGACATCTGGTTTTGATCATCTTTACATTCATAGCTACTTCCTTGGGCTCCACAAGTGTATGTGAAATCAGTGAGTAAATAAATGAATAAAGGACTGAATGAATTGACAAATAAATTAGTAGGTGCCATGGTGCAACCCATCAGTGTCTCTCCTGTCAGGAATCTCATCCATTACAGAGGGGTTCAAAACCAATTTCTAAAATCCAAAGAAGTATATTTGTACACATTTACCTTCAGAAAAGTAGAACTTATCTGCACTTAGATAAGCAAGCAAACACCCAAAGTAGTTGTACAAAAGTGTGTGGCACAGATGATTAGTTCCTGAAGGCACTCTACAAAAATGTCCAATAAGCTTAGAAAAATATGCACAATACCTCCCTCTTAGGAATTCACAAGCCACCTTAACAAATAAAATGTGCGATGAAGCAATTATTTACTACAGTAAAGAAATCTGTTTTACTTGGCTTTGCCTGGCATTTCCCAAATGTATTTGGACTGTAAGAGAACTGCATTTTCTCCCCTCATAGGGAAAACATGCTTTAGACAAGCTTTGGGGGGAAATCCTGACTTACAAGCATGGTATGTAAAGATGTTAACTAGAGAGACCATGAAAATTCCAATGTAATTCTCCATGCTTAACCAATGAGATCTTTGGAAAATGTCTTAAATCTCTATTCTTAATGTCTTAAATCTCTATGTATCAGATGTGCTGAAGGACAGCACTAATATTATGGTCAGAAATAATAACTTAGACAAAGCTCCTCTAAGGTAAGTTTCTTAGCTCAGCTTTCCACTGATAGTTTCAAATCATTGTTTCTCAAAATAACTAAAATTGGATACCACTGTTAACTGTTAATTTAACTTAATAGCTGAGATTATAACCTCAAAGTGGAAAATAATTGAAATGGTGTCAGGTTTGAATCCTTACTCTACCATTTGATAATTGTAGTGGGATTAGTACTGTCTCCCCCCCCCAAAATTCATGTTCATTCAGAACCTCAGAATGTGCCCTTTTTTGGAAATGGGTCTTTACAGATGAAATCACCTAAAATGAGTTCATACTCTATTAGGATGAGTCCTAAATCCAATGGCTAGTGTCCTTATAAGAGGAGAGAATGCACACATGTACAAGAAGGAGGCCACATGAAGACACAAAGACACCCGGAGAGAGGAAGGCCATGTGAAAACAGAAGCAGAGAATGGAGTGGTGATGCTTCCCCAAACCAAGGAATGCCAGGAGCCACCAATAGCTAGAAGAGGCAAGGAAGGATTCTCCTCTAGAGACTTCAGAGAAAGCATAGCCCTGCTAATACCTTGGCTTTGGACTTCTAGCCTCCACAACTGTGAGAGAATAAATTTCTGTTGTTTTAAGCCGTGTGTGCAGTTTGTGGTACTTTGTTATTGCAGCCCTAGGAGACTAATACAATATTTATGGGAGTTTAGGTGAATTAGTAAACCTCACTGAGCTAATCTATAAAATGAAAATAATAATACGCACCTTCCATGGTTTGGTAAGGATGAAAGGTTGCGAACCTGTGTACCTTCTTTGTGCTAGGCACTGAAGATAAGGGAGGGAATGATGCATGTAAGGTACTGGACCTAGAGAAGATGGGCAACCTATGGCCCATGAACCAACACAGCCAAAAGCCTGTTTTCTGAATAAACACAGCCACATCCATTGATTAAATATTTTCCATAGCTGCCTTTATACAATGGTAGAGTAGATGTAAAATGGAATACCATATGTCCTACAAAGCCTGAAATATTTACTATCTGTCTCTTTACAGAAACAAAAGTTTGTTAACCTCTGCCCTGGATGCTTACAATGCAGTTTGAGGAAAGGGGAAGGCATAGAAAAACACATAAGAACAGTTGGATTATGATAATTGCTCTAGAAAATAATTTACCAGATAGAATAGAAAATAAACTGTGGGAAGATAGGTAGTCATGGGAGTCCTAAGAAGGTGTCCCATGACCAGAGATTTGAAGGATAAGAAGGCGCCAGCCTAAGAAGAGCTCAGCACAGACTGTTACAAGCTAAAGAAAGTGTTAGAGACAGCGCCCTGAGTCAGGAAGGGCGGGACTCGGGGAACACGAAGTAAGCCAGTGAGGTGGGATCATTGTGAGGGGAGGAGAAAAAGGCCGGAGGTGAGCTCATATAGGGCCTAGTCAACTATGACAAAAAGTGCTAGTTTATTCTTGTGCAATGGGAAGCCACTGAAGAGTTTCAACACGGAGTCAAGTGATATGCTTTACATTTTTTAGATTACTGTGCCTGTGGGTGGCAGAAAAATGGGTGGCAGCAAGGACTAGTGGCTTGGACTTGTGGTACAGTATCAGTGGAGAAAAGTGGACACATTCAAGATGTGCTTTAGGAGTAGCACCTAGAGGCTTGCTGACAGATGAGATGTGAGGAATTTGTGAAGAGAAGATATCAGTTATGATTCCTATGTGGGGCTGAGCAGGAAGTGGGTGGGTGGTGGTTCCAAACACCGAGATGGGAAATGTGTGTGTGTGTGTGTTCTTGTTGTTGTTGTTGGGGAGGGATAGGTGGTGTGGGAGGGATATGGAGAGTCTTCCATCATCTTTGTGGTCATCACTGTTATCATCAACATCATCTAAACTCTCAAAAAGAGAAATATATTTGCGTTTAATTTGCTAATTGATCCCTCTGGACAAAATGTTTGTTTGTTTGTTTTTAACTAAAGTTTAAAAAAAGAGACATGCTTCTTTTGAAGATTTCTTCTATCAAAGTGGCCTGAAGGGGCCTTTGTTGCTCTCTCCAAATTGACAAAAGTGAAAAACCCACTAGCGCATAATCAGCAGAAGTGTGCATACAAATGCACGTTCATATAAGAGCTAAGGACAACCTACTAGTTAATTTCTACTCCAAGGAATAAGCAAGTAGCATAATTGTGATGTCAGGATTCTGTATACTCAAGTTATAATGATTTAAATATTTTTAATTTTTAGAAAATGTTGACATAAATTAGTTAGGGATATCTTCAACGCCTGTTGAGATGAAATCTTAGCTAATTGGTGAACTATAATCCTAGAGTTTTGACTTCAGTTATCACCATATCCTCCTATATACTTTTCACTACTATTTTTATGACCACCACCATAATCTATTACACAAGAATGGCTTATATACAAGGTGATCATATGTCCTGGTTTGTCCAGAACCATCTGACTTTGTGTCTATTGTACCGGCATTATTATCAGCAGCATCTTCTTTCACTTATCATCCAGTTTGGATGATAAATTATATGGTCGTCTCATTTATAGATAGTTTTAATAATTTGCAAAAATATAGGCTTTCTGGCTTCAAAGAACATTTGGCTCTCAAGAGATTTCATGAAAGTATTTGGCTGAAATGGGATATCAGATTTCGGCTCAAATTCAGCCAAATACCTATTTTAATTTGATTTTTGGTAAGGTTCCACTATTATCATTTATTTCAGGAGGAATTCAATGTGTGAGAATGTCTCTGTCCTTGGACCAAGAAGAAGATACCTCATTCTGTTCTCTTTTGGTGGGTCATATCAGCCTTGGACATACTTCTTCCAAGCAATTAATATTCTTAGCTATTCTTTCTTTGAGTTATTTCCTTTCAATGCTTGTCTACTGATTAAGAATCAGAGTTCATGGCCTCTTTTGCATTCTTCTGAGACTGATCATCTTCTATTTTAGTCAAACTTAGAATGCTTAATTGGCAACATTTGAAAATAATTTCTCCACGTTCTGTTCTCTTCCAATTTCCTTCTTTGCATTGAGTAACTTCTTGAGAATTAGTCAGTTTTGATTTTATGTGATATGAAGAGTCTCCATCTTAGATGCCTCAACTGTTTATTAGCTTTATTCTTTTGAGAGTGCCTTCTGAGAGTTGTACTGATTGGATTAAAGTGTCAAAAGTCTAAATGCTATCCTCCCAGCTGTTGAGTGAGATCCTCCTCTATTTACAATCAATCTCTTTCTTCAAGAGTATGACTTAAAAAGAAATATCAACTTTACTTACCTACAAAGCCAAAAACATCCTATGTGGAAAATGGATTTGGATAATAATTTCCAAGACTAGATTATTTTATAAGTGCTAAGAATTTTAGTAAGTTGAAAAACAACTTTACTAAAGTTAGCATTTATTAGCTGTATTTTTGTTAAAATGACATTTTATTAAAACAGAGACCTCGACAATCAGATTTAAATAAGTGCCCCTTCCTGGAATTCTCTGACTTGAACCCAACCCCTGAGACTGTTTCCTGGCAAGTTCTTACCTATTTTCCTATTTTCCACTCCCAAATTTGAGATGAACAACCCAACCCCAGCCAGCCTTTGAGAAGACAGTTGCTTCTATCCATCGTGCCATGGCCCCCGCAGGCAAGTGGGAAAACTGGTAGAAGAATGTGGGGACTTGACTCCTTATTCTGGCACTAATTAGCCCTACAGAACTAAGGAGGTAACTTAATCTTCCTGAGCTCTAATTTCCTCATCTGTAAAATGGAGACAATTATATCTCCTTTAAATACCCTAAGCATTTTTATAATAGCAATGATATTACATGTTCCTGACCTGCACTAAATGTTCTATAGGCATTATCATATTTACCCCTTTCAACAGTGCGTAGGTACTATTAATATTCTTTGGGGCACTATTTAGCATGGCCAGTGTAGATCATTGTCCTTCCTCAGCGGTTTGAACAACAGAAGTGGGTGAACCAAGTAGATAGATCGACAAAATGTGTCATATGTTTAGTGAAGCAGCAAAATGGACTCTGATGTGTATCACAGAATGGTCTAAACTTGGATAATTTCTCAACATCTCCACTGTAGTCACCACTGTCTTCAGCAGCATTGACAATTTCTGAAGTCTGTGATTACTTTGCTTCTCTTTGATTCATAATTACTGGGACTGAGACTCATCAGACTTCACTATGACCCATAAATCATTTTTATAGTGACTGATTTCCCTTTTTTAATTTTTGAGGCCTGGCATCAAACTCCTGAGTTTTGACAGTGATTTAGGCATGAAGAAGTTGACTAACCTCCCCAGGCCATATTTGGGAAAAGGTCTGTCAAAAGCAAACTTGGATTTAGTTATGGTTTCTTTTGTCCTCTGGCCCCTTGTACTCACTTCAGCAGTCACATTCATCTGGCTTAGCTTAGGACCCCTTTCTAGGGGTTTGGCTTCTACTTAATCCTTGGGTCATAAGCAATAGCCTGATATTGGCCCTCTGCTGTGGGTAGCCTCCACCCTCCAGGTGTACCCTGTGTTAAGTGACCTCAGCATCTCATGTATTCCAGACTAAGGCTTCCATTTTTACATATCTCACCTTTGTTCCGTGATCCACAATTTTCAAAAACATCTGCATGGGGTCTCTCGTTCTCTGTTTTTCTCTCCCTGTTCTTTCCTTTTCTTCTCACTTTCTGCCCCAAATTTGAGTATTTCTCTGATTATTAACTTTAATTATAAGTAATGCTATAATTTCCTAAAATAACTACTGGGATATCAGAACCTTTTAGGATAAACTTATCACCTGTATAAATAAGTCTTTAAGAAGGTGGGGGGGGGGGCACCTGGGTGGCTCAATCAGTTAAATGTCTGCCTTCGGCTCAGGTCATGATCCCAGGGCCCTGGGATCAAGTCCTGCATCGGGCTTCTTGCTCAGCGGGGAGCTCACTTCTCCCTCTGCCTGCCACTCCCCCTGTTTGTGTGCGCTCTCTCTCTGACAATAAAGAAATAAATCTTTAAAAAAAATTTATCACCTGAAGTTGAATTATACTTCAATTATAAAAACATATCTTATAGAATATTTACTTATATCAAGGAAAATTCTCAAACTATGTGCCTAGAGTACAAAAGGCTACATATTATTTTCTTGGTAATGTTTTCAGACTCAGCAACTGGAAAAATATAGAATTTACTTATATATCATTATTTCTAAGAAAGAAACTAACTTGGGTGCCTGGGTGGCTCAGTTGGTTGGGCGACTGCCTTCAGCTCAGGTCATGATCCTGGAGTTCTGGGATCGAGTCCCGCATCGGGCTCCCTGCTCAGTGTGGAGTCTGCTTCTCCTTTGACCCTCTCTCCTCTCACGCTCTCTCTCACTCTCTCTCTCAAATGAATGAAATCTTTAAAAAAAAAAAAAAAGAAAGAAACTAACTTATAGTTTTTTTATTTCCTGTATTTGTAATTATAAAATAGGTGGTTTTCCTCACACCAGGAAATAAACTTCCCCTATTATGATCCAAACATATTCTAGGAACTATCAAGAAACTCATTTTAATGCCAAGAGGAGTAGAGATGATTTTTCCCCTTACTTCTTTGTCACTCTCACACAGGACTTGATCAAAGTAGAATCATGTGTTGCACACCAAATGTTAATAAATGTGACCATTTTGACAAAGGTCAAGTTGACCTAATCCAATGAAAATGAAAACAATACCCTGTCTTAGCCCACTTGTTCAAGAGGAGAAACTGGGGTACTATGTAATGGTGCTACTTCCATTTTACCCCCATTAATCAATAGTCCTTGGTTCAATTTGACCAGCAGAGTGAGAGCCTATTGTGATCACTGCGCAGATAATTTGTGGTGGCAGTCAATGAAAAGATTAAAGCTACACATGGTCTTCCAGTTTCAGCCTTGCCACATAAAGGACTTGAAAGTTGTCACTCCTGTCCTCACAATAAGAAAAAGGAGAAAAACCAGAATGAGCTCAAAGGTAATGACTTTTCTTAGATCCATCAGAAAATTGAAGCCATGGGGTAAACTGCCACCCTGAGATCTGCAGAGACAGGAGAATACAGAGAATCACAGCTGAGATTAGCTTACTGAGGTCTAGTAGAACCAATAACTGGTAGGAACACTTAAATGGTAATTGTTAAAGACAAAATCGTTAAAGACAAATTGCTGTAGGTTGACTGAGGACTAGTGTGAGAATGAGAAACTCCTGGAAGCTGTATTTTTAGCAGGACCTCCCACCCATACTTCATCAATTTTACCTTTAGGAACCCCACCAGGTTCTCACAGAGAAGAGCCAAGAAAAGTTCTTTTATGGCTCTAGAAGGGGGTAGAAGAAAGTAACCATTTTGAAATACACCCTGAATATTCTTTATTAGAGCAAAGATTTTACCATAGCTTTATCCCACTTAGGGAGAAGGGTATTAATCCAACTGTAGAATCTTCCAGCCTTGTTGATCTCACCTAAGGGGATGAGAGAAAAGCACTTGTAAAGGTCACAGCTTACAGGCTCAGTAAGAAAAAAAAAATTAAACATAAGACTGTAGAGCATGCCCCCTCCCCCACAATTTATCACCAAATTAGCCATTCTAGGATAAGTAGAGTGGATGATAGCTGCAAAAGCTGCAAGAAACATACATTATTTCAAAAGGAGTTCCTAGGGGCTCCTGGGTAGCTCAGGCAGTTAAGAGTCTGACTCTTGGTTTTGGCTCAGGTTGTGATCTCACGGTCGTGAACTCAGGGTTGTTAGATCAAGTTGTGTCCAGCCCTGCATTGGGCTCTGCCCTCAGTGGGGACTCTGCTTGAGATTCTCTCTCTCCCTCTGCCCCTGCCTGAACTCACACTCTCTCTCAAGATAAATCTTCTTTTTTTTTTTTTAGGGAGTTTCTAGGGAAGCCCAAAGACAAAAGAGAAGACAAAAACAAGGATTGTAAAGGAATCTGAAAATTCTGGTAGCTATAGCTACAGAAGATATTAAGCAGAGTCCAACTCTTAGCTAAATTAACACAGTCTCATACTAAAGTTCTTTTACATTGGTTCTTTTTACTCATATGTCACATTTGCTTTTAATAAAAAGTTCCAAATCAAGCTAAAAGGTAAGAAAAAAATACATCCAGAAGAGACAAGGAAAGCATCAGGACCAGATTCAGGTACGATACAGACTTTGGAACTTTCAACAGGAAATTGAAAATAGCACGATTAAGGGGTCTAGAGGAAAAAGTAGACAACATGCAAGAGCAGATGGGTAACATAAGCAGAGCAATGAACACTCTAAGAAACAATCATAAGGAAATACTAGAAATTAAAAACACTGTAATAGAAATAAAGGATGTCTTTGATAGGCTTAGCAGTAGACTAGACAGGGCCAATAAAAGAACCAAGGAGATTGAAGATATGCCAATAGAAACTTTCCAAAGAGAAATAAAGTGAAATACAAAGATAAAAAGAGTGAAAAAAAATTAGAACAGAATATTCAAGAACATGGAACAATTTTAAAAGGTGCAATATATGCATAAATACCAGGGGGAGAAGAAAGAGGGCACAGAAGAAATATCTGAGTAACAATGTCTAAGAAATTTCCAAAATTAATGAACAGACATCAAATCACAGAAACAACAAAAACTACATCTAGTCATATCATATTCAAACTATAGAAAATGAAAGACAGAAAATCTTGAAAAAGCCAGATGGGGGAAAAAAAACCCACTTTATTTATAAAGGAACAAGGATAAGAAGTTTAATATGTACATCAGAAACTATGTAAGCAAGAAGAGAGTGAAGCAAGATATTTAAAGTATTGAAAGAAAATCCCACCAACCTAGAATTCTATACCCAGATTAGAATTATCCTTCAACAGTGAAGGATATGATCCAGATATGAAATTATCCCTCAAAAATAAAGGAAAAATAAAAGACTTTCTCAAAGAAAATTGAGGAAATTAATTTTTGGTAGACCTGTTCTACAAGAAATGTTAAAAGAAGCACTTCAAGAAGAAAGAAAGCAATATAAGTCAGAAATTCAGATCTATATAAAGAAAGAAAGAAAATCAGAGAAGGAATAAATACAAGTAAAACAAAATCTTTTTTTTAATTATACTTAGTTGATCTAAAAGATAACTGTTTGAAGTAATGATAGATTAGTTGTAAATGCATACTGCAATTTCTAGTGCAACCACTTACCAAATTGAAAAAAAAAAACATAATTAGTACTCTAAAAAAAAGACAGAAAATGAAATTATATAAAATTCTCAATTAAATCCAGGAAAGGCAGAAAAAGAAGGAATAAGATATAAGAAACATTGAACAAGTGCAACCAATAGACAATAGACACAGATATGGTAGATATTAATCCAACTGTACCCAATAATCATTTTAAATATGAATGTTCTCAGTACACCAAATAAGGACAGAAGATGGTCAGAGTGAATAAAAAACAACATCCAACCATGTTGTCTATAAGAAACTCACTTTATTATTTTTTAAAGATTTTATTTATTTATTTGAGAGAGAGCAAGAGTGTGAGAGAGCATGAGAGCAGGGGGGAAGGGAAGAGGCAGAAAGAGAAGCAGACTCCCCACTGAGCAGGGAGCCAGATGCGGGGCTAGATCCCAGGACCCTGAGATTATGACCTGAGCCGAAGGCAGATGCCTAACTGACTGAGCCACCTAGGCGCCCAAAAAACTCATTTTAAATAGAGTCACGTAAGTTAAAAGTAAAAACTGAAAAATATAAAAAATGCTGACTATCAATATAACTAATCAAAAGAAAGGTGGAATAGCCATATTAATTTCAGACAAAGCAGACTTCAGAGCAGATAAATTTCTCAGAGATAAAGAAAGGCATTACATAATGATAAAGGGGTTAATTCTCCAAGCAGACATAACAATTCTTAGACTCCATAAATCTAACATCAGAGCATCAAAATATACTATAAAAAAATCGATAGAACTTCAAGATAAGTAGACCAATCTACTATTATGGTTGAAGACTTCAACACCCTTCTTTTAGTAACTGATAGATAAAGGAGGCAGAAAATTAGTAAGGATGTAGTTGACCTGAACAGTGCTATCAATCAACTTGATCAAGTTTATAGACTACATTCAACAACAGCAGAATACACATTCTTCTCAGGCTCATATGGAACATTCAATAAAACAAACCATATTCCTGGGCATAAAACACACTTAAGAATTTAAGTGAATGAAATTTGAATAAAATGAATTTAAGTGAATAGAAATAATATAAAGAATATTCTTAGACAATGATGGAACTAAATGAGAAATTAATAATAGACAGACAGCTGGAAAATCCCCAGTTTCTTAATTGAATAACCACTTCTTACTAGCACATGGGTCCAAAAAGAAGTATTAAGAGAAATTAAGAAATATTTTGTTCTAAATGAAAACAAAATATAACTTAGAATTTGGGGGATGCAACAACACAATGCTTGGAGAAAAAATATAGCATTAAATTTAAATATTGTAAAAGAAGAAAGATCTAAAATCAATAATCTAAGCTTTACTTTATGAAACTAGAGAAAGAAGGACAATTGAAGCCTAAATCAGGCAGAACAAAAGAAATAAAAAATTAGAGCAAAAATCAGTGAAATAGAAAACAAGAAGAGGATCAACAAACTCTAAACCAACAAACTCTAAAAACTGATTCTTAGAAAAGATCAATAAAGTTGATAAAACCTCTATGCAGGCTAATCAAAAATAAGAAAGAAGGAGAACAAAAGTTACCAAAATCAGAAATGAAAGAATGGTCACCACTACCAATCTCATGAAGCTTACCAGGATAGTGAATACTATGAATAACTCTGTGCTTACAAATTCAATAACTTAAATGAAATGGACCAATTCCTGGAAAGTCACAAATGACCAAAGTTCACATAAAGAAAAACAGATAATATGAACAGGCCTATATCAATTAAATAAATTAAATCAATAATAATATTCCAAAAAAAGAAAACACCAGGCCGGAATGGTTTCACCAGTGAATTCTGTCAAACATTTAAAGAAGATACTATATCAATATCAATTCTTCACAATCTATTCCAGAAAATAAGAGCTAAGGGAATACTTCCTAATTCAGTGAAGCCAACATTACTCTAGTTCCAAAAACAGATAAAGGCATTATTACAAAGGAAAACTACAGACCAATATTTCTTTTTTTTTCAAATAAGTAAATAATAAACTTTTATTAGATGAATAAAGCTGTGTCTATTCTGTGGCCTTATATACCCTGCACAGAATTCTGTATGACTAAAAGCGACATAGACCAGAAAGGAACACAGACAATATACAGTAACAGTCACCTTACAGGCAATACAATGGCACTAAATTCATATCTTTCAATAGTTACCCTGAATGTAAATGGGCTAAATGCCCCAATCAAAAGACACAGGGTAAGACTGTTGAATCACAGATCTGTACCTCTGAAGCAAATAATACATTTTATGTTAAAAGAAAAAAAAAAAAGGAAGATAACAGGAGGGGAAGAAAGAAGGGGGGAAATCGGGGGGGGAGATGAACCATGAGAGACGATGGACTCGGAGAAACAAAGTGAGGGTTCTGGGGGGGGGGGGGGTGAGGGGATGGGTTAGCCTGGTGATGGGTATTAAAGAGGGCACGTTCTGCATGGAGCACTGGGTGTTATATACAACAATGAATCAGGGAACACTACATCAAAAACTAGTGATGTAATGTATGGTGATTAACATAATAATAAAAAAATAGAAAAAAAAGACACAGGGTATCAGATTGGATAAAAAAACAAGACCCATCGATATGCTGTCTGCAAGAGACTCATTTTAGACCCAAAGACACCTCCAGATTGAAAGTGAGGGGGTGGAAAACCATTTACCATGCTAATGGACACCAAAAGAATCCTTGTATCAGACAATCCTTGTATCAGACAAATTAGATTTTAAACCAAAGACTATAATAAGAGATGAGGAAGGACACTATATCCTACTTAAAGAGTCTACCCAACAGGAAGATCTAACAGTTGTAAATATCTATGCCCCTAACATGGGAGCAGCCAATTACATAAGCCAGACCAATATTTCATATGAACATAAAATGCAAAGATCCTTAAGTAAATATTAGCAAATCAAATACAAATTAAAAAATTATGCCAAGAGGCATGTATTTCAGGTGTGTAAACTGAATTAGTATTCAAAAATCAGACAATGGAATATATCACATCAACAAGATAAAGAAGACAAATGACATGACTGTATCAATTGAGGCAGAAAAAGTATTTCACATGCCTTTGTCATTTTAAAAACACCGAAAGTTTAATCCATGAAAGAAATATTGATAACTAGAATTTTTTAAAAAATCTTATGATAAAAATTCTCAGCAAACAGAGAAAGGGAAACTTTCTCACCTTGAAAAAGAACATCTACAAAACCGTACAGCAAACATTGTACTTAATGGTGAGAAGCAGGACACTTTCCTCCCCACTTAGATTGGGAACAAGGAGAGGATATCCCTTCCCTCCAACATTCAATCTCATATTGACTGTCCTAACTAGTGAAATTGGCTATAAAATAAAATAAAATAAAATAAAAGGCATAAAGATAGGGAAGTAAAAAATAAGACTGTTTTTGCTCACAGATGACATTATTGTCTATGCAGAGAATCCCAAATGGACAAAAAAATCTCCTGGAACTAATAAGTGATTATTGTAAACTGATGGGATCTAATTGCTTTCCTATATACCAGCAATAAAAAACTGCAATTTGAAATTTGAAAACACAAATACAATTTACAATAGCACTGTAAAAAGAAAAATGCTTTGGTATAAATCTAACAAAAATGTACAGGATCTACATGCAGAAAACCACAAGATACTGATGAAAGAAATCAATGAAGATCTAAATAAAAGGAGAGATATTCTATGTTCATTAGTAGATTCAATATTGTTAAGATATCAATTCTTCCCAAATTGATCTATAGATTTAATCCAGTTCTAATCAATATCCCATCAAGCTGCTTTGTAGATATCTACAAACTGATTCTAAAGTTTGTATGGATAGACAAAAGACCTAGAAAAGCCAAAACAATACTTGCTACAAAGCTACAGTAATTGAGACAGCATGGTATTGACAAAAGAATAGAAGCATAGATAAAACAGACAGAATATGGAGTCCAGACCAGATTCACACTACAGTCTTTG
Organism: Phoca vitulina; assembly: GCF_004348235.1. Taxonomy (NCBI): domain Eukaryota; kingdom Metazoa; phylum Chordata; class Mammalia; order Carnivora; family Phocidae; genus Phoca; species Phoca vitulina. The sequence goes on from NW_022589714.1 coordinate 17,264,599, forward strand.
ACACAGGAGCAACACAAATCTTTGACAAAGGAACAAAGGCAATTGAATAGAGAAAGAACAGTCCTATAAGCAAATAGTGCTGGAACAATTGGGCATCTGTATAAAAAAAAAATAACTAGACATCAATCTAATACTTTTCACAGATATAAATGATGACATTGAAAGAATGATCAACAGAAGAAAAAATTGATGTTATTCTTTTTTAAAATTAAAAACATGTTTTCTATGAAAGATACTGCTAAGAGAATGAAAATAAAAGCCACAAGCTGGGAGAAAATGTCTGCAAAACACATATCTGATAAATGACTTGTATCCAAAATATACAAAGAAATCTTAACACTAAACAGTAAGAAAACAACAGATCAATTAAAAAATAAGCAAGAGATTTGAACAAACATTGCACCAAAGAAGATATACACATGACAAAAAAGCATATGAGGAACATGATTTATCATTGGAAAATTGTAAAACAAAACAGCAGTGAAATATACTACACAGCTATGAAAAGGGCTAAAATAAAACAAAATTTAAAATTTAAAAACAGAAAAACCCCATAAAACTGAAAATACTGACAAGGATGCAGAACAAAAGGAATTCTTGTTCATTGTTGGTGGAAATACAAAAGGTGCAGCCACTTTGAAACATAGCTTGATAGTTTCTTACAAAGCTAAACATAATTTTACCATATGATTTAGCAATTGCCCTCCTAGATATTTACTTAATTTAGCTGAAAACTTACTTCAAACTTATGAAAACTTAATATTTATAGCAACTTTATTCATAATTACCAAAAACTGGAAATCACCAAGACATCGTTCAGTAAGTGAATGGATAATCAAACTGCAGTACATACATACAATGGGATATTATTCAACAGTATAATGAAGTGAGCTACCAAACCATGAGAAGACATGGATGAACTTTAAATGTATATTGATACGTTAAAAAGCCAGCGTGACAAGACGATATAGGACATGATTACAATTATGATGTTCTACAAAAGGCAAAATTATAGAGACAGGAAAAGATCAGTGATGGCCAGTAAGAAAGGAGGAGAGGAGGGTTGAGTTGGTAAAGCAACAAGAGAATTTATAGTGCAGTGAAAATTATTCTGGATGATTCTGTAATGGTGGACACATGATATAATGCATTTGTTATAATCCATAGAACTGCACAACAGATAGCAAATCTTAATGTATACTAGTTGAAAAAAAATGAATTAGGAGGTTCAAGGAAGTTCCCAGAGAGGAATGCAGATTGGCATAAGAGAATCTAACTGTATTATAAATGCATGAAACAACCTCACTGGGGAGAGTGGGGGTAAAATGTGCTGACGTAAGTAACTTTCAAAATGAGTGGAGTCTGAAAGACTAAAGGCAAAAAGAACTACACATAAGCATTATCCTCCAGTTGATAATATTGTTTCCCATGGGGATACAGGTTAACAATTCTGATACTGCCCTACATACATACTATAACTGAACAATTAAGAAATCGAATAGCAGAATATGAGAACCAGGTTTCTCACAGTTGGAGTGAGAGTTTATAGATAAGCAAGAGGAAAAGGCTAGAATAATTCATGTGCTGATGATGGGTTAGAGTTGGATACTTCAGTTTAGCTTAATATAGATATAGGTGGGTTCATATAGAAATATTTATAGAAATGTGTATATGCATATCTATATGCAGGCTAGTATGCACAGATCTATTTCCTTGGTTTGTCAGCTGAGAAGGCCTAAAATAAATGACTCCTGAAGAGCAGTGAACACACCAACACCCAGATCTTGGCTCCTAATTCCTTTCTCCAATAAAAGGAACCAGGGATCCTTGGAGGAAAGGCTAAGTCTGGGGCAGGAAATATATAAAATAAACTTGGAGCATCTTATAGTACCAGAACAACAACTACAGCAAAAACTTACATTAATGGGGGATATATCTGAGGGACATAGTGGTCACCTGAAAGAACCTCTAATGGTCAAAGCTGGAACAATTTGAGCAAAAAAGAAACAAAGTGGTATGGGATTATAATCCAAAGAATAAAATAAATAGCTATGAGTCCATACTGATATATATAAGTGATTGAATCAATAAATAAATGGGGGAGAAAAACAAATCTCTCATGCAGAAGAATTCCAAATAATTTATATAGGCACTTCACTCTCAAGAAGGTGGAGCAAAACTCCCTGCTCTTTAATTGTGAGCTACACATAGTGTGACTTCCTCCAAAGAGCGCAGAATGGAAAGGAGGGAAAAAGAGTAACTTCATAGTGGAAAAACCTGACAAACACTACCTTGGCCAGGTAATCAAGGTCAACTTCCACAGTCATAAATCATGTTGATCTTATGTATCCTTAATATGTTGTGATGAAAGTGGCTCTTCACCTTTGGGTTCTTCCTCCCCAAAATCCATAACTCCTATTTAGTCATGAGAAAAACATCAGATAAAATCCGATAAAGGGGCATCTAAAATATACCTTCTCAGTATTTCCTCAAACTGTCCAGGTCATCAAAAACAAGGACAGCCTAAGAAACTGTCACAGCCAACAGGAGACTAAACATGATGACTAAATGAAATACATTGTCTTGGATGGGATCCTGGAACAGAAAAAGGACTTTAGGTTAAAACCTAAGAAAATTTGAATGAACTGTGGACTTTAGTTAATTACAGTGCATCAATATTGGTTCATTAATTTTAACAAAAGAATGATACTAATGTAAGATGCTAATAATAGGAAAAATTGGGTATAGTTATATAGGAATTCTTTACACTATCCTCTCAATTTTCCTGTACATCCAAAATTGTTCTAAAGAAACAAAATCTATTAAAAGAAATTGCCTGGCACTTACTATCTTATTGTGAAGTGGAGCATGGAGTACACAAAGGCCTAAGGTGTAGGGCAGTATGTAGAGAGTGCTATGTTCATGGCAACCCTCTAAGGAATAGAAGGACTGGAAATGGTGAAGGAGAATTTCTAATTGGGAGGACCTGTGAATGCATTTTAGAAGAAAAGAAGTTTGAACAAAACACTACATCAAAAACTAATGATGTACTGTATGGTGACTAACATAACATAATAAAAAAAAAACTTTGAAAAGTTAGAAGATTTTTGATAGAATTAAATAAAGGAAGGATCCTGAGCCATTCCAAATGGAAAACAGCATGAACAAAAGTATGGAACTGGAAAAATCCAATGAGTATTTGAGAAAAACAATTACAGACTGGCTGGAGGACAAGCTGGTATCATCAAGAGTAGTTGAAGTTAAGTCAGTTTGGGACTGAGTATAAGTATCCAAGACTAACAACTAAGGGCTTTGTTTAAGAAGTGAAAATTTCTGAGTGAGGAAAGGATACTGAGTGGTCCTAAAAGAAGAAGGATCTGGAGATGGCAGCATGAATAGAAAAAGGGGAGGGGTCATTTATATGGCCACTGCTGCATGTCCATGGGATGGCAAGAATATGAGAAAGGATGGCACAGTGAGATGGAGATTGTGGAGGGAGATAAATGAGGAAAGAAAAATCAAGATGTGCAGATGAGGAAGAGATAACAGGCTATGGCAGGCACTGCTTTTTGCTTACCTAATATTGATTCTCTTTCATCTTCCTTGCTAACTGCAAACCACAATTTTGTTGAGGGTGACAATGTTTTTAGTTAAAAATATTGCTCAGACTCCTTTGCCTCTGAGAGTGCCATGTGATCCAGTTTTAACCAATGAGATGTAAAAAGAAATCTAACAGGAGAACATTTGGTTTCCTGATAAAACAAGACAGTCTGCTAGCACCTCCCTTTTGTCTCCCCCCACCTCCCTTAATTCCTGAAAGGAACGTAGATATAATGCCTAGAGTCATAGCAGCCGTCTTGTAGAAAAGAGGAACAATGCTACATACTAAGGATGAGACATGTTCTCAATACCATTGTACAGCTCTCTGGACCTCATTTTACATAACAGGGAAACTAAATATTTAGGTAAGCCAGTGTGGTTGGATTTCTTTTACTATCTTAAACAGTCAAAGTTCACCCTAAGAATTTTAGCCTAACAAAGTGATAAATAATGTCTTGTTGATTCACAATCTACATCACAAGTGGAGTTGGGGCCAGGCCATTGTGCATCATTAGGTATATTTTCACTCAGGTTGGAAGAGCCTGAAAGTGCTTTGTACACTGACACGTTGGGTCCACTGCTGTCTTTACTATAAAAGTTACCACTTCTCAAACGACTTCAAAATTAAATAAGCTGTCATTCATCCATGTCCATACAGTAGTGGTAAAGAAAAGGGAAAGCTATTCTCTAAGAAAGCTGGGTCCTTCTGGTTATAAATGAGGGGGGCCCATGAGAAAAGGAATGGTTTGCTTGCCTGACTACTGTATCACTTGGGCTTCCCCTCTGCCTGTCACATATGCCATCAGTATGCATTTGTTCCCGGTGTGGACCTTTCAAAGGAAGGGCACACAGAATGGCTTATATGAATCTAATTCACTCCATATTTTCTTACACCTGAGATGCTAGAGCCCAGCAATAATCATTATTACTCAATTCCTGGCTTCAGTCCTTAACATTTCTAGTAGAAAAAGGAGTATATCCTGACATCAGCCACCAAGCTATCTCTTACACAAGCTGCAGTAAATACATTGAAAGAGATTTTGACTATTTTGCAGTATTACTTACACCTGTTGGGAAGCAAGCAACACACGAAGTGCATCACAATCATTAATTACTTAATTCAGTAAATATTTATTGAATACCTACAATTTTCCTGGCACTATTTTAGGGGCTGGTGACACAGAAGTAAACAAACATACAAAAATCATGCCTTCATGGGTTAGATGGAAAATAACCAAATAAATAGGTAAAATATATAGTGTGTTAGAGATTATGTCTCTGAGAAAAATACTATGAAGAGTAGAGAGAGTGAATATTGAACAAAGGAAGAGTGGATAGTGCAATGTTAAATAAAGTGGTTGTTTGTATATCCCACATCTTTGGAAGGAAGGAAGGAAAGAAGGAAGGAAGGAAGGAGGGAAGGAAGAGAAAGAAAGAAAGAAAGAAAGAAAGAAAGAAAGAAAGAAAGAAAGA